>NW_019744412.1:1225851-1380980 GCF_002891405.2 Cryptotermes secundus
TATTATTATTATTATTATTTTATGCACATAAGAAGTTCATACCAAATATTAAAATTGATTTTACATTATTTTAAGACCAAGAAATCAACTTTTAAGTTAATTAAATGTAATCACCAAATTATTCACTTCCAATGAAAAACTCTTCCTAAATACAAATCATGCAACAAAGCCAACATTTTTTCATTACAAGTTAAAAAACAATGGTATTCACGTTTATCTCTCCAAGCTTTTAACTTCTCTTCTCTTATAATTCACAATTACTAAATGTTTTAGTTTTTCCATAATTAGTCGCCTCCTATTGTCTCTTAAATTGTCCTTAGAGCGGGAAAAACTTCTTTCTACCTCACAGGAACTTAAGGGCGCGTGTACAGACGTCGCTATTTGCTTCTTTGTTAGTGATTTGTTACTTGACAGTTCAGTGTGTTTACCGGGTAAAATTGTTCACCTTCACAAATTTGTTCATCTCCTGGGTTTGTAGAAAGAATGCTCTGTACTGTTTCCTTTACTACTTCACCAACTCTTCCAGGAACCGAATTTAATTTGGAAACATTTGTTCTAAACACACTTAACGATTGATACAAAGTAGTACTGCTGTTGCTTGTCTCCAGTGAGGAAATGGCGGATGGAGGATGAGAAAAGTGAATAGATATGTAGGAAAGTTTAGCTTATAGTTCTGCGTTTTTTAGTACATCTTGAGCAATTTGAACTGATGCTGCACTTTTGGGATCAAATGTATTCACGACATTCCTAACTGTTTCTAAATGTTCGGTATAACAACTCGCTGCACACAGCCACGTGCCCCAGCGCGTTAAAATTGGTTCTGGCGGAAGTGGAACGCTCGGTGCTACTGCTTTAAAGGCTTCTTTTCTCTATGGCGCTTTAACAAATACCTTCTTCACAGAAGACACCAAGTTGTCAAAAAGCCAAAAATTCGCACGAATTGTTTCTGCAATACGGTGCAACCCATGGGCAAGAAGATACGAGGTAGATTCGAACTGTAATACGTATATTTGCAATAAACCATCCCTCACTGTCTTGCGTTTCTTCGATTTATAAGTAAAGTAAAGGTATCCCTGCAACAGGCCGTGAAGGCCCATAGGCTTGTGAGATGTTCAGGTTCCCACATTTTGTAGACAGTCGGCTCACAGATGGCGACAAGGTTGTCAGCTTTACTCGCCGGACGCCCTTTACCCCCAAGAACACTCTAAGAATATTCCTGGTACTCATTTCTGTTAGAGGCTGGGTCGACCGCATGGCCATAGTGCGGCTGGCAGGATTAGGTCAATTTAAAAAAATCCAATTACCTCATCCGGACTTGAACCCGCGACCTTCCGGCTTGTAGCATAGTGCCTCAACCAAGTACGCTACCGCCTGCTCCAAACAAAATTATCATGAGTTTTGTCTCTAATGTTTTCTATTGTAAGATCGTAATACTGTTTCACGTCATTTTTGCTCACAGTAAATTCATCCGGCAATTGCGCTGTGTATACTTCTCTATGAAGTTTCTCAGAGTAGGACTGGTTAGTTTCCACAGCGGAATATCTTCGGCTAAAAAGGCTTCGAACAAGCCAAAGGAGAACTGTGAAAAACTATTATTAGAAAGTTCACTCAGCAATTTTTGAACACGAGCACTTTTCTTGGATTTAATTTTAATGCTCTCCTGTGTATATTAGTGTTCAAATGCTGAAGCACTTGAAAATGTTTTTCACTACTAGCTGCTTTTTCACACGCTCAGCAATAAAGAATTTTGTTATCCGTAGTTATCATCTCTCCTTCGAACTCCCTCAGCCCTACTTTCACTTTCGGCATGACTACAAATGCTAAACAAACTTAACCACAGACTAGTCACCACTAATATGAATGACCTCCAGCTCCAAACGAAGAAACGTAGGGATCCTGATGGAGACTTCGGAAATAAATAAACTGTTGCCACAGGATTTATTGCTATCCCTGCAATTGGCACTATGCGGTCTTGATGATCCTCAAGATGGCGGACGTCGCAGACGCGGGCCTCTACATTTCTAAACACTGTGAGTTCATGGACCAGACTGACGCAAGCCGCGGGACGGTTCAAGTCTGGGTCGAGATAGCGTCTGTCCTGACTGGAGACTTATCGCAGTATTTATGATTTTCATGAAGTTAATTCAGAAAGAAAATCTTCAAATAGGCCACGACTTCTTGTCTTCAATTTTTTAAATTCACCGAACCTCATCTTATATCATTCGACGATAAACAACCACCGTAGTTGATGAAGCATCGTTATCCATGTAGAGAAGGCTAGTAGCTCTGTATACGACTTCCTTCAGCATTGAAAAGCTATGACTTTCTTTCCATGGAATGTTATTGTACGTATTTTATATGGTTCCCGGAATAAACAGCGATTATTTCCCTAAACAGCATTAACGGACTGATCGTTTTAATGGAGACATAGCGTGTTTTCTGTTAGGTAACAAAAGGAATTTATAATATCAGTTGTATGAGAGACGGTATTCAGCGTTGTAAGTAACGCATGAGCACTTGATCCAACGCATGCATTTGGCTTATCGTTTAAACTCGAAATGTGCTGTCCCATAATTGTGACTACCTCTGATTATCTTTGTTTCAGATTATGGCTGACAATTCTGGAATTATGAGCAATAAGTTAATTTATCCTTTAATACAAAGTGATAACTGTATATACCAGTTACTTTGAATTTACGAATGTGTCCACACGATGTATTCGTGTTTTCCGTACGGTTATCACATTAAACAGCGACTCTTTCCCTAAACAGCATTAACCGGTTGGGCTTTGTAGCGGAGGCGTAATGTGTTTCCTGTGAGGTACGAACTGGATCTTTATATATTAATTGTGTTCCGCATGGTTCTCACAATAAATAAACAGCGACTGTTTCCCCGAACGGCATTAACCGCTTGGTCTTTGTAGCGGAGACGTAATGTGTTTCCTCTGAGGTACGAACTGCATATTTAAATATGATTTAGATGAACTTCACGTTTCAGATGGTCAAAACATATTCTCAGGCGTTGCATCTCTTTCCCTTTCTCAACCGGAAAGAAATAATGTTAAGATGGCGTCCTTTCTCTACTTCTTTCTTGCTTCCTCCTCTGTCTTTATTCTCAATAGCGATCAATATGAGTGAGCTTCACTCCGTATTTTTAAAATATAATGCGGACGGTGGCGCCGCGGTGCAGGAGAAAGAGGGTCGTTGCGGGGGGGATGCTACGTCACACCGTCGTAAAAATCCATCCCTGCCTGCTCTCTCTCTGTATGCAACCAGTCAATCAAGGAAGTCTATTGCTGCATGTCCAAGCGCCTGATCGCAAAGGGTGGACTGTGTTTTGTGTGCACTGTGCTAGACCCTTGCAGCCAGAGTGTATTTGCTAGATAAAATGAAATGAATTCAATTTTTATCCCGTAGCTTAATAAACCTACATGATAGCTTAGTCAGTATAGCGGATATATTAGGAGATCAACGTCTGAATTATCGTGGTTCGACTCCCGGCACTGGCAGAGTTGTTTCTCTTCTCTGCAGCGTTCAGACCGGCTCTGGGGCCCACCCAGTCTCCTGTCCAATAGGAACAGGGGACTCTTTCCCCGGGTTAGGCGCCAGGGACTGATGCTGACAGTTCACCTCTAGTGCCAAGGTTGAGAGTACGTGGAGCTGTACGTCCACTCCTCCATTCTCTTCATATCGTGGTACTTAATTAAGCTCAGGTACAAGTCTACCGTTGCATCTTGCTCTGGGATCATGAGATGGCTGGTACCGTGGGGGGCCATATATTGTATCGTCATTCGCTACAACCCATGAAAACACAACTTCGTAATTTAAGATCATTTTATCGTACTTTCCGTATTTTTGAAAAAAATGAAAGTAGGCTTGTGCGATTTCCATGCTGTGTATCCAACCCTATCAACTTTTGAGTGTCTGAACCAATCTTTACGAAACTTGGCATGTGTATCATGGCACCTGAGCCGATCTCAACGGCGTACTTCATAAATCCCTCCCATCAGTCTGTGTGTCGGTATGTATATTCATCTTATCATTTGCTAGGCAACGGTTAGGTTAAAAACGTTGTCACGGCAACGAATACACATGCAACAATCGAAGAATCGTTAGACGCGTCGTTTTATATGCGGTCCCTGTCGTATGAAAGGAATGCAGACGAATTCTTACTAGAACTTTTTGTCTAACACGTGAAGGTAAAAGCTAAACATCACGCCATGAAGTCATGTGGGGGAGATGAGGTATAGATTCAGGGGTGAAACTCGATGTAAGTGAGTGATCAGATTCACGCCCGGCCACTTGACCCCCCGCCTCCTACCCTCTAAACTGAACGAGACCCAGAGCCTGCCTTGACTCTGTGGAGAGAAGAAATATCTCTTGCCCTTCCCGGGAATTGAACCTCAATTTCTGTGGTCGTCCGACCCGTTGTCTGGTCTCTATACCGACTGAGCTGTCCTGGCTCCTACCTGTTAGGCATACTCGCAATACGCCCTCTATTGTCACGCCGACCTGGAAGCAGCGTACATTATTCTCTAATCATGATATCGCTAGATTCCCTGCAATCTAATTTATTATAAACCCCGTCACATAAACTACAAATAATTGTAATTATGTGAGGTTTGAGACTCTCATGTCGGGGGCCCTGAAGATTCTTATCTTTTGAGATATGCCGCCGTGAAATCTGTTAGATATTTAGAAGAATACATATCTACCATGTTGATATAGGCAGCAGTTTGTCCAAAACGGTGGTAAAAATCCACCAAACTACACGGCGTCACATCCCAGAATACAGTACACTTCAAGTATGTATGTGACAGCATAGAAACTGGCTCGAACTGCGACACTTGTTACTTGGAATCGGAAGATTCATGGTTCGAATCTCGGCTAGGATATTGACTGAGGTTCTTCGTGATATTCCTCAGTCACTGCCGGCAAGTCCTCTTACTCCATCAAATGATTCAACACTCGCACACCCTCAACACTCATTAAACAGACCACAAAGAAACAGATTACAGAAACCTCTTAAAACGCCTGGACCCACTCCTGCACTACGTAGTGGTGTTGCGGGACTGCCTGCCCGCGCCTTGGCATTCCTGTGCTGCGTGGGTAGGCCGTAACAGTGGCTGTACATCGTCCAAATGTCTAAGGATTTATTGTTCCACAATAACTCAGAACAAGAACAGGCCGGAAATACTAATTCAAGACAAGTAATGGGGATTTAATAACAAGTAACCTAACCAACTAATTATTTCCATTTTAACAGAGCATTTCTGGGTAGCTTTTCACCTTGTCATGAAACTCCATTCTATTCGAAGGATCATCATTGTATTCACAACAGCACTACACTAATCTGCACTTTGAGACTCTTGAATCAAATCCACACACACACATCCAATTTTCTTAAGATCAGTTTTAATATTGTCACGTGTATGAGTGTGACTCTCGACGGGGTTTTGGATGTTTGGATTTATTGGCCACTTACGGATCGTGACTACAAGTAATTATAAGAGTCTCACTGAGTTACACACTGCAAAGATCACTGTAACTACAGCACACATAAGGTCTTCTCAGTCTCCACTAGCCCTTTCCTGGTTACGGATCCTAACACTGTCCTCTGCTTACGTCCTTACCGTCTGGCGACTTCACTTCGTCCCGCTTATAACTCCTCGGCACGGACCACCGTAGGAAACACCAAAAGTTCCAACAGTTCTTCTCTTGTTGCGTGTTGATTCATTGCTGTGGAGACGTGTGTGTTTGCGTCCATTACAAAGTAACGGTCTACACGCTACAGTATTATCCACGCACCTACATCTAGGTCTTCTGAGTGGTCTCTTTCCTTTTTGCTTTCTCACCAAAATCCTGTATGCATTCGTGCAAATTGCAAAATGAGAACTTTAATAAGAGCGTGTAGACATACGTACACTAGAAATCTTATGGCAATGTCACAACTATGAGATGCGTACAAAATTGTATTCGAATGCCTGAAGATATACACATACATGGGTTGATAATATTAAAATGTGTGTTGAAGAAACAATTTATGAGTATGAACTGCATTTAACTGGCTCGGGACAGATAAATGGTGAACCTCTTTGTATAAAGCTAATGCTGTTGGGTTTCATAAAAAATTTTTAAGAGCTGATTAACTGTTAAATTCTCAGTTGAGACCCAACCCAACGGGTTAGCATAATGCTGACACACTGGACTCTCATTTCGGAGGTCTTAGGTTCGAATGTCTGCTAGGTTTCTTGTGGTTTTCCCAAGTCCCTCGAGGTAAATGGTAAGGTGGTACCTCGTTCAGGCCACAAGCGCTTCCTTCCAAATTCTTTCTAATTCATGATTTTTCACTCACCCTGCCAGTCAACGCTGTATAGCCTAGCTGCTGACAGCGTCGTCACGCACGCACACGCACACACACAGTATGGAGCCTGTAAGAGCGGATAGGATAGGGCCTATCTGTAGTGGCGGGACACACTGTACTTGTGTGACGTATTCATTATGGGACGCCCATATTTACTTTGCGAACTGCTGTGTTGACAAAGTTTGAATCCATCTTGTGCATCTCGAAACGGATTAAAACCATCTCTCGTATTGCAAAAAGTTTTTTTTTTTAGTTTGAACCTGTGAGGCTTGTTTTCAATTTTCTTGCTTTCCCCCTTCCAACTCCACCCCCACCCCCCCTTCCTTTTTGGTTGCGTATATGTACGCGAGTCGCCAGGAGATGGAACACGAGGACTAGGGAGAAAGAAAGAAAAAAAAGGGGGGGAAAGTTAAAAAAAAAGTGGAAGACCGCGCATGTGCCATCACCATGGAAATCGATACAAATAATGATTTGCTGGAGTGGAGAATATATAACTAACAGAGGAACGACGTGGCATGTGACGTCATCAGTTTCAGTACCCAGTGCTTTCTTCGGGCCGTACGGAATCACTGTTAATGAGCTGATGGCCTCAACGTCAGAAGTCTTCCGTGTTGTCTAAGCGGGGTCGTGCAGGGGCATTTAATCCTTTATGTGTTGGACTGCTTTAACTTTCGAAGTTCCCTGCTGTATCGGCCCGAGTCAGCAAGTGTAGTTCTAGTTGCGAGCCCGTGCTGTTCCCGTCTTTCCCATGCGCAACACACGCTCTTCCCACCTCATCCTCCTTGATTTCGCTACCCAAAGGATATGTTTGGTTGTGGCTTGTTTAACGACGATTTAGTGGGCAGTACAGTGTCGATTGTTAGAACAGTCGGTCAGTAACTGAATCTGGTGAATTTGGACAGAAGAATAGATGTAAAAAAATAAAGATGTCCCTGTAACAGGCCGTGGAGGCCCACAAGTTTTTGAGACGTCGAGGTTCCCACATTTTCTAGACAATCGACTCACAGATGACGATGAGGTTGTCAGCCTTAAGCGCCCACAGATCTTTACCCCCATTAAGATTCCTGGTACTCATTTCTGTTAGAGGCTGAGTCGACCCCAGAGCAATAGTGCGGCTGGAAGGATTAGGTCAATTGAAAAGTCCAGTAACATCGGGAATCGAACCTGCGACGTTCCAGCTTGTAGCATAGTGACTCAACCAACTACGCTACCGCGTGCCCCCTTTGCAAAGAACCATTCATAATCTAATTAAGGTTACTATCCCTGAATTGTCATGCAGACACTAAGGAAAACCACGAGGCGTATCGACCAGGATATTTAGTGCCACAGCCGGGAATGGAACCCGAATACATGACAGAAGCGTTACCGTTTCAGCCGTCTTTTTGTTACCTGAGTAATAATTGCTGGACAGCCATGACGTATTTCCCTGCTACATGTGAGCTCGTCCCCACGCAGTGACTGTGCATCCCCTTGCTTTCTGTTCATTACGTGCGCTGACAAAGAGTTATTATGGGCCCATAACAAGTGAGCTTGCCCCTGCCGGTAAATACTGTCTGGTTCTGTCAGTCAGTGTACGACATTTTCAGCGTCGCAGATTGTATATTGTCGAATCATAAGGTAACGGATAAACGATGAATGGGAATGGATTTGGAAGGAAACGTTCGTGGCCTTATTTGAGTATTCCAGTATTTCCATAGAAGTAGGAGTCCGTGTAGCGACGAGCTACGGACTGGAAGACCGAGGTTTCGAATCCCGGCAGGGGCAGGAGATTTTTCTCTTCTCCACAGTGCCCAGACCGGCTCTGGGCCCACCCAGACACCTATTTAATGGGTACCGGGGTTAAAGTGGTGAGTTAGTGAGGCTGACCGCTCACATCCACCTAGTTCCGAGGTCAAGAATGGTGGAGCAATACTTCACTCCCCCATACGTCTTCAGGGCGTTAAGCTTAATTAAACACAGGGACAGCTTTACCTTTTTTTTTTACTTTTGCCTAGAGGCACTGAGAAAAGGAATGAAAAATCGTGAAAAATTATAATTTTCTGTGGCATGAGATCTTGTAGTGTAGGAAATAGGTTTGACGTTTCGGAGGGACCTGTTGCCTCGATACTCTACCTGGAAAATGGAGACCAAACGTATGTAATCACCTAGCAGACTGGAGCACCCGACTACTCTTTAGAATCAGGTTCTGAGAGCAATGTGTAGTTTGAAGTTGCTCTCTTTGGTTATGAGCCATGCATTGAAGGTCAGTTCCAGCTTTGCGCCACTTTACCCTCAGACAGTGTGGGCTATTCGCCGTCAGGAATCGATTGGAAAATAGTCTAATGGATACTTGGCAACGTTTCGGAGTAATCTATCGCCGCCATCGTCGGTGTAAAAGACGCTTAAATGGAAGCAGCAAGTTCCTTGTAAACGTCTACAACACTACACGACGTTACATTCCGAAAGATTATAAATTCAAGTGGGAATACTGGATTTTGGGAATTTTTTCATCGTGCTGTGCTCTAAATAACATTTCGGTAACTGGATCTGTTTCCGTTCTCAGGTGATGAGCTGGAAGACGCCTACTGTTGGGTCCCTTAGAAAGAGCTAACCTCAATCCCTGGACAATAGCAATATTCATAACTCATGTCTCACGCGTTTGTTTTTATCGTCACTTATGTAATCATAGCAGTCGATAATTCGTGCTCTGCAATTACACAAAGAAAGCAACTCAATTAATATAGAACGGTTGAACGGCGCGGACAAATCACGAAATTAATGGTAGTTACAAGGTAAGATATATTGTAGGCTGTCGTCTGCTTCTATGTACGCTCAGATATGTGTACATAAGCTGCTAATGTACGATAAGTACATATGATTATGTAATGCCCACAAGACAGTGTAATCAGCCCACAGTAGGAGAGCCCGCACGCGTTTGGAAAGCGAACCGCTAATGAGGTTTAATCACGCTTCCGTTAGGGAGACGAGCAGTCAAATGGAGTCAGGTAATGTGGCCACGGTATGGCTTCTTGCATACGTAAGTGCTTCATGTTAGTCACTTTGCCAGCTTCATAATACACTACTTCGTTGGAGTTGAAAATTACTGTCTTTTGGTATATGACTCTCTTAAATAGTTACCGTCATTTCGAAAGAATTTTCTATCTCCGTCTTCAGGGTTCTGTCCTCAATCTGGAGGTAGAAGTCCATCTCGAAATGTTGATGACTGCTGCGTCATACCGAGCAAGTTCGCTTAGCGGTAATGCTATAGACTTGTATTCGGTATGCGTCAGGTGCTGAGTTCGAATCGCAGTCGGGGTACCTGTTATCCTGAAGGAAGTGCTTTTTGTGAATTTCCTCAGCTTCGTCTGCTAAATTTCGGGATAGAGACCTCGACTGAGCCATGATGTCTGACTTCTAAATTATTCCAAGTTCTTTAGGTACTTTTTATTTTCTTGGGGTGGGGTGAGACTGAGACCACTCAGTACATCGGCCACTAACTGGCCTGTTGTACCAGCCCCGGATGACAGATGATGAGTGTGGGTCAGTCGGTGGAATGATGATGGGCAGGGGAAACCGAATTACTTGGAGAACACCTGCCGTAGTGCCACTTCGTCCACCACAAATCCCACATGACCAGACTCGGGCTCGAACCTGGACCGCCGCAGTGGGAAGCCGGCGACTAAACGCCTCAGCTATGGCACGGCTATTTCTTTAAATACCCTGTTAGGCTGTTGAAGGGATCGTGAAGTGAGCTCCAGACTGGCCACTTAGCTTCATGTTTCAGTCACGTGTAGACCCAAAACTGGGGAGCATGTGATCATCGTGGCACAGTCTGTGTTTGGGGGCCGGAATAGCTCAGTCGGTATAGCAACTAGATTACGGGACGGACAACCGAAATGTCGTGTTTCGATTACCTCCAGGTGCAGGAGACTTTCTTCGTCTCCTCACAGTCCAGACCGTCTAACCAACGTCATATCCAAACGTGTCCAGACACCCTAATCCATAGGAATGAAGCTGACCATTCACCTCCGTCCAGCTCCGATGTTACTAATATGGAACTGTGCCTCTACCCTTCCATACATCTTTAATATGTTTGGTGCTTGATTAAACATTGGGACAAATTTTCCTTTTTTTTATCTATCCATTGCCTCAACTGAGAGGGGCACACGGTAGAGTAGTTTGTGCTACAAGCCGGAAGGTGGCGGGTTCGATTTCCTATGAGGTCACTGCGTTTTTAAATTTACCTAATCCTTCCAGCCGCACTATGACCCTTGGGTCGACTCAGCCTTCAAAATAAATGAGTACCAGGAATCTTCCTGGGGGTAAAAGGTAGCCGGCGCATAAGGCTGACAACCTCACCGCCATCTATGAGTGGATTGTCTAGAAAATGTCGGAGCCTCGACGTCTCACAACCCAATGGGCCTTCACGGCCTGTTACGGAGACAGCAATTGATAATGAATAGTTATGGGATGCAGTAATTAACTGCAGAAGTTTGAATTTATCCACAGTTGAATTACATTAATTGCTACCTTGAGCCCAATAAAACTTCAAGAACTCCTCACAAAACTTTATAGTTTTGAAATTAAATTTATACTTTAATAATTCATTTACTTCGGGAATATATTTTTTAACAGCAGTTAAAAATCCCTGCCCACCATGTTTTATATCGTAATGACAACCATACTACTTTATTACATGGACGGACGGACAGATGGACACGGTCACTCCGCGATCAAGCATAAAGAATTACCTTTAATAGAAGCACAAAATTAATTGAAAGCAAAAGCGTCACAACTGAAATGTGAGGATGCCCTTTACTTACGTGCACTCTGTTGATAGTAATTCAGTTCTTGGACAGTCATACCGTATGAATGAAGGCAGTGTTTCGAAGGTAGATGCTGCCTCCATCTTCACTGTTGAAATGTGCAGCTTGGGTGAGCTTTAAAGTGTGGGTTGTATGTATATGGTTGTGTTTTGTCATCCCTGTTGAAACCAATGCCGATGGTTTTCGCGTCCGCTCCGTGCCCTGAGATGGCTGTTGCTTTTCCTTCACGGTTTTCTTCTGTTCGTGTTGGCCCGGACGGGGTACAACTCCCAATATTCCTAGTGATATTTTAAAAGAATGATCCTACATTATAAGCAGAATTTCACCATTTCTATCACTTGGCCCCTGAAGATTGAGGCAGCGTGCAGCTCCGAACGTTGGTAGTACCGACTAGCTTCACACCCAAGAACAGAAGTAACACCAATATACTATATCCAACACGATGGCCTAAGCTCAACAATGAAATTTCAGTTTGCAAATATTAGCGATTGCAAGATTTGAGGTTCTCACACCCGTGGTTATGAAGAGTTTTACCTTCTAGGATATAATGCCATGAAATCCGCATTTACGTCAACGACGTTTCGGAGGAAGATATCGTCTCCATTTTCAGGGTCGAATGATAAACCGAGCAACAAACCAGCATGAAAGCTGACGTGTAGTATTTTAGGTTCTCACCCGGGTGGTTATGAAGAGTACTATGTTCTGGGACATAAAGACGTATTGTCCATTGAAAGTCAACCGACGTTTCGGAGGAACATGTTGCCTCCATCTTCAGGTTCGAATAAGGAGCCGAGCTACAAACAAACTTGAAAGCAGGTGGCAAACAGGCTCTGCTTGCTCTGAAGATGGAAGCGATATATTCCTCCGAAATGTCTGTTCATTTTCAACATACTACACGGCGTTATATCCCAGGAAACAGTACTCTTCATAACCATTGTTTTGACATAGGCCACTGTTGCTCGTATTTCCACACTTGTCACCTCTTGACGTTACAAACGCGAGCTCCTGTGTTCCTGTAACCAACAGATAAATTTACATTACGACTATGCATATATGAGAGTGTTTTTGTGTGAGGTATACCACGCCAGATAATTGCTATATTTAATGGTACTTCGAGAATGGGTGCTGGGTCGATATAACATGCATTGGTGTCAGTCTATCCTGCGTGCTCTTCGCGGGCACACGAATGGATGGACCTATTGTTTATACACATAATAGTAAAACATACGTGTTTTTATCACGCTTGGATAGCCCCCCCGTCACGTTACATTAGACGGTATATAAAGCTCGACGCTGCTGCTGTAACTATACTCATCTTCATGTCGTTGATCTCTTTAAATCACAGTGGTAACTATACAGTATATACCACCTGCTTCAGCATTAAGAAAACTCTTCGCTTTCCCTACACAGTGTGCTCCCTATGATTCTCACAATAAACAGCGACTGTTTCCCTAAACAGCATTGGGCTCTGTAGCGGAGACGTAATGTGTTTCCCGTGAGGTACGAACTGAATCTTTATATATTATTTGTGTTTCGTATGGTTCTCACAGTAAACATCGATTATTAACCTATACAGCACTAACCGAATTGTTTTTTTAATGGAGGCATGGTGTATTTTCTGTGAAATAAGGACTGAATTTCTAAACTTTATTAGGCATTCTTTACAAACTAAGAAAATGGCCCCTTTTTGAATGCGATGTTTGTCTGCTGTCCTCCATCTGTGGCCTAGAATCAGCGTGTAAACCGTTGAACAAATTCAGCTAAAAATCAGTATCAGTGAATTACAAATATTACAAATGAGTCTCCCATTTTGACTTTTAACTATATTTATTTGTAACAAAGCCCTCTTTATATACGTAATATCATGAATGAGTTGTTCGTGTAAGCCTGATCACGAAACGTTATTCGCAAAGTTGGATCAGAGAATTATTTCAGTAACTCTGATATTCATTTTGAATTACATCTGTATTTACCGATTACGAATCCTACTTTAAAAAAATACCGTAAGGAGGCTTTTCCTTATAACCCATGAAGCATTTAGCAGATTATGTTGAAATTCAGCGTTATACGTTACTGTGCCGTTGGGATATTACTTTTGCTCATTTTGTATTACACTCATGAGGGCACGCGGTAGCGTGGTTGGTTGAGGCACTGTGCTACAAGCCCTAAGGTCGCGGGTTCGATTCCCTGTTGGGTCATTGGAATTTTCAATTGACCTAATCCTTCCGCACTATATCCCTGGGGCCGACTCAGACCTGACAGAAATGAGTACCAGGAATCTTCCTGGGGGGAGTAAAGAGTGACCGGCTGGCGTGTAGAACTGACAGCCTCACCGCCATCTGTGAGCCGATTGTATAGAGAAAATGTAGGAGCCTCGACGTGTCACACCCCTATGTGCCTCCACGGTCTATTACAGGGACAGCCTTTTTTTTGCCTTACACTCTTTGTGTAATATCGTCCTTAAACCAGCAGCAAATGAACTTAATATACTGTAAGGGAGGCGTTCGGAATTCTGTGTACTCATTTCTCATGTAGGGATTCACTATCTTCAGTGCTGTTTACATAAACTTCATGCTTCCAGTGGTTAATGAACGGCACTGCATTGTTGGACCCCTCCTCTGCAGTAAGAAACGCACATCCGTAACGACTGACTCGACAGAATTTATACAATCTCAACTAACTCTCCATTAACAGCACGTTTCTCACCATGCGTGCTGTACGTGCGTCTGATCTTTCTTGGTTTGGTGACCCCTGGTCACATTTCGGGGAGAACAAAAAATACTGGCACTCTTTTAGTGTGACTGTAAACGGGGTTTGGTTTGGTAATTGGATTATTGCACACTTATACAACTTCTTAGTATGTTTCACAAATCACTATAAAACACATTAGGTCTTCTCGGGCTTTTAAAGTCTTCACTAACCGTTGCTTGGTAGCTGCTTTCAACCGCGGGCCTTCCCCTTCCTCTGGGTCCCCGTCCTCAGCTTCTAACAGGAGCAACTTACAAGGACTGAATCGTAGCAGTTTTTTTAACTCACTCACTGCAACAATCAGAGTTACTTTGCGACTGGCGGTTTGCCGCTAATCAATTCTTCTTGGCGACATGCCCCTAGAGACTCACGACCAGAGATTTTTTTCTTTGCAGTTGAACCCTTGCGGTTATAGTCCTTCTCTTATGAAGATGCTTGACATTGTCAAATGTACCTATCACACAACATGTTATTGAAAATTCTTACCTTTGCACTACATACAAGTCCTCTCTCAGTCCAGGCTTTGCAAAGCAGGCCATGCCTATCTTACTTATCTTATGCTGCAACGGCCGGTTAGCCACCTGAACGGTCTTAAGCCTGACCACTGTCAAGTTCAAGCCTCTTATACTTACCATTGCCTAACAACGGTCTTTGTTTTGCGGAGCCATTACTTAGCAACGGCTGTTGTATAGTTACTTATTTCGCGGTCGTTGCCTAGCAACAGGTCTACATGCCACAATAATCTTGTAGTTGTCCCTATCCTATGTCTTAGTTCCAGATATTCTTGTGTGCGCCGTGTCTCAAATGCCCTCTATCTGTGTTCTACACTTAGGGTTACAGAACTTCATATCGTGCCTAAAATTATTTCCCAGTAATAGACTCTACACGGCGTGAGTATTTGTATTGCTTGTCTGAATTGTGAGTGCACTATCCGGTGAATGCATTAATGTTTGTTTTCATCTGTAATTTTCTTCTGACGTAGTGTTTTGTGTGCACTGCGAGCGAAGTTATCAGCTTGTGTTGCCTATGAATAGGTCAGAGGTACGTAAATTCTTCATATGCATTCCTAGGTCAGACGAGTTATAACACCAGAAATGTCTCATTTTTACTACAAAGGCAAACCTACAATTTGAGGTCCTCATCCGTGGGTTTGAAATTCGGTAATTTATTTGGTCTGAGGTCTTGTGATTTATGATATAGTGTAGTGCTGTGGGTGTATACCAACTTTTCGGATTGATATACTGCCTCAATCTTCACAGTTGATCTGGAACGTGTAGACACATTCCTACGAAATATTGAAGTCGAACTTTGCTGTTGAGTAAGCAGCACTCAGGGTGTTTTATTTTGGTTTGCGTCATGACCTGGAGACCGGCTATCGTTACCGGAGTTTGTTGTGGTTTTCCCCAGTCCCTCCAGACAAAAGTCTGGATCATCATCTTCATTACCAAAGCAGCCCTTTTTGCGCCATAGCCTTAGAGAATTCTGCAAATTGCGTCCTGTTTTCACTTCCTTGGATTTCGCAACAATATTTTTTATCTCACAGATCAAGGTCGTCAGCCTTGCGTCCAGCCTCCAACCTGGAGGACCAGTTTCCTGTATTTCTGTTCCCCAGTCACGGGGTGGCCCAGTTATACCCCCAGGCACTGGGTCCCTTTTGGGCTACGATGGAGGTATTCTAACCCGCCTCCACGCTGAAAAAATGTCCGGATTGTATCTCAAACTAGCATTACCACTTCCTTCCACATCCCTTCCAATACATTATTCATAAATTATGTAATCTGCACTACTGACGGCGCCATTGAAGAGGCCATAAATGAACAGAATAAGGCGAAGCGTGGTATCCACAGTACAGAAGACTTATTGGTGAGAACCTGCAATAGTTTGTCAGTCACCCACAATATCGCAACCAAACACTCTCCCCTTCGCCTTAACGTCAGAGTTGTCTGCTTATCTTCTGTCCTCTTTCATTTAGTTATTTCGTTGACTTGTGTATATATGCATACAACATTCTCATTAAAACTTGGAAAGAGGCAGAGACTAGAGACGAAGGGGTGGGGTGGGGTGGAGGAAAGTTGTGATGGCAGTAAATGGAAAATGTGACCTAAAGCGAAAAATGCGTTATATTGTTGCCATGGCAGCAACGGGAGTCACGTGACTGTCCCCGCCATCTCACTAACAAAAATTTGAAGAAAACCCGCTTTAAGAAAAAGAAAATGGAGAAATGGAACCGCTGGATATCATATAGTCTACATAAACCTTGCGGTTTTGGGTGGATGTCTTGGATCGATAAGGTCTGGGAAGTTCCACGAAGGCGACTTAATTAGTTCACGTCAGTTCCATGTCAGTTCCCGTGCCAGTTTCGGAAAGAATGGGTGTTTATTTTTGTGGAGAATATAATGTGCTCACCTTTAATTAATTTCAGCAGATAATTAAAATCCGTCATTGTACATGGTGTTTCATAAGTCGCTGAAATGGGTTCAGTAACTTGCTTTATGGGAAATTGAAGTCGTTTAAACCCAAAATTATGCCTCAATCGACTTATGGAACTGTGTCCTTTAGTTCTGTTTATCTTACGACCCCATTAGTATCTAGACTGCCTAGTGTTCAGTGACAGACGGTGAACCAGAGAGAACCTATCGTGCCCTAATCGTGACACTCTCGATATCATTCTGCAGTGACTGGGAAAGACCTCGAACCCCCTAAGTCAGGATAGCTGATTCCCAAACGAATTTCGAACAAAGTCTAAAACATGACCGCTATGCTGACCCGCTCGGTGGAACTGTGCCCTTGAAAATATTTCCCCCAAGTGCAATTATTGTGTTTCTGGACATTGTCCATCGCCCTGTTTTTATTTAAAACACAACTTTTCGGAAACTATTTTGTCTCCGTCTTCAATTGGAACATACTCAGTTGGCCCCAATCGATAGAGTTAGTTCCTGTCTCCCTAAATGTAGCTACTGGGCCAAACTGAATACGTTCCACATGAAGACGGAGACAAAAATCCAGTCTCCGAAACGTGTGTTTTAAAGACAAATTGGAGATAGGAACTACAAGACGGAGACAGAATCCAGTCTCCGAAACGTGTGTTTTAAAGACAAATTGGCCTCTCTCCGGAGATAGGAACTACAAGACGGAGACAGGATCCAGTCTCCGAAAGTTTGTTCTTTAAATAAAAGCAAGACGATGGGTAATGTTCAGAAACACAAATTTGTATTAATATACCATCGTCGCAAACTTTTATCTCTTTTTTTCGCCAGATGGATCATACTTTTTACGTGTTTGTATGAATGGTTCGATACTAAATTTGGACAGTCCGGAAATCCGCAAAGACTCAAGAAGAAGACTTATGGGTCGTATTGTTAGTGAGGCAATGGACGCAAGCGGAAGGGAAAGTGCATTCATTGGACTGCATCATCAGCAGAAGGGACTAGTGGACAGAACTAGATGTAGATGGGATGATGGTATTAAAACTTCGTTTTACTGAACAGGATGGTCTGGAGGTAACGGTCAAGACTTGTATTTGAGACGTGCTTAGTTCGAAACTCGGCCGATTTCAAGGTTTTCTTCAGTCCCTCAAAAAAATTTTTGGATAATGCCTCGATAAAACCACGACTACTTACTTCCAATTAATAATTTTATCATCCCCCCCCCAACCGCCCTGCGCTGTATAGTCTTGGTACTGACAGCGAGGTAGGATAGATCAGCGCTCACACGAGTAAGCTGTAACAGTGTGGGCTAGATTAAGCTGGCACAGGATAGGGTAAACAAGTGGAATTTTTGTGAAGACTGCGTTAGTGTTGGTGTTAAATTGAAACGCAAAATGTTTCTAACGACTTCGCTGACTTTGAGGCGATAGATAATGTACGTGTGTCTTGGAGCTGGGTGTGAGGGCTGACGAGGGAGTGTTGAACGTGTGTAACCAGCTCCATGCAGTGGCGCTGTTAGTGAGAAAGGAGAAGTTGCTCAGTCACTCAGTAAATTCCTAACTTTGTCTAGTACCCGAAGCTTTCATTCCCGTTTTCACAAAAGCCCGCCACTCGTCCCTGTCCTGAGCCAGATCAATCCAGTCCACACCATTCCATCGTTTTTAATGAAGATCCCATTTAATACTCTCATATCTACATCTAGGTCTTCATAAGAGTCCCTTTTCTTCTGGCTTTCCCACCATAATCCTATATGCATTCTGCCTTTGCCTCGTTCGTTCTACATGACCCTCCAATCTCATCGTCCTTGATTGTATCGCTCTAATAATATCTGGCGCTGACCACTGACCGCGCTGTCTAAGGCATGAACCTTCTTCGCCCTCTCGAACACTGGGGTCGTGGGTTCGAATCCCACTCCAGGCATGGATGTCTGTGTGCGTTTATTCTGTGTCATGGTAGCGGCTTTGCGACGAGCTGATCCCCCGTCCAAGGAGTCCTACTGACTGTATAAGTTTAAGAAGCTGAAGAATGCGTTCAAGGTCCAAAAAGGGCTGTAGAGAGCGTGAGGGAGGAGTGTATGAAATGGAACAGGTGCTGGCCTACCGACATTCACTGCAAACTTATGGAAGGCGATGCGAATGCGGACAGAAAGCTGTGCGGTGATCAGACGTAATCCAGTTGTCGCGAACTTACAGCTCATCAATACTCTGCAGAGACCTTCACGCTTAATTGGCTGAGTGACGTGATGAAGCCTTAACTAATGTAAGGTCTTCCTTCACGCGGAAGACAACAGGGTGTTTGTCATACAAATCCCTTATCCACCTCATTACCTAACTAGGGGGCGGAGTGAACGTCAAGACACGAGTCTGAAAGTGATGCATGAGGCGCTGGAGTGCATGTCTTTAGGTAAGGTCCTATTTTTGAGGAACCTGATTATTCGCCGCCGATCGCGCTGTCGCACGGCCTTAGGCATGAACTGTCTTCGCTTGCTCGAACACTGGGGTCGTTGGTTCGAATCCCACTCGAGACATGTGTGTCTGTGTGTGTCTGTCCTGTGTTCGTGCCGTTCTTTGTGTAGGTAGCGGCCTTGCGACGAGGTGATCCCCCTCTAAGGAATCCTACCGACTGTGTATAGGACTAAGAATCTGGAAAAAGCGATCACGGCCCAACAAAGGGCTCTAGAGCCATTGATGAACGAATGAATGAAATACTTCCACCTGAGCCTGTAAATAATTAGTCTCAGTACGGCGTATTTGTCTGCTGGTATGTCGTTTGCATGGAAAGGAAATGCAAAATTAATCTCAGTCAGTTAGGTTAGGACCAGAAATAAACGGCAGTGTTTCAGTCGGTATTACAGTGTCGACCTATCCAGGAGAAAATATCTTTTGATTATTGAGGTTCCCACACCGATTGTTATGTAGAGTTATATCTTCTGTGATATAACGCCGTGTAGTCCCGTTGAAAGTTCCTCCGAAACGTCGAGTTGACATTCAACGGACTGGACGGCACCATATAATGAGGACCTTCATTACTTGTGCTCTTCTCCAAGTATAATTAGAATGACCGAATGAAGGAGGATGAGATTAGCAGGACATGCAGCACAAACTGGGTCGAAGAGGAATGCATTAGGATATTGATAGGAAAGCCAGAAGGAAAAAAACCATCCGGAAGCGCAAGACATAGTTGGGTGGATAATATTAAAGTGGATCTTTGATAGGATGGGATGGAATGGACTGGATTGATCTGGTTCAGGATAGGGAACAGTGGTGAGCTCTTGTGAACACGATAATGAACTTTCGGATTCCATAAAGTGCTGGGAAGTTCTTCAGTGGCTGCACAACTGGCGGCTTCTCAAGAAGGGCTGAGCTTCATGAAGTTGGTTAGTTAGTTAGTTAGTTAGTTAGCTAATGGGACGGCATCATATTCCAGAAGATATAACTTATGAGGCTGCCTTTCCAGAAGATATAAATTTCATAGTGTCCATGTTTAATGAAGGAGTGGCTGCAGAGCGTTCCCGGGGGGGTGTAGTGTTTAAGAGCGAACAGTCGTGTACTGCAGCATCCTGCTGCACTGTGTATTCTCATTTGTAGTATTCACACTTCACCGCCTATGTGCATCTTCTCCATATATTAAAATCCACACTTTGAAGCCTCTTTATCTCTTCTTGATATTTATTGAGCACTGCACGTTTCGGTCTCACTGGCCTTCATCAGGTGCACAAGATTCTAGACGAGAACTACTGCTCTTTTTGTAAGATTTGAGGCTTTCACGGCGGTGACTATGAAGAAAGTAGTCCTCTGGGATTTGGCACCGTGTATATGTGGTGTTAACCGACGTTTCGGAGGAACGTATCGCCTCCATCTTCAGGGTAGAAGAAAAAATATAAGAAATCTGCAATATATACAGCTGTGTATATTTCCACACAGTCTGCTTTTACCGGTTCTCACGGTCTCTTCGCTTGCAGATTTCTTATATTTTTTCTTCTACCCTGAAGATGGAGGCGATACGTTCCGCCGAAACGTCGGTTAACACCACATATACACGGTGCCAAATCCCAGAAGACTGCTTTCTTCATACTGCTCTTTTTGTTAGGCTGTTGATAAAAGGTAAAGGTAAAGACAAAAGGTAAAGCTATTCCTGTAACAGGCCGTGTAGTCCCATAGGGTTGTGAGACGTCGAGGCTCTCACATTTTCTCTGGACAGTCGGCTCATAAATGGCGGTGAAGTTGTCAGCCTTTACCGCCAGGTAGATTCCTGGTACTCATTTCTGTTAGAGGCTAAGTCGACCCCAGGCCCATAGTGCGGCTGGAAGGAGTGTTAAATAAGCAGAGTCATACAAAGAGCCTTCGAAGTGTGAATTTTAATATATAGACGAATTTGCACAGAGGCGGTGGAACTATGGACACTGTAGATAGAGGCATGAAAATGGGCATTTCAAGTTTCAAGTGAGTTTTCAGACAGTAGAAGTACTACATAAAATGAAAAATTGTTCCTGTGCTTAATTAGGCAAGCAAGGAGACATTAAAAGGGACTGGAGGTATAGCTCCGCTTTTCTTAATCTCGACACAATTTTTTTTAATTCGCATGGGGGGGGGGAATCCAGTTGGGTCCACTCGGCACGTCGGCCACTGATTGGCCTATTGTAGCCTGCCCCGGGTGATTATGATAGTGAAGAATTTGGTGGAATTAAGATTGGCAGGTGAAACCGAAGTACTCTGAGAAAACCTACCCCAGCGCCACTCTATCCTCCACAAATCCCATTTGACCAGACCCGGGATCGAACCCGGGCCGCCGCGGTGGGAAGCCAGCGACTGACCGCTTGAGCTATGGCGCGGCCTTTAATCTCGACACTAAATGGAGGTGAGTGGTCAGCTTCACACCCTGCTGCTTTACTCCGAGGGAAAGTTCCCCCGGTACTCACTGGGCAGGAAGTTGGGTGGGTCCCAGAGCTGGTCTGCTCGCTGTGGAGAAGATTTTATATTCTGTACTAAAGGGCGACTTTTTTATGTAAGCATCCCTCCATGAAAAGGACGACATCTGACGTCAGAGAGACTGCTGCTGGCAAGTCCACCTTCCGGTTAGAATTAATTATGCTTGCGACAAATGAGTGTAGCGATCTATCGGCGTACTGTGTTGCCGTAATTATTATTATTATTATTATTATTATTATTGAGCGCATCCAGAAAAAGTTTGCATCTGTCTGTTTCTACCGTTACTTCCCTCATAGCTCCTATAGTTATACATCTGCCTTAGAGAGACTAAGATTGCACCCTCTAAGTCTACGTAGACATCTTCTTGATGCACTCTTCTTCATTCAGGTTTATCGTGGCTTTAAATCCTGCTCCTCCCTTCTGGATAACGCTAGTCTTCGTGTTCCTACTTGCCATGTTCGAGACTTCTCTACTTTTAGCGTTCGTCCCTCAAAAAGACACTGTCCTTCTTCTCGGTGCGCCCTTGCTACCAACGTGGTGGGTAAAGATCTCGACATATTTGCAGACGGAGCGGTTTTTCTGTATCATATTTTACAAGCATGTACCAAACCTTTTACGGTGTTACTTGATTAGTGTTTTCATTAACTACAAATGTGTATACCTCGGCTAACTTTAATTTTCTTATGTAATTAGTTTTAATTTATTGACTTGTTATCAATTTTATCACTCTCAGTTGTCTTATCATAGTATTTAGTTACTAACAGTATTAGCAACACTCGTAATAATTCATAAATGTATGTATATATTTAAGTCTTCTTTAGATTTATGCTCACAGATTTAATTGTCATATTTGTATTTTCTTTTCATTATTTTCTGTACCTTATATACTCGTGCTAACTTTGTAATTGGCCACTGTGCTGTTAAGTTTTTGCACGTAAATAAAAATGAATTGAATTGAATTGAATTATTATGCTGTTTCTCTATCTGCATCATTACAGAGTATTAAGTAAATGTGCTGTAGGTGGTTGGCTTGCAAGGGAAACATCCAGTGATATTTCTCCTACATGTAGTCTATTTCATTGATTGATGATGTCTTGGGGCCATGTTCTGTTCAGTCTTCTTGTCACTGGACCATTGGTGTATAGCTCTTCTATTAATTCGTAGTCATGGCTTACAGTTTGGTTTTTGTACCTTTCAGCCTTTCTTAGTATTTCATTTTTGACGAAGGGTATCTTTAGGTCGTTGTGGAGTGTAAGGTTGCTCACATACCATGGCGCGTCTTCAATTGCCCTTAGTGTTTTTGATTGGAATCTCTGGATGAGGTTGTCAACGGCTTTGCACATCCACAGATTTGAAGACCATAGGACCAAATAGGTTTGATTATAGCTTTGCATAGTAGTATTTTGTTAGTCATAGAGAGCTCTGATTAATCGAAGTTTAAATGTGGCAGGAGAGAACACATTCTTGCAAGTGCAGGAAGCACGTGTCCGGAGACAGTGCAACACGTGACTGAGAATTAGAAAAGTGCGTTATCTCATTTTCGCCCAGAAGTGAGGAGACAGGGCTGCAATTCCCGGGCGACGAAACGCGTATAAGCAAGTTTCAGAAATCCGAAAATCGGGTGCTCTATAGTGTCACACCAGAAGAACAAGAAAGAGAGGAAGGATTTTAATAAACGTAATCTTTGTCCAGTTTAACTTATCCACGTTGCACGTTTACTTTTCTTACTGGTTGGAGGGGTGAAAGGGTACAGTAGCAGAGCGGGCAAGCAAATTGCGCGATAAGAGGGTGCTAGTGGGAGCTGGGGGTTTGTGGACACCCCAAAGAGGAAAAACCAATTGTGTTGTTTGTGCGCTTCGAAGTAAGAAAACAGTTAAGGCGTTCAGGAAGAGGCAGACGAAATAAAAAATGAGAGGGTAAAGAAAAAAAAGGATGGGCAAGGGGGCGTGGTGCCGTGGGGGAGGAGAGGGGAAGAGAAGAAACGTGCTTGTGGTGTGTGAGTAAAGCTGTTCTTACACAGACTTAACTCTGTTCTCCAACACAGATTCAATTTTCGCTTTAATCGAAATGGAGTTGATTTCTAAACAAATAGAACATTGTTCGCAGGAGGCGAGCCAGAGCATGTCATCTCTCTGTCATACAGACCGATTTGACTGTACAGCCCTGAGGCTGTCTCATCTCCTTGCAGAGGTTCAGACCCTTACGGCATAGTTGGTGCCTAGTCTCTAGCACCTTCTCTAACGTCGAAATAAATTTGCGTCTTGCCCAAACAGCTACTGCTTTCTGCATTCACAAGCCATTCACCTGCTCTGAAGATGGAGGCGATACCTTCCTCCGAAACGTCGGCCAAAACGAAGAATACACGGCGCCAAAACCCAGAAGACGACTTTCTTCGTTTTATTTGTGTGTTTCTAACGATTGTTAGAACACAGCTGTTACTTCCCGCTTTGTCTTTGTAATACAGAGTCAGTTCCCCCCGCCGTGAGCCAGGAACTTTTAGACCCAAGGAATTATCCTGTTCGTTCTCATGCTTGTCATGTATTAGCCTGCTTTCCTTATGAGATAACCTTTCTATCAGCGTTTGTCCATCTGTCTGTGTATCGGCTTTCTAATTTTTCAGGCTTGTGAGATCACCTTGTTGTCTGTATGTCTCTGTGCCTTCTTAATATTTCGTTTTCCATGCGGTCCCATATTGTATCAAAGGAAAAAAACGATTAGTTCTTCCCAGAACTTTTTGTTCTCTTCCATTCTTCTCCGTTTGATTAATCACCGCTTCCCATTATTTTTGTATCCTATTGTTACCGTGGAAGCATACTTGCTTGCGGAGACGTTACTTAGTAACGGCTGTTGTATATTTGCTCATATCGCGATCATTGTCCGGCAACGGGTGTACTTGCCACAATATTATTCAGATGAGCTTTCTTCCATCCCCATACTGAAATCCGTACGTCGACAAATCTCCACGGTTTCCTGCTAATTTTACGAGTGATCTCCAAAAAGTTTCTGTGCTTTTATATTTTGGAAGCAAATGGAAAGATTGGGAAGGGGGGGGGGTATTGTAGGGTGTCATGTGACTAGTCCGCAAGGCAAGCCTGTTGACCTTGCAGTTAGTGAGAGTTGCTGCGAAGCGGTGAACATGGCAAGGGAACTCGAGGATTGCACCAAAGAGTAGCAATGATTCGTGATATATTATTTTGTGGGCAGGAGGTGCACCAGGAAACACGATGATTAGTGAAACGAAGCCCACCCATTTGCATGCCTACAATAATTTCACTTGTTCTGTCACGTTGTAGAATAAGGAAGACTGCGGGTGTTTGTTAGCAGGGTGCTGACGACCATGTTTGTCCCTGAGGAGGATATAAACTGAAGAAAGATGAGGTAGGAGGGGGAGGTAAGAAATGCATGTAAAGTGTTGTCAAGAAACCCCAATGGGAAGCCACTACTTGGATAATCAAGACCTAATTCTTAGTGAGGCTGAGTCCACTTGGTTCTGAGGCTACTACTGGTCTATTGTACCAGCCCCAGATGACAGATAATGGTGATTATGGAGCAACTGGTGGAATGAAGATTGGCAGGGGAAACCGAAGTACTCGGAAAAAACCGGCCCCAGCGCCACTTTGTCCACCACAAATCGTACTTGACCAGACCCGGGATCGAACCCGGGCCGCCGCGTTGCGAAACCGGCGACTAACTGCTTGAGCTGTGGCGCGGCCAGATTCTGGAATAGATCTTCGATTAGTTAACCAACACCTGGTTCGAAATATTTTCGAATTCATCGACAATCTACCATTCTCCATTATGTAGTCTAGGAATGCCCCATTCCGGAATTGTGTCCCCAAACCCAACAGAAGTATGTATGGCTGTTACATCCCGTATTGTAGCTTTCACATAAATTCAGCTTGAGAATATTATTAGAACTTATTCAGCAGGAGTTAAATATCATTAATAAGGCAATAGTAAGGTAATTATGTTCTTCTGCTCTATTAAGAACCAAGCAGTGGAGACGTATGGCGGAGTGGAGATATAGCTCCACCATTATTGACCTCGGCACTAGTTGGAGGTGAGTGGTCAGATTCACGCACCGGTCGCTATACCCCCGGGGAAAGAGCCCCCGGTACCCATTGGATAGGAGTCTGAGTGGGCCCCAGAGCCGGTCTGGACGCTGTGGAGTAGAGATCAATCCCTTGCCCCTGCCGAGAATCGAACCTCGGACGTCCAGCCAGTAGCCCAAAATTAATACGCCCGAACGTAAGGCTTGAACCCATGACCCAAAGAATAGGAATCTAATGCTGTAGCTACTGAGATACCGGGGCACGAATTTTAATAGGCACGTACAATTGGTACTGTCGTATACTGGAAATTATTTCGATATTCTGTACTTTGAAGTCCAGTCGTATGTCTGTGTACCACCCGCTTTAACATTGAAGCCTCTGCATTCTGCCCTACAGTGTATTTATGTGTTTCATACGGTTCTCACAGTAAACAGCGACTGTTTGCCTAAACAGCATTAACCGATTGGGCTTTGTAGCGGAGAGGTAATGTGTTTCCTGTGAGGTACGGACTGAATTTGTATACATTATTTGTGTTCCGTGTAGTTCTCACAATAAACAGCGACTCTTTCCCTAAACAGCAATAACTGGCTGGGCTTTGTAGCGGAGACGTAATGTGTTTCCTGTGAGGTACTAACTGACTTTATATATTATCTGAGTTCCGTATGGTTCTCACAGCAGAGACTGTTTCCCCAAACAGCGTTAACCGGTTGGGCTTTGTAGCGGAGCGATAATGTGTTGCCTGTGAGATACGAACTGAATTATTACATGTTATTAACCCTTTCCCGTCCACCAGCACATTGGTGTGCCATTCGCATTTCCATGTCCCGGCCCTATGTCGCACTCGGCGCCCCCAAATTTGTTCAGTGTTACTGAGGCTCATTCTGACGAAGCTATATTCAGGCTTCATGTTAAAAATTCACAGGCTGTATCCAGGAATCATTCATATATCATCAGCTAATACCAAGCAACAGCAGTGAAGAAATGACTTTGTACACTAGTGTGTGTGTGTGTGAGTGTGTGTGTGTGTGTGTGTGTGTGTGTGCCTAATAGTAAAATATAAAGTGTAGTCACGCACTATATCAAAGAGTCCAATAAATCCGATTACCAATCCAAACCCCGCTTATAGCCACTAACATGGTGTGACAATTTTATTCCATCTCTACCTAGGTCTTACAAGTTGTCTCTTCCTAAATTTTCGTGCACACTTTTGATCTCCGTAATAGTGTTACATTCCATCTTCCTTAATAATGCTTGGGGAAGAGTAAAAACTATGAAGCGTCGAATTATTCCATGTTCTTCCCCTACCAATTTAGATACCAGGCGAGAAGACAAAATTAATTGAAAGAGGCAGCAAGCAGTCCACGAATATAATCTGAAGAGATTTGTAGAACTTTACTTACGTTTCGGAGAAGCCTACTACTTCCATTTACAGGGTAGAAAAGTAATCCACGCGAAATACTGTTTGCCAATGAAAAATTTGTACTAATTATGCCATGCCAATTACAGCCTTGGTGCTTACGTTAGTGTGCTTCTTGTACATACATACCATAAGCCTCTGGCTATACAAATATTACATGTGTTTACCCGAGAGTAGTAGAAAAGTTTTGAAATGTTCAAATTGTTAGTGTGTAATGCCTAGGACCCTTTCAGATACATACCCAGATTTAATCTTCTGGGTTATGACACCGTAGGTGTGTAGCAACGCTTCGAAGGAACTGCTGCTTCCATCTTCAGGATCAAATTGAATGGCATGAGAATCCGGTCAGGTGATATGGTCAGTGTGATGTAAATAATCATTCAGAACCACAGGAGCAGAACAGAAGATATATCCTGAAGATGGGAGCGTTACGTTCCTCCGAAATATTGGGACCCACCTATCACACTACACGGTACCACAACATAGAATACCGAAGTCTAGACATTCACCACCGTGAGAACCTCAGGTCTCAGATCTATGTCTTTCCCCCTATGACCGTTGTAGCTCAGTAATTATAGTGACTAGGCTACGAGTTCTACGACCGAATGGCAGGATGGTTTTTCCACAGCCTCCAGACCGGTTCTGGGGCTAACCCAGACTTCTATCCAATGGGTACCGTGGACTATTTTCTCGGGGTTAGAGCAGCCGTGGCGTGAAGCTACATTTATTGCCGAAGAATACATGGAGGTATATCTCCACTCATCTATTATTTGTTGCGTGGTGTTTCATTAAGCAGAGGGATAACTCAAACTGTATCTCGTGTCGTTGCCCAGAATTGTTCATATTGTCGTTCGGACAAGAACAAAAAATTAGAAAAAATTAGGACAGAGCGTGTTTCAACGAAGCCGCTTGTGTCTCCTGTGGCGTGAATTATCCGCGCTGTTTCAGACCTTTAGAATCAGAACGAATTGTCGTTTGCGGGTTCCAGTAAGGCACGGCGAAGCAAGAAACAGATCACAAAAGGAAGTTAAGGAGGAAGACAGTGTAAAGGAATATAAAGGGCTACACGGGAAAGTATAATAATTGCCACGTGTCGCATCCCTGACCTGGTAGCCAGTCCATCGCCCTGGTAGAGCTATGTCTGATTAAGACGCCACTGGAATGGAATTCCGTGGACACGACTAGAAAAAGGAGGTAAAAGCAGAGTAAAAAAGTCGGCAAATTAATTTCTTTCAATTAGGAGTGTGTCGTCTCTTTGCTGCAGCCGCTCCGACTCGCTTTTACCATTTTCTCTGTCTGGGATTACTTGGATGTGATGTAGCATCAGACCTGTGTAATGGATTCCAGCCCGGCCGCTGTGTGTATCTTACGCGACTCTGTTCTTACTGCAAATGCTAATTTCTCTTACGTGTTTCAGTGTGACTAGAGACGAGGTTTGGATTGGTAACTGGATTTATTGGGCACTGCAAATAACTACGACAGTCTTCATTTTGCACTACTCACAAGTCCTCTCTCAGTACAGACTTTGCAAAGCAGATCATGCCTACCTTACGTATCTTATGCTACAACGGCATCTTAGTCATTTGAACTGTACTAAGCTTGATCACCGCCAAGTTTAAGCCACTTATATTTTCCATGTCTGGCTTCGCCTTCTCCTATACAGCGAACATGTTCGTCTTTATGATTTTATGTAACTTCTGTTTGTTCCCTGGGAACTCGTGCACCCCTTGAGAGTTGTTTTAATATTCCAGGGGCTGTCGGTGCCAGAGTTTGAAAAACATTTATAGTTTAGGCCTATTCAATATTTTGCTCAAATAGCTATAACTGTAAGAAATGTTGTCTTCTGAGATGTAACACCGTGTAGTCTGGTAGAAGGCATGCCTGTTGATTGCATGTCCTGCCTACTCTTGAATCCTAAAGATGGAGGAAATATCACGAAAACACTACCAGACCACATGTCATAATTCGAGAAGATATTAAACTTAACAGCCATCGCTTTCAGAACCTGAAATATCCCTAACGTTAACTGTTCCCATGCTGCAGGATTAGTCGCTTAGCTGATCCTCACATTCTGCTGCTTCTATGGAACACGAAAGTTCAAAACCGAGTTCGCAAAAGCCCTCCTCTTGTTCCTTCCCTGAGCCACTATAATCCGCAGCAACATATCTAAGAGCTTCCAAATTGGCTGTGCTCTTCAGTTCTGATGAAGAACGTTTTGTCGTCTCCCCATGCGTGCTACACGTCCCACTACTCTCAACGTGTAGTTTCCATTTTGCTTCATAAATTTGATGACTAGCGAATACCTCACGACGTTAGACATACTAATATGGTGGCAATTACCCCTGTAAGCCCAGAACTTTTTTTTTTCCTTGGCACTACAGCCCCAGTAGGCCTAGGCCTACCTCCATGAACTTCTCCGTTCACTTCGGTTTTTCTAGATCTTACACATTCGGTAGGACTCTTTGGGCGGGTGATCAGCTCGTCGCAAGGCCTCTACCTGTACACAAACACAGAAAAACGCACACAAACATCCATGCCCTGAGTGGGATTCGAACCCACGATCCTGGCTTTCGAGCGAAGGAAGACAGTGCATGCCTTAGACCACTCGGCTACCGTGACCGGCTAAGCGCAGAACTTTGGCTACAATAAGTTCATACTCGAGCTTTCATTGCGCTCAGCCTAATGAAGTGGACAGGCTTAGCCTGAACCAGTTTACGTGTCCAGTGAGGCCGGTCCATTTAGCATTAAGTAGATGAACACGATTACACTGCTAATGCGATGAAACAAGCGAGGAGCGATTTAGCGACCGCCACTTGCAGCGCTGTGCCAGGCTCGGAATGTAAGTTTTTTCCATTGTTAAACAACGTTCTCTATAAGGAGCTGATAGTGCTTTAGCTAGTCAAGAAATGTCCTGTCTCTTTTGGAATCTGTATATTCATTAGTATGAAGATAAAGGATATGGTTCCATATAGTCTGGTAGATATTTACCAATGTTTCGGAGTAGTTTACTGCCTTCTTCTTCATTTATTATCTTCGCGTCACTTGTCTCTCTTTGAGGATAATCAGCCCAGTCCCTTTCATGTTAGTTTTCTTTCATTATTTTTTTTAAAATAAGGTGAGGTTTATGACATTACATCGCTGTCTGTGTGTGTCCTTGTGTCTATATAAAACAGTAAAAAGAAGTCAAGCTCTCCCTGTAACGGGTCCTGGAGACCCATAGCTTTCGGAACCATCGAAGCTCCCACATTTTCTAGACAATCTGCTCATAGATGGCAGTGACGTCAGCCTTACGCGTCAACCGACCGCCCTTTACCCCCCAATAATGTTCCTGGCACTCGTTTCTGTTAAAGGCTGAGTCGACCTCAGGGTCATAGTACGGCTGGAAGGACTAGGTCAATTGAAAAATCCAGTGACCTCATCGGGAACCGATCCCGCGACCTTCAAATTTGTAGCATAGTGCCTCACCTAACTAAGGTACCGCGTGCCCCTAGTTATGCAGTGTGTCACGAAAGAGCGTATGGCTCTCACAATAAAGAGCGACTGTTTCCCTTAACAGCATTAACCGGTTGGGCTTTCGTAGCGGAGAAGTAATGTGTTTCCTGTGNGACTGAGCTGCTCTCTTTCCCACCCGCCTCTGCCCATCGTGAGCATCGGGTGACGAGCTTTTTACACCGTAAACTACAAGCAGCGCTGTTTTGTCGCGCTGAACGAAATTCTTTGGTACAACAAAATGAAATGAAAAATTCGGCCTTTGCCTAGTTGAATGTACGCCACCAGGAATCTGTTACAGAGAGAGGCGGTAGCAGTGTAATGCTCAGTTGTTACTTTACGTAACATCTGCTTGCACATTGAATGATCTCTGTATTCTGCCCACACCGTATAATTCTATAATCAGCATTAACCTGTCGGTCTTTGTAGCTGAGAAGCAATATGTTTTCTGTGCGGTACGAACTGACATTTTAAATCCTGTATTTAAGTATCCCGTTGCATCAGTATATCTAAAACTGTTCGTGTACTACACAGTCCGTCAACAATCCAACAAATTGTTCCTTCTTTCTTTCACTTTCTCTTTGGACACAGCATGTTTCGGCCCTAAATGGCCATCTTCAGGTATCTTACTATGCTAAAACTGTTCACTGCACTAACATTGTCCGTTCGTCGCATATGCGACTGCATGTGAAGCGTGCATAATTAACATAGAAAGACACCTGAAGATGGCCATTTAAGGCCGAAACATGTTGTGTCCAAAGAGAAAGTGAAAGAAAGAAGGAACAATTTGTTGCATTGTTGACGGACTATGAAGTACATGAATCTTTTAACTTTTATCTAGACTAATTTCGGATCATTATCACCAAAGCATGTGCCCACGTCTCCACTGTGCTCTAAGAAAGTGCACCTCTTAACAATTTACCTTCTTCACTTCCTAGATCTTTAACCTATCTCAAACGTATCTCTACCAGAAGGACAAGTGGGCACTGCTTGTGAACATTCAAAACCGGACAATTTTCCTGTTTTCCACTCCCATTAAATGTAATGTCTCTTACTACCCACCCACTATCCCCTCTATTATCACGTGTCTGAGTGACCCTCGACGGAGTTTCGGATTGGATATTGGATTTAGTGACCACATATACACTCACAACTCGTAACTACACTTTACAAATCACTGACACACACAGACTATTGTCCTCAGTCTATTATAGTCTCCACTAGTCATTGCTGGCAACGAATTTTGACATAAGAACTATAACTGTCTCCATGAATTACACACTCCAAATATCACACATAAGTATTCTCCTCACCGCCTGTCAACTGAACTTTAACCTCGTCTCGCTTATAACATCTCGGCACGGACCACGTATAAAACATAGCTCTTCCATTGTTATAGTCCAGCTGTTACATTATTAAGGATCCGTTGCCTAGCAACGGGCTTTGTTCCTTTGTTTCGCGTTGCCTAGAAACGGCTGTACACGCTACGATATGCTGTATTCCAAAATGTTGAATTTGTGAATGTGAAAGCAGGTGGTTCATGCAATTACTAAAAAGTGAAATCGTAATGACATGTCAGAATGATCATGAAAATTGACTGCATCCTCCCTCGTAGATACTTGAGTCTTGCCCGTCGGAGATATATGTACTTCCGCATTTGGGAGTCCCCTCCCACCCTCCTTACCCGCCCCATCGCCTAGCCATGCAGTCTAACGTCTTTCACAACCTTGGGCTTTCAGCACCTCCCGGAGTCTAAATGTTCTGTATCATCCTTTTAAGTTATACAGGTCTTGCCGTGGGCATATCCCGTGCCACTTCAGTTCACATCTCGCCTTAATGAACATGAATTTGACTCCTGCTGCGAACAGAACGGGAAAATTCGTCGTTTGTTCCATGAGCTTTCTTACGTATTGCTCTCCAGTCCTACATGTTATCGGTTGAGGCACTGAGGCCGACTTTTGAAACGATCTCCCCCCAAAAAATATGCACAGGTTGTTAATCGTAAACCGTTATCTTTTATATAATATACTACACTTGAATATCCGCATCAAAATATCAGTATTCACAGAATCGACACGATACACTGAAGCAAGGAAAAACAGCTCGCTCGTTCGCGACTTGCTGTATAACTTACGTTCATGTAACCTGTTAACACTCCACAGGTCCATGCTGTAGTAACCCGGAATTACGTAGGTTTCTTTTAATTCGCTTAGTGGGGCGTGGAGTCCAACTAGGTCCACTGGGCACGGCGGCCACTGATTGGTCTATTGTAGCCTGTCCCGGGTGATTATGATGATGGAGAATTCGGTGGAATGAAGATTGGCAAGGGAAACCGAAATACTCGGAGAAAACCCGCTCCAGCGCCACTTTGTCCACCACAGATCCCACTTGACCAGACCCGGGATCGAACCTGGGCCGCCGCGGTGGGAAGCCAGCGACTAACCGCTTGAGCTATGGCACGGCCTAATTGCGTAGTTGCAGTGATAAGTCTCACGCTTACAAAACTGGTTTATAAGGATTTTAATATTATACTCATTGCCCAGCTTTGCAGTGTTACTGACGAAGATGCTCTTTATAAATTGTTAAAATTTAATCAAAATCGTTAGAACCTTTTCTAGGTAATCGCAATTTTGTGGAAGGGGGCCCCTGTTTTTTTAGAACTAGAATTCACCGGACACCAATTTTTGACGAGCAGACTCTTCAGTACCGAATATTAGTTCAGCCGTTCAGGCGCTGGCTGGGCGCACATTCATACATACATACATACATACATACATACACAGGCAGAGAGACGTCGTTCCAAAAACACTTTTTCTTATTCTAGTGGGGCTGAAACATGTAGATGGATCAGAATCTCCAGCTCGATTATGTAACGATCACAGTTCTTCCTCGTGTCAAGTATACGAGGCAGTAAGAGTCGGTATAGTGGAACGGAAGTCGAGTACCGGCAAGTGGCAGGAGTTGACGGTTGATACTTGGCGCCAACAGAGGGCAAGTCGTGACGGTGTAAAGGCGGGTGGGGTGGGGTGGGGGGAAGCCCTGCCCAGGCTGGACGCAGTGAGGACACCGCGTCCCCTCCCGCTCTCACATGGGCTCACTTCTCCTCGGATTAATCGCTCCCTGTTTTGCCCAGCATCAATTAAGTAAATGGATTCTCTTCGTCTTTTCTACAGGCAGCGCCTTCTTCCCATGCCAGCATTAGCAAACAGTGGCCTGCGTGTCGCTTGATGCCCAACCTTGCGATGATTCGCCATTGGATGGTATTTACCAGTGCCAGCGTGGAAAATTCTTACACTAATACACGGTAACAATCATAAGTTACCCTGTTACTTTAACTCTTTAAAACCCAGTGTTTCTGTATGCATGGCGTTGAAGGGTTAACATACTAAGAGTGTACATTCTGTTCACACAGTGTATTTGTGTGTTTCGTGCAGTATTTTTCCCCTAAACAGCAGAGACGTTATATGTTCTCTGTGAGGTACGAACAGAATTTTATATATCATTTATATGAAACACAAATCTCCGGTTCCCATGTGGAGGCGGGATCGAATACCTCCACCGTAGCCCTGCGAGTCGTAGGAAGCGACGAAAGGGAACCCAGTGCCTGCGGGTATAACCGGGCTACCCTGTTACTGGGAGTTATAAATACGGGGACCCGGCCCTCTAGGTTGGGGGGAGTCTGAAATTGTAGACAATAAAATGTCATGAATCTCGCTGGACTCGGGCCTGAGAATGACTGCGCTGGCAATGACCAGTAGCAGTTGTAAACGAGAGACCCACCCTCTCGTCAGAGAGAATATTACAAAAGGTCTATAAATGCAAGTGTTCAACTGGAATGCTTGTCGCAAAGACCAAGTGAATGGGGGTAAACCGCCAGTCGAAAAGTAACTGTGACAAATCTGCCGTACACATATGTGGGCCTCAGAGTCTGTCTGGAATCAGTAGTGACGGGAAGATGGGTCCTCTGAGCAGTTTAACACGAACACCAAAAGGATCAATATTTTAAGCGAAATTTTTCATGAAGAGCATTCAAGTGTTTGAAATATATCATTAAACGTTTTCTCTTTTCTATTGTCATGCATAGTTCCTTCATACGGCCATATTCAGGTAATGTGTGGACAATGCGACTGTCGGGTCAAGATAAATGTAATACATAAGTAGATTTAAATATTGATTGTTCCTTTTTATTTTCATTTTTGACGCTTTAAACTTTATTTCAATAATTTAAGGCCTGCAAATATAGATCCCACTGGGACAAGTAATTGAATTTGCGGGAACAATTGCCACATCAAATTTTTTATTTCTGTTGTTCTCTTATCCGTCATTATCCTTTGTGATAGCGATTCGTAGAACTGTGCAATTGGCTATTTCGCGTCTAAAGTTGTGAAACTACAGTGTTAACTTCGTCGCGTCTCTCTGTTCATCTGTTCTCGAAAGCCCTGCAAAGTTATTTTTCTTCTTAAGATCAAGTACTGTAGAGTTTCACTAACCATTATGTGAGACGCCAAATTTGGTTAAAGTCCCACAGCAATAACTCACACTTTACAGGAGACCTACACGCGTTTCAGCTCTCATCTCGATTGTAACTTACAAAATGTTTATCTGAACGTGCAATCTTTCATGCAGAAATTGTGGAGAAACATCAAACACACGATTTTATATCCAGGACGCTCTTCTCTATGTCGTGTGGGTTTCGAGATAAATAGAAAAAGCTGAACGAACGCGTCCGTTCTATGTCTGTACGGGACGGAAGAGAAACAGACTTGCAGACGGCGGATATGACGTCAGGCATGTTCTTCTGCATAGCATTGGCGCGTGAAACTGACCAATCACCACGTCCTTCCATTGCTAAGGTTAAGAATAAATGTAACTTGTACGTCCACACATATTCATGCCGTGATGGTTAGGCTCGGCCCCAATTTAACCTTATCTTTTGCAGTTATAACTAGTGCAATATCGTGTGAAAACTCAAGTAGCTCTTTCCATTTTGGTATAAACTTCTGTAGCTTTATCTCGTTCTTGTCTTTCTCCCAAATTCCCTTCCATTTCCTTGTAATTTCCCGTTTTATCATCTTATCTCTCCTGCATTCATTCCTTCTCATAATGTTTCTGGACATTATCCATCGTCCTGTCTATATCTCAAAACATAACGCTTCGGAGATGGATTCTGTCTCCGTTTTCAGGTAAAACCTACTCAGAGATAGGTACTAGCTCTGTCGATTGGGCCCAGCTGAGTATGTTTTACCTGAAGATGAGGGCAGAATCCGGTCTCCGAAAAGTTATGTTCTGAGATATAGACAGGACGGTGTTTCAGATAGAAACAGGGAGATGGGTAATGTTCAGAAACGTAACATTTATGCTTGAAACAGTTCAGGTAACACGACATACCAGCCGAGCCATGTAGCACGCTGTTTCAACGCTTTCCCCGAGATCAGTGTCACCTGTTGGTGCAAAGAAGTGAGCATGCGTACACACGCTGACGCTTGTACTTCTGGAAGATGCGAAAATGACATACCGTTACCGAGTGATGCGTCGAGGCCGTTCGATGATTAAGGTCATCTCTCGGACACTGGGAGTAACCGCAATCCCTTGTGAGCGCAAACGAACATGCGTACACCACACTGACTTCTATATATAGGATTGTTATGTGCGTGTATTGTGAGTAATTTCTTCAGTTCAAGGTCTTTGAAAATCCCTAGTATAAGGTAAAGGTAAGAAAGGTAAAAATGTCCCTGTGCTTACCTAATTAAGCGCTCCACCATGAAGACGTATGGGGGAAGTGGAGGTATAGACCCACGTTTTGTTGACCTCGGCTCTAGTTTTAGGTGAGTGGCCAGCTTCACGCTCTGGCCCCTTTACCCGAGGTACCCTCTGAACAGAAGGCTGAGTGGGCCCCAGAGTTGGTCTGGACGACATGTATAAGTGAAAATTCTTGACACTACCGGGACTTGAACTGCGACCCTTCGATCGTTCAGCCCGTAGCCAGTCACTGTGCCGACAAAGCTATCCCAGCTCTTTCCCTAATATAAGCCAACTCAAATTTGAAAGGGCGACTTTCAGGGTAATTATTTTATGTTATAGCAGGTTTTTATCATGAGTCCGGATATCGTAGTCGATATGGCGACTGGCTACGGGCTGGACTACTGAAGGGTCCGAGTTCGAGTCCCGGTGGGATCAAGAATTTTCTTTCACCACGTCGTCCAGACCGGTTCTGGGCCCACCCAACCTTCTATCCAATGGGTGCCGAGGGTAAAGCGACCGGGGCGTGAAGCTGACCACTCACCTCCAGCTAGTGCCGTGGGCAAGAAAACGTGAATCTATACATCAACTCCCCCATACACCTTCAACGTTAATTAGTTAATCACAGGGACAAATTTACCTTACGTTAAGGGGACAACGATACACAGATGCAGCGAGATTGCAGCCCTAGTCTTGTACTGCGCGGTAGTCCAAACACAGACGTAAATGCGCACTCAGCAGCCGAAGCTATAGAAGAGGTGGGAAAACTGGAATTTCTCTTCGATTTTCCCTGGACCTTCCTCAACTTGACGGATAAGAAAAACACTTCAGAGGCAGCTGCTCCATCCACCGGTTAGTCACATGTTTTATGCCGTCCGCCTGGTAGGTCGGTTTACGTGAGAAACGATAGATGTTATATGTCCCTGTTTATGACGCCGTAGAACATGGCGTGCTGCTAACATAAGCAAAGTCCCCACCATCCCGCACCTCCCTCCCTTCCCCCTATCCTTCTCTCTTCCACGCAACAGAAGTCTTCTAGCTTTTCCGAACGCATCCCCGCAGATAGCTGTGTGGCCCGGTTACCGTACTCAGATGCCCCCAGTAACAATAAATACCCCATAAACCCGACTTTTATATCATGGGCTGTTGTGGTCACCGTTGTGGGCCGGTTCAACAGAATCAGCTGGCCAAATGTACACATAGTAAGTTATCTTTTTTTTTTTCGGAGGAACGTATAGCTTCCATTTTCAGGGCGGGAGAATAAGTCAGGGAAGAAAGTAGCAGAGCCTTGCCCCACACACCAGGGCGACCCATAAGTAAGCGATGTTACGGACAAGTCCTGTGCGTGAATGCGGGAGGTGTATTGAAAAGATGAGATTTGTAATCATGACGGAATTGCTTACGTCACTAACAATATCGTGCCATCGTAGATGGACTGTATTTTTCCGTACATATTAACAGTTCCAGAGCCGGGATAGCGCAGTCGGTATAGCGACTGGCTACGGGCTGGACGACAGAGAGGTCGGAGTTCGAGTCCCGGTAAGGTCAAGAATTTTCTCTTCTTCACAGCGTCCCGACGGGCTCTGGGGCCAGCCCAGCCTCCTATCTAATTGGTACCGGGGGTTTTTGCCCTGGGGTAAAACTTCAGGATCGTGAAGCTGACCAGTCACCTTCAACCAGTGCCGAAGTCAAGAGAATGTGGCTTTATACATCCACTCCCCCATACGCCTACATGGCGTAGTGATTAATTAGTTAAGCACAGGGACAACTTTACCTTTATGTTAACACTTCCAAATTGGTTGCTGGTCGTTTTTCTGTATTGATGATCGTCGCAAAGTTTGTGTCCAGTTACTGTAAAAGTTTCGTTTCTGTCCTCTCAAACCATCTTATGCCAGCTCTAGACAATGCTCACTTTTCACACCCACCACTCTCTTTATAAAATATTAGCAAATTTTCTTAGGTAGGGTAGTTGGTTGAGGCGCTATGCTACAAGAAGGAAGGTCGCGGGTTCAAGTCCCGATGAGGTCATTGGATTTTTTCAGTTGACCTAGTCCTTCCAGCCGGACTATGGCCCTGGGGTTGACTCAGCCTCTAACAGAAAAGGGTACCAGGAATTAATTAAATAATTTTCCTGGGGAGTAAAGTGCGGCCGGCGCATAAGGCTGACAACCTTACCGCCATCATTGAGCCGATTGTCTAGATAATGTGGGACCCTCAACGTCTCAGAACCCTATGGGCCTTCACGGCCTGTTACAAGGATAGCTTTACTTTTACTTATATATTTATATGATATGATATACCGCCTCTGTAGTCTAGTGGTCGGAGTTCCTGGCTACAGATCCAGAGGTCCCAGGTTCGATTCCTGGCGCTACAAGATTTTCTGAGAAGTAGTGGGTCTGGAACGGGGTCTACTCAGCCTCGTGAAGATAACTGAGGAGATATTTCAATGAAATGGCGGCTCCAGCCTAGGAAATAGAAATTAACGGCCGTTGTTATTCATTGCGCTGACCACGCGACACCCTCTATCCGCAGCAGTTGGTACTAACTTCGCCGACAATCGGCGGTCGGTCGGTATAGTTCGCTTGCGGAATAAAAGCCACAGAGTTGTTTTTTTTTGTCGTTGATACGTAGGAACAGCGGTATCTTCTGGGATATAACTCTGTACAGTCTGGTATAAGTTAACAGACGTTTCGGTGGAACCTAAAATGGAGCCAGTACGCTTTCCCCGAATATCTATCGTAATATCCTAGAAGGTAACACTGCTCATAGTCACCATTCTTAAAACGTCAGAGATCACATATATACGATTATATATATGAACTTGGCACCTCAGAGGGTTCAGATGTCTCCCAAATCTTAACTTTAGTTCTCTTACATAACACAGCATTGCCATCGTTAGCCTTCCAACAATGTAACTGCATAAAGCAAAGAGAACAGGTCTGATATACAAGGCAACGCAGAGGTTTTAGTATGCATAGAACCAGTCCTGTGTCTAATTGCTGTTTTAATTATGAATTATATTATTAAACCGACAAACTGTTGTTTTCCTGCTTGTTTTGAAATGATAATTGACTAACCTCAGTACTGTATCTAACTGCCGCGGGGGACGTAATAAGGGGGCAGAGGGGAGTGCCTATCTTCTCTCTTGTTTGACTTTAAGCTTGTAATTACTGCGGCATTTTAATGCAGCTTTGCGTTAAAAACACACTTCCGCAAGACGAAGCAACACTGTGACACCACAGACAAGCTTCTAAACAACCAGCGGAATTAAATTTTAATGTGCCTCCCATTTAAAATTCATTACCGCATCTCNTAGGTTTTAATGTGCACACAGAGATTATAAAGGTTCTTGGGCGTGTTGAAACAACACCCCCTCTACCTCACACTCTGTCGACATCTTCCTTCCTTCATCCTTCCGGTCTGTCTCCAATGTTTCTCCTTCTCACCCCCCTAACCCGCGCTTTATGCTTTTAATTTTCTCCGTCCCTCTCTTTCCTCAAGAGCTGTGCGCAATTTTGTTATGCAAATGAAATTAGTGATGATGTTCCCTTAGTTGGTCTCTTTCACGGCGATGCCTTGAAAGGGGAAAACGAGAGAAATTAACCTTTTGGCTTAACCTTGCTGCTCGATTCGTGCCCTGCCTGCTGCTAATTGACTCCCATCATGCACAGCAATCCAACGTCTAAATGCCCTTTCATCCATCGCTTTGTCTCACTGATATCCCAGACTCTTTCTCGCATTCCTTCAATGTAACTGTTGTTTCCTGTCAACAAGAGGTGTTTCACACTTATCGCAAATATTGTGACGTGATTATCACTCCTGAACAAGGCCACGCGATTGTTTTGTGGCTTCAACACCAGGCGGCGTTGTGGTCGAAGCGGCCCCAGCGCGCCTGCTCCCACACCAGTCTCTTCCCGAACTTTGGTAAGATCATCACAAGTTCTACCCTGTTATACCCACGTGTCCAGTTGCGGGGGGCGCCCGTAAAGTCCGCTGCGTCTGTGAGCTCCACCAGCCGAACGCACGCAGCAAGGGGAGAGCGACAGAGGAAATTCTCATGAAGGAAAATTTTACAAAAACAAGTGTTGATCAACACAACTTCTCTTTTATGTCGAACAAAATATGAGACCACTTTACATGATGACGTATTAGACTTGATTCTGAGCGCTTCTTGCGTACAAATCACTAAATGTTTATCGGAGTGAAATATGTTCCGAACGAACTTGATAGTTTAGATAAGAAAGGTATCCCTGTAACAAGCCGTGGAAGCTCATAAGATTACGAAACGTCGAGGCTCTCACATTTTCTCTAGACAGTCGGCTCACAGATTGCGGTGAGGGCAGCCTTACGCCCCGGCCGCCCTTTACCCCCACGAGGATTCCTGGTGCTCATTTCTGTCACAGGCTGAGTAGACTCCAGGGCCGCAGTGCGGTTGCAAGGATTAGGTCAATTTAAAAATCCAGTGACCTCATCGGAAATCGAACCCGCGACGTCCCGACTTGTAGCATAGTGCTTCAACCAACTACACCACCTCCCACTCCCCAGGAACTTTCTAAAGAAAAAAGAGAAGACATTTTTAAGTATAATTAGCTTTTTCTGTAAATCATAACATTTTCGATATAGTTAAACAAGGTAGACATTATGCGTACCTTTCCGAAAACGCCCGAAGATAACAGAAGTCTCTTATTTATAATAATATTAAAACGAATGTTCCCCATTTAAATGTTCAGGTCCACACACACCGATTTGTATATAGGAGTATATATTTAATTAAAAATTATTTATTATTTTTCAGAAAAAAAAAACACGAAAACAAATGCATCAGTTGTTCGACAAATGGTCTAATGTTACGGTACGGCTTTGAAGCATAAATTTAAGAGTTTATGTGAGCTGAACTATCTCTTAGTGTGTAAGTACAGTGAACAGTAGTGCTTTAGCTGTCCAGGCCTAGTGGTCACCGTATGTACCACCTTCTTTAACGTGCTTCCCACATAATGTGTTTCATGTGTTTCTCACACTGAAGAGCAACTACTTCCTTAAGCGGCTGATCATCGTAGCAGTTACTTAACGTGTTTCCTATGAGGTACGAACTGGATCTTTATATGTTATTTGTGTGTTCTGTATGGTTCTCACAATAAACAGCGATTTTTTTCCCATAACAGCATTAACCAGGTGATCGTTGTAGCGGTTGCATAATGTGTTTCGTGTGACGTAGGGACTGAATTTTTATATATTAACAGAAATTTGGTCTTTAAAGGGTTAATATTGATAATTTGTTCATTTATATGCCAACATTTTGAATAAGCATCCATCGCCTAACCATGATAAATTTCATACGCATTTAATATTTATTGATTATAAGGGAAGAGTTCTTCGCAGCCTTAATTATTCAGTTTATCTATATTAAGTCGTGTTCTGAACTACTACACGTTGTTCTTTCTCTCCGTCACATTATCTGAATTTTCTTTTCCTAAATATAATTTGAATACCAGGGAAGTTAACATGTCACTGAGCAGCGGTTTTACGCAGTACCTACCAGGTAAACACTACCATTATAAGTTAAGTCGGTCGTTTTGCTATAAAGCAACGACAGCATCGTTAAATAAGCAAACGAATAAATGAGATACTATCGTACAGTGTATAATTCGTTCTGCTGGTCACACCTAAATAGACACTATATTCATATACAGTCATGTTCTGCATCGAGCAGATGTGGATATTCATTTGTTCGTTCGTTCGTCTGTGGCTCTGCAGACGTTTGTTGGACCTTGACCTCTTTTTTCAGTTTCGTAATCTTTTACACAGCCCGTCGCAAGGCCGCTACCTGCACACAGGACAGCACAAACACAGAATAAACGCACACAGACATCCGTGCCTCAAGTGGGATTCGAACAAACGATCTCTGTGTTTGAGCGGGTGAAAATAAACTTCTTATTTGCAGATTTATCTATTCTTAAAGTGGTGTGCCTAAACGAACTTCCCCCGCAATCGGCCAATGAGAGAGCTGCATTTAATCTGCTGATGCAATCTCTGTTACATTGTGTAAGAAACCGTAGAATCGTAATTTTGCAACTAAATGAAGGCTTAAAACAAGGAGCATTAGATGGGCAGGTCATATAACACGAATGGGGCGAAGAGGAATGCATGTAGGATATTGGTGGGAAAGCCAGAAGGAAAGTGACCACAAGGAAGACCAAGACGTAGGTTTGTTGACAATATTAAAATGGATGTTAGAGAAATAGGATAGGATGGTATGGATGGGACCGATCTGGCTGTGAGTAGAGACAAGTGGAGGGCTCTCGTGAACACGGTAAAGAACCTTCGGGTTCCATAAGATGCTGGGAGGTTCTCGGTTAGCTGCACAATTGGCGGTTTATCTAGAAGGGCTCATTTCCATGAATGAATGAATGACGTGAGGCACAAAGCACTGAGTGCCCAATAAGACAAGAAGGAACATCAGAATACGAAAAAGAAATTAACACGGGGAAATGGACAGAAGGAAAAGACAGATAATTAATAAACCGATCACAGTGGCCTCGCGGCCTAAGAAATGGACTGTGTTTGCTTGCTTAAACACTGGGGTCGTGGGTTCAAATCCCACACAGGGCATGCAATTATGTCTGCGTTTGTTCTGTTTGTGTTGTCCTGTTTAGTTAGTTTGTGTATTGGGGTGTGGTGAGACTGAATCCACTTGGTACGTCGGCCACTATTTGACCTATTGTACCAGCCCCGGATGATAGATGATGAATGTGGAGCTGTCTGTGAAATGAGAATTGGCAGGGGAAACCGAAGTACTCAAAGTGAAACGTACCCCAGTGCCACTTTATCCACCACAAATCCCACATGACCTGAACTGGAATCGAATCTGGGCCTTCGCGGTGGGAAGCCAGCGACTAACCACCTGAGCTATAGCACGGCCGTTTTCCTGTAGCGGCCTTGCAACAGGGCTGATCCCCCGTCCAAGGAATCTTACCAACTGTCTAGAAGACGGTGGGAACATGCCAGAATGACTAATGCGTTAGGGTGAAGAAAAAATTAAATGAATTGTACATTTATGCCTATTAACCTATTCATATAAGGCCCAATATTGATGTCTCGCGGCAGTTATACTGATAATTGCAGTTGGACTGCAGACTTCTGCTGTCTCTTCAGGCTTCAGTGGGTTACATTATGTTCAAGTGTGTTGTAATTAAGTCATGTTCAGTTGCTTGTTTCAGCTGAATCCACAGGACCACCTACAGTCTTCCTGAACGTCTGCCACTGTTGGAGCAGACCCGTCTCAGTGTCGCACGAAACAATAGCATACACACAGAGAGAAGCCTTCTGGCGTGAAAAGCGGGTTTCTCACTGGCGCGCAGAGGGAGACAGCTGCAGATAGACAGAGAGGAAGAGCAATCTTTTCTATTCTCTGCGCCCCCCCCCCCAACTCTACTTCATCAACCCCTTTTTCCTTCCTAACATCTTCACTAAAGAATTTGTGACGCAATTAACTCCTTGCTTCATGAAAGAAGGAAACTGGCGCTGAAAAGTCTATTAAAAGCTTAACTGACTGCTTGCAGACGCAACCGCCACCGTGAATTCCTTCAATTAATTAGACGTGTTAATTGCTGCGCCATCCGGGTTTAAGTCTCTTGATTATTCATAAAAAGAAGCGAGGCGAGGCGAGCTTGTTTCTTTTCTTGCATAAAAGGAGTGAATTAAGTGACAGAGGGGAGGAGAGAGCCTGCTCGGTTTTATTACGGAATTTGCAAAAAAAGAGGAAGAAATGGAAGAACAAATACGCCCTTCCTGACACTGAAAGAAGGAATGAACATGGATTTTTAAACTTGGGACAAATGAAGGGAGATAGGAATTTGTGTGAGGAACACAGTGAAGTGATTATACACTCTTAAATGTCTTCCCTGTTAACGAGGGAGAATTAAGAAGGAATGAAAAAAATGGAAAGAGATTTCTCCCCTTTTATTTAAGAATTTAGCAAAATTAAAATAATAAAGAGCTTTAATGGCAAAGACGTGATTAAAAAAAAAAGAAGAATTTAATTGATGTTTTGTACATTTCTCTGGAATCTGACACTTGTGGATATTTCGTATTAAGGGAGGGTGGAGGGGTGTGTTTTATGGGCTTTAACTTTGAATAAAATGTAAGAAATGTGATCCTCATAATGAGATGAGGGAATAACGGCGACTTCAGTGAGTTCTGCTCCCTGTCATGGCTTGTATCAGTTCAGTATCTTAATGAGTAGAACACAGAGAGTTTACTTTGTGATTTCTTAAATGAATCGTTGTAACATTTGTAATTGAAATACAAACCATTTTTTCTCTTCAACCCTAGATATACTAGTTTTAATTTCTTCGCTGCTAAGCCATCAAATTAGGTCGTCAAAACCGTTCGTCTTTGCTGTGTAGTTCAGGTATAGGTACTGCTATTAGCTGTAACAATATTTGTAAGCGTCGAAATTTTCGACGCTCGGCATTTCAGCCTCAGTTCCTCAGGGATGTAACTTTTTTTTTTAACGGATATGATACCGGTATATTTCATAGACATTCTGGATTGCAAAATAAACAGAAGGGAACTTTTTTGAAACATGAAATTAATGTAATTTTATCATTATGGAATTTATAATATCTTTGCGTGTATTTCTATGCACCAAGTGCTGAATCAGTATACTGTAACGTGTGTGGGTGACTATAGACGGGGTATAGCTGGTGACTATATTTATTGGACTTTCACAACCCGCAACTACAATTATTTATAATCGTTTATCTGATCCTCACACTTAACAAACGCAGCAGTACCCGTTAAGCCTTTCCCAGCCTGCTTTCTTCACCAACCGCTCCCTAGCAATGGTTTTGTAAGAGTCTCACCGTAACTGCAGCACACGTGAAGTTTTCTTTACAGAGCCCCACTGTTGTAACTCAGCCAAATCGTTGCAATCTCTTCTCAATCATCTTCGACTGTCGTCTCAAGAGACTCCCTCAATTATTATCTCAGCTGGCCTGGGATCCTCTTTATATAGCCTCGGGGCGGACAAATCAGAAAACAATTCCTCTGTTGTTATAGAGGTGTGTTTAACTCGCCGTTGCATAGAAACGGTAGTTCTGCTATTGTTGCTTGCGTGTTCACTTCTGCGGGAACCTTTCTACCAAGTCTGCTTAGGACTGATCGTCTTCTCTGGCTCCACTATTCCGGCTTTAAGACGTCATGTTGATTTATTTTGACCACATCGTGTATTTATGTGCGATTTTCGCAATACAACGAGATAAAGAAGCTCAGTCGATATAGTGACTGTACTACTGATTGGGAGCCTCAGTTTGATTCCCGACGAAGGCAAGAGATTATTTTCTTCACGACAGGGTGCAGACCAGTTTCGGAGCTCCTCCATCCTATTCTGTGAGCACAGGAGGAACTTTCCAGAGATTAAAGAGGTCGGGCTGTGAACGTCACCATTCGCCTGCACCTAATGTCGATGTTAGGAATGCCTGGAGCTGCAAGCTACCTCCAGTCCTTTGTACGTCTTCATAGCATCGTGCCTAATTAGGTACTTTCTTTTCATATGCAGCTCTGACCCATTGATCTTTGTAATTAAATGCATTGTGTTGTCTGTGAGATAGGAATTGTTTACATTAACTTAAGGCTTCAGAGACTTGCACTGGGTAGATCATCATTACTGCTGAATTTCACGTTCGTGTGTCAACTTGCGAAGCGATCTGATGCAACAGTTAACGTTGTCTTACTGGGATTTATTTAAGTTTTACCTAAATTGGGCGAGGCTTTGGCGACAGGAGGAGAATAAGAGATGCGCTTTGGCTGACCTCGGACGGAGCACTTGCTTAATGAGGAATGATGTGGACTAACCCTTTGATACCTTAAGCTGATACAAGCAACATTTAAAAATATAGTTTCTAAATCACAGAAATCTCTTTGCGTCTCCACTATAAAGATTGTTAAATCTGATGAGGAAAATTATCGCCGTTTATTCTGACAATCGTACGAAAAATATTCAGTTTTGTTAGCAAAACAGAGTGTTCTGATGCTGAAGCGCTTGTTACAGCAGCCACTGAAATTAGAAACGCTGACTTTTTAAGAATTGTATGAAAATTCTATCAGCTCAGAAGGTGAACTCTATTTCTCCTGTCCTGGGGCCATGTAGCCCTTCTGTAAGCTGTAGAATGTACCTATGGCTCTACAGCATATGTGAACGTTGGCCCTTTTTTGAGTGTCTTAATCTATACACAGTCGGTAGGACCCCTTTGGACGGGGATCAGCTCCTCACAAGACCGCTATCTACAAACAGGAGAGCACAAAAACAGAGTAAACGTACACAGACATCCCAGCGCTCGAGTGGGATTCTAACCCACGATCCCCAGCGCTCGAGTGGGCGAAGACTGTTCCTGCTTCGGACCGGGCTGCCACTCTGATCGGCAGCTGCAGCAGTTAGCATCCATAGAATGAACCGCCTATAAGTAATTGTTTAGACTATTCGCATCACATGCCTGTTAGACGAATTGCCGTGTAGACACGGCGAACTGCTCTGTGTTCCTTGATAAAGAGACGAGCATGCCGTGTAGACACGGCGAACTGCTCTGTGTTCCTTGATAAAGAGACGAGCATTCATATGCGGCAAGGGGAGCCAGTACTATGGAAACAGGTGAGGCTGATTCAGGCACAGTTACTGTGTATACCATCCGCTTTAACATTCAAAATCTCTATGTTAATGTGCTTAATACGATTCTCAAAATAGCCCCCGGTGGTCCCCTAAACAGTGTTAACGGGGTTTGGTCTTTCTATTGAAGACGAACTTTGTTTTCTGTGACGTAGGAACTGTATTTTTAAATATCTTGATATTTATACCCGTTGCTACGCAACGACCGCGAAGTAAGCAGCTATAGAATAGTCGTTGCTAAATAATGACTCCGTAAACAAAGGCCATTGCTAGGTAATGACCGCAACAGACACGCACGCAACAATAAAACACCTGTTGGTAGCGGTTTTCTATGTGCGGTGCGTGCCGAGGCTATATAATGAGGGCCTGAGAGCATAACTGAGCTCTTTATGAGGGACCCTCCACTTCACCTGAGGAAGGAAAGAGATCCAGTTTCCAAATCGTTTTTTCTGCTTTCTAAAATACCGGACAGTTGACAAAGTCCGAAGCCCTAATAATTCTGAGTATTATATACCTTCATCATAACCCTTCGGAATCTACAAGTTTTTGTATTACGGTTGATACATGGGCCTACATATTTTTTTGTCCATTGGCGCTACAGCCCTCATTTGGGCCTAGGCCTACCTCCATGAAACTCTCCGTTTCACTTCGGTTTACTAGATCTTAGACATTCGGTAGGACTCCTTGGGCGGGTGATCAGCTCGACGCAAGGCCTCTACCTGTGCACAAACAAAGAAAAACACACGCAAACATCCATGCCTTGAGTGGGATTCGACCCACGATCCCGGCTTCCGAGCGAGCGAAGACAGTGCATGCCTTAGACCGCTCGGCTACCGTGACCGGCCTGGGCCTACATATACACGTATATAATACAAGACACGAGCGTGGTGGAACTATACAGAGAAATATATGTCCTTTGACGTGTTTTGTTGGGTAAGCTCAAGTCAGGCTCTCCTAAGTTACGTTAAGTCAGTTCATGTTAGGACTGAGTGTGTAAGATATGTTAGGCTAAACAGGGGCACGCGATAGCGTAGTTGGTTGAGGCACTATGCTGCAAACCGGATGATCGCCGTTTCGAGTCCCGATGAAGTGGATTTTTTCAATTTACATAATCCTTCAAACCGCACCATGTATCTGGGTCGAGTCAGCCTCTAACAGAAATAAGTACCAGGAATCTTTCTGGGGGGTAAAGGTCGGCCGGAGCGTAAGGCTGACAACCTCACCGCCCGCTGTGAGCAGACTGTCTAGAACCTCGACGTCTCACAACCCAATGGGCCTTCACGGCCTCTTAACAAGGATATTTTTTATTGCTAGTCCCTTGTACTGCGGCCACTTCTGGCCTATTGTACGAGCCCCAGATGATAGGCGAGTGTGATTGTGGAGCAATTGGTGGAATGAAGATTGTCAGGGGAAGGCGAAGTACTCGGAGAAAACCTGCCCCAGCGCCAATCTGTCCACCACAAATCCCGCTTGACCAGATTTGGGATCGAATCCGGGCCGCCGCGGTGGGAAGCCAGCGACTAACCGTTTGAGCTATGGCGCGGCCTATTACAGGGATAGCTTTACTGTGCTTAGTGCGAAATCCTGCGAACTGCCTGGACATACCAGGACGTGCAGAACAGACCCTTCTGGTTCCACCTCCCTGTCCGCTACGCTGTGCCCCGACATGACGCGAACACAGACTGCCTCGCTTAACCTTGCCAGTGCTTACACTTGCTGGTAGTTGCCATTCAAAATGCCGGTAGATGGCACTGCGAATTGTGCCGTGTCCCGTCTATTTTTCATCCCCTTCTTTCTTGCTTCTTCTTACTTTGCTTTTTCTTTCTCATCCCCTCCCCCTGCACCTGTCTCGCCTCTCACTGTTACATATAAGTATGCGAAACGAAGTCATGGGGGGGGGGAAGGGGGCTGTGTGTGCTCCACGAAGAATTCCGAAGCCGTTTTGCTCGGTCGAGGGGTAAAAAGCCTTCCGAAGAGACCCGATTTGCCCAGGCTAGGGGCTGGGTTAGGTTTACCCTAGCCATGTCTAAAATAGGGTAGGAGGGGGACATTGTAGATTGGTATGAGGGGATGTATTGATTTTTAATCCTAGTTAGTAATTCCAGAAAAAGAAGCAAAGACACTGAAAGAAGAGGAAAGGCGCAAGGCTGGGACAGCTTGTGTGACGAGGATGGAGGGTGGCAGTGTGCTATGCCGGCCGCTGAGCAGCAGCACTGTGCAGTCGAAACTTTCATTTTTATTATTCTTAGTTTATTTAGCGACGCTTACAGTTGCTAATACAAGGCCTTTAAGAACCTGAATGCGAAGTTGTGCTGGTCAGGAGAGTGAATTGCAAGAAGGAAGGAGAAAGAGGATATGGGAGGGAAGAATAGAATGAGAACAAGATACAATAAGAAGCGAAGGGAGAGTAATAAAAGACGGAGAAGAAAGATAATAAGAAAAGGGGAAAACAAAGAAGGGTACGACAGTATAGAGGAAGACAAGGCCTCTACCTGATGCCCTGGGTCTGAAAGGGACTTAGCATCGAATAGCTGGGGTAGCGGTGAGTACTGTCCTGAACAGGGCGTGGAAGGAAGAAGTGATGCCTATGAAGAAAGCAGTCTTCTGGGATTTGGCACCGTGTATATGTGGTGTTAACCGACGTTTCGGAGGAAAGAAACGGTGTTGTCGCTTGCAGATTTCTTATACTTTTTCTTCTACCCTGAAGATGGGGGCGATACGTTCCTCCGAAACGTCGGTTAACACCACATATACACGGTACCAAATCCCAGAAGACTGCTTTCTTCATAGTCACCGCCGTGAAAACCTCAAATCTTACAAGTCATGCCTAATTCGAGGTACCGTATGGCCAGTCCCCTCATGGACTGAGGTCAAACGCAAACAATCACCCGGGACTTACTGAATATGAGTACGGGGACGGAATGCAAACTGCAGTTTATTTCCATTCATAACGAGTGCACGGCGTAATGCTCTCTTTTCTCAGAGTTCATAACATGCTTTTGTGGTCATGTTGGTCCGCGTGCTGCAGCTCAATTGCTGGTGGACGCATTTGAATTGGACTTGGCAGGCTTATTGGTGTCTCCTATAATGCGGTTAGTGAAGGGAAGTCAATTTTGCTTCTTCTGTTCAATTAACCCATCCAAGCCTGAAGTTCTTCTAAATAAGATTTGAAATTAAAATTTTTACCTCATAGAAAACACACTGCGCCTCCATTATAAAGCTCAATAGATTAACATAATGTAGGAAAATGATCGCTGTTTAATGTGAGAATCACGTGAAACACGTATTTATCCTTTGTGGGCAAGATATAAAGTTACTCAATGTTAATATATTTGGTGCATATGGTTGCCACTACACTGTACCTTACATGAAACCCAGACCGAAAATATCAATCACATATTACTAAATATTTGTAAAGTAAAGTTATGTTTGTTCTTAAACACTGCGAAGACGTATGGCGGGAGTGAAGGTAAATGAGCGGCCAGCGTCCGGCAGTTCCACATCATTTGTATATAATACAGCTTGAAGATAACTGGACGTGTTTGAAACATGCATCTGAACTGTTATAAACGGCTATAGACATGATAACTATTCACATTTAATCACTTCGACTGGTTTGGAAATATTGCTGTATATCTGTTCTTTTAAAGTACAACGGGAACTATAGAACCTGTATCTTGTCCATGCAGCGTATTCTTATTCGTTCCATATGGTTCTCACGATAAATAGCGTTTACTTCCCTTAACTGCGTTAAGGCGCGTCCACATTACTCGTGCTCGTGCTCGCCAGGCTTGTGCTCATCGGGAGACTCGTCTGGCTTTTACTTGTGCTCGTAAATCTTCGTCCACACTACTTCAGTTGCTCGCCAGGCTTCGGCGCGTGAGGATCCTTATATTTACTCGTACTGTGTATAGGCTGTAGTCGTATTTTAATTTATTGGTTATAGTTTTTAAATTAAAAATTTGCTTGTCTCGTGACTTGTCATATCGTCCACATTACTCGTGAGCATAGCGAGTCACACGAACACGAGCACGAACACGAGTAATGTGGACGCGCCTTTAACGGGTTGGTCTTTGTAGCGGAGACGTGATCTGTTTCCTGTGAGGTACGGACTGAATTTTGTTTATATGAATTAAGACTGGTAAGTGTATTGTCTTTTAAGTTACTGATAGAAATTGTATGAAATAATGTTGTTACGTATTTCCTCTCGGTTTGTGCCACAGTAACGATAAACCCAGAAAATATGTCGGGTTAAAAAAGTATGGCGATACAGTTTCACGCAGTCTCATTTTATAGCTACGAAATAAAGCCGGTCGCGTTAGAAAATCCTCAGCTTCTAGTAACTCCTGACAGGTTTATATCGTACTGAACACAGTATTTTATAACTCCGCAGTTCACAGCTTAGTTCACTGTTGCAGCAACAGTTTACTTACACTGATTCTGAATGTTCTCGTGTACTAATCGATTTACAGATGTAAAGATATCGATTCTTGATGGTGCTATATGATATATTACTGTCTCTTATTTGGCTTTTGATTTTCTGTGTTCTAACACAGGGAAAATTGCCAGTGATACAGGATTTACTGAATATTCCTTGACTAATGGATACCAGCAGATGTACTCTACTGTTGTGACGGAAGATTTCTTTGTGGCTGTAAGACTCTAGACTGTTCAACTGCCTGTTATTTTTACGTTTAATTGACACTTACTATAGAAATATTTCCGTATATCACGTTGACGTTTAAATATATGATACAAAAGGTAGAGTGTTTCCTTGGCTTAATTAAGTACCACGCCATGAAGACATATACAGAAATGGAGGTGTAGTTCCACGTATTCCTAAGCTCGACTTTAATTGATGAGCATTCAGACTTAATTACTGATCACTTTACTGACGGGGAAGCGCTACCGGTACCCAATGGTTGGGTAAATTCCAGAGCAGCTCTGGGCACGGAAAATTAAAAAAAAAAAATCTATTTCCCTGCCGGGAATTGAAGCCCAATTCCTCGGTCTTTCAGCACGTAGCGTAGTCGATATACCGACTGGGCTGTCGCGGCTCGCCACGTGCAGTACACACTCGCACACTCGCACACACGCACACACGCGCGCGCGCGCACACACACACACACACACATATATACTCCAAAGTCAGCCTTCACGGCTTCGTCAGGAGATAATTCCCAGGGTTTTTCAAGAATCGATTCCCGGTCTTTCCCTTGTAATCAGTCTCTTTGCTGGCTGAGATGTCATAATTCATATTGTAAGGTTACTACAAATGTCAGATGTCAATACTAACTGAACTTTATAACTGAAACTCAATGGTAACTATACATACGTATGTTTAACTTTAAAAACTGGCCGCGCCATAGCTCAAACGGTTAGTCGCTGGCTTCCCACCGCAGCGGCGCGGGTTCGATCCCGGGTCTGGTCAAGTGGGATTTGTGGTGGATAAAGTGGCGCTGGGGTAGGATTTCTCCGAGTACTTCGGTTTCTCCTGCCAATCTTCATTCCACCAATTATTCCACAATCACCCTCACTTGGCATGTGAGGCTGGTACAATAGGCCAGAAGTGGCCGCAGTATAAGGGACTTAGTCCCACCCCACTAGCAATAAAAAAATACTTTAAAAATTCCGTATTTCGCCTGCAGGTTGTATGTACGTAGTATCATCCGATTGATTATCACAATAAACAGGGACTGTTTCCCTAATCAGCATTAACTGGTTGGGCTCTGTAACGGAGACATAACGTGTTTTCTGTGGGGTACGAACTGAATCTTTTTATATTATTTTTGTGTTTTTTGTATGGGTCTCACAGTAAACAGCGACGGTTTCCCTAACCAGCATTAACCGGTTTGTTTTCGTGGCGGATCCGGAGCGCGGTAAGGTTCCAGTATTTATATATTATTTAGATTTGTTAAGGGTAAGAAGCGGAGCAATTAATTTCACAAGTAACACAGCTATCGCATACGGAGCCCTACATTATGTATACAATAAATACCGTTCAATCCGGTAGAGTACTATAGACATTTTGTGACGTCAAGAAATGTCACTGAATAAGAGGGAGAGGGTTAGGAAAAACCCTCTTTCGTCTCCACCCTCATGTAATGCCTGGTGGAAAAATCGACGTAGTTTCGGAAACTGCCGACAGATGGCGGTAACACATAGACTGGCTTCTTTTTTATTTTTTCTATTTTCCTTATATGTCACTGCATAAGGTGACTCACAACGGGAGTTTGGGTTCGTTCTTCAGAGCTGTACAGAACCCGCATAAAGCAGTCAGTGTCAATGGATCTGATGACATTTGTTGAATAGGAGATTTTCTATCTAACGGGCCTGAACTCGATTCCCGGAAGATATTGTGACAGCGAATGCCGTTGAACGTGTAAATGTGGGCATGGTTGCATATGTTCTGAAACAGCAGGTGAGTTATCAATTTGACGTTCCGGCTGTCCTTACCTTAATGACATTAATTACTTAACCCAGTGGTATATTTTGACGGATCCACAACTTTCTCTTGTTCAATTGGCGTTATATACTTCAGGACTCTGATAGATTTCCGACTGAAAGTGTGAACAGGTTTCTATTCTAGATCTAGTGTACCGATAGGCATTAGAACCATATGTGATAAGTATGAGGCATTTACTTTCAAAATTTAAACTAATGATTCACGTTTCTATTCGATAGAGAAAATTAGGAGTTACAAATCACATCACGTCCGCGAAAGCCGATTGATAGTTCAGCCTGATCGTTCGGTCGATTAAATTGCTGCTGGCCTTCGCCAGCAGAGTCATTCGTGACTTCAGTCTCCTCGAGATCCGTGACCAAGATTTCTGTTTGTTCCTAGACATGTACATGTTTCGAAATGGGGCCTCCATTTCGATGAAGGAGGGGCCAGTCTTTCTGTGTGGGCGGTACGTTTGTTGCACGGCGGCCAGGTCACTATGGACTCTGTGCACATTACACTAAGTAACATTTATACGATGTACACAGAGGTTTGCTGCCAATGCAGGCTTGTGCAGCAGGTTATGCCTTAAGTGCAGTCAGCTGGACGGGCGTAGGCCTGACCGCCGCCAAGTTCAAGCCTCTTGTACTTCCTGTGCCTGGCTTCTCCTTGTCCAGTACCAGTTATATTTGGATTTACATGGTTTAGAATTACTTCTGCCTGTGTCCTGCATAGTTTATTTATGTAGTCATACACATAAGGAATGTTGAAAGCACGTGAAATTTACAGACTGGTGTGCAGCAGTCAAGGTTCCCAGTAGCGCGGAGTACACCTTTCTGCAGGCGCTGCAGTTTCAAGAGGTTAGCGTCCGCCACATATTCCCAGGTTGGCCAGGCATAGTTCGTAACTGGCCTAATGAGAGCTTTGTAAAGCGTAAGCTTTAATGTTTCTATTTAAACGCCCACTTTTAAATAAAGAATGAGTCCTTACATACGTGCGCAAGGCCTTGGCTGCAGTTCTTTTGATATGGTGTCTCCATGCCCTCCTCCTGTCGAAGGAGACACCAAGATAAGTTACGTTATTTACAAAGGAACTGTCTCGTCCGTTTAGTTGTAGTACATCGTCAGGGACTCTTGAGTCTTATTTCCGTTCTGCAGTTGTAGCTTTTATAATCGATATCCTGAATGCTGAAGGTAGAGTGCTGCTTTATCAGCTTCATTAGAAGAGTAAATTTGGAAATTTGGAGATATGAGTTTGGAGGCGAGGCTTTGAAACAGCTCCCAGTGTGTCAGTTCTTCAACTGGTTCTAAAGCTTCCTACGTGCTGACAGGGCCAAAACGCTAGACATTATTGACAGGTGATATGACACCAGGCAGTCAGTGACGGTGTCCTCTGATGTGCCACAGTGTCGAGAAAATCACCTCTAGTATCAATACTACTACTAGAGCCTCGTGGATCTGAAATTTCGAAATTAGAGTTAGCAGATAATTCCAATAGCTTGAAGCATGAATGGGTTCGAAACTTCACTATTCCAAACACGGTGCTTTGCATTCAGGTCACCTGACAGGATGGACTTAGTTCCGAAACCAAATAGCTCTTTAATCTGTGTCACACCACAGTCTTTGTGGAGATCTACAAACAGCTGCAAAGAACGTTTCAGTTTTTCCAATCGGTACGCGGGTTTAGTTATGACAGGAACCTTTTCTGTTCCTGTCGCAGCACCAGAGAGCTCTGTCATAATCTGCTGTATCTTAGTGAAGGCAAGGAACCTGCCGACCGTTCTTAGGCTGCACTGACTGACCTCAGATTTGGCTGATGTCCTGATGCGTACATTTTCCTGAAGACTATCACTGTTCCTGTTGTGATGGTTGCTGCCGCTGCTCCTGATCCATCAAGCGTTTCCTTCTGCATTGTGATTCCTGTTTTGCATGACTGTAGCCCCTGTAACTTGCTGGGTACGGTTATTCCCCGTCTGGCAGGCCGCAACTGCAGCAGATCTTGACACTCAGGATGGCGATGTCCACCCACGCACCGCAAGTAGTGAGGAGGCTGCCTGTATTGCAGCGAGATATGGCCAGAACGCAGCATTGTGTAAGCCCGTTTTGGGATCTGTAAGTTTCGACCTTTATGACTATGCTGCGGAGTGTTGTCAGTTTGAAGGTTTCTGGAGCTTTCTGATTCCTTGATGGAGTAACCAAGATGAGGAGGAGATGTGTGTGACCTCTCATTCTGGAGTGGGGCGTTTGACAGTCATTTGTTTTACACTGATGACGTCGTAGTATATGTCCAGGAGGGCCACAGTAAGTCCTCTGCAAAAGTGACGCAAAGAAAGTTGTTCGTTGAATGGGTTTTGATAAGTTGGAGGTGGCCTCTTCTGTTTCTTGGTGCAGCTCTCTTCTTCATAATTTCTGTCTCTCTTTCGACGTTTGTTTTTGTTCTGCTTGCGAAACATCTTTCTGTCTCGATTCCACGCTGCTCGGTTGAAGGCTGTCCTTCATTTCCATGTATGTTGCTGCATGCATGTGACTTAAGCCGGTAAGCAGTGTCTGCGCATCTAGAAACTTGCAGAAGATGCGCCTGTCTGCTAGTTGTTTCCGCTTTGGGCGAGCTTAGAACAAGCTGTCCTGTTTGAACTACAGAAGCGCGCTCTAGATGCATTTCCTTCATCGCATCCTGATGGTCCCCTGTTAATTGTTCATATGTCTCACGGCCCGCCAGCGTGTCTCACTTTGCGGTAGTGCAGGAACACAACACGCTTAGGCTCCCACCTGCTTGATGCCTTCTGTGCGAAGACTTGTACCTCTGTGTGGTGTTAACTACCAACACTAACTACAGCTGCTATGAAACGATCACGTATTTGCTAATCAGCGCACTCTCTTAAAGCCTGAAATTAATAGATATAATATTGTGGCATGTAGACCCGTTGCTAGGTTATGACCCGTACATACGCAGCAGAGGAACGGGTCAAGTCCGCGCTGACGTCACACACCAATAGAAGCGGTGTCCTCTATGGATCCGCTCGAAGGCTGTATGACTCGACCGACCGGGTTCAGTTCAGCGAGTGACGGCAGTGCAGTAGAGTACAGTGTGGTGGATTTGAGTTGAGTTGAGAGTCAGTAGTTGTGCCAGTAAGGACGTGAAAACGGAAGCTACGACGTTGAAAGCCGTTACCAGACAATGACTGGTGAAGATACAGAAGACTCGGAAGACTTATTGCATGATATAGTGAACTGAAAAGCTTGTGAATTAGCTACGGTTACTGGTAGTTACGATATGAAAATGGTCAGTAAATCCAATTAGCAATCCAAACCCGTCTATGTTCACACATACATGTGACCATATCTAAGAATTTATTTCGTACCTCACAGGAAACACATTATATACTGTTTAAGGAAACAGTCGCTGTTTATTTGAGGACCCTAAGGAACAGACAAAAAATACACAAACTCCATGGTTTCAGTCCGCAAGCGAACTATACCGACCGAGCGACCACCACTTGTCGGAAAAATTAATGCGAACCTTAGCGGATAGAAGGTGACGCGTGGTCAGCGCAGCGAATCCCCACGACCGTTAATTTCGGTTTTCTAGATCGGAGCCGCTATTTCCTTGACATGGCTCCTCATTTATCCTCACGAGGCTGAGTGGACTCAGTTCCAGACCCAGCACTTCTCAGAAAATCTGGTAGCGCCGGAAATCGAACCCGGAACCTCTGGATCTGTAGCCAGGAACTCTGACCACTAGACCACAGAGGCGGTCACCAAATAATATAAAGATTCAGTTAGTACCTCACAGGAAACACATTACGTCTCCGCTACAAATCCCAACCGCTTAATGCTGTTCAGGGAAACAGTCGCTGTTTATTTTGAGAACCATACTGAACACACAAGTAATATATAGAGATTCAGTTCGTACCTCACAGGAAACACATTACGTCTCCGCTACAAAGCCCAACCAGTTAATGGTGTCCATATGAGAATCATGCGATACATAGGCAGTCTATGGACAAAATGCAGAGTTTTAATATTAAAGTGGGCGGTATATACAGGGTATATATATATTAACCATTGTGCTGTAGGGAGGAGAGGACTGTCACTTCAAAGACACATGCAGGAATCCTTGTTTTTTTTTTTAAGAATTCTTATGTGGCCTAATCATCTGTCAACAACCCCGTTATTCTAATGGTAAAGCAATGAATTCTAACCAGATTTTCTCTTAGATCGGTTTTAGCGAGAAATTCCTTATTTTATTGCTTGTAGGTAAATAATGTAATGTCGACAGTCAATTACGGTGACTATTGTTAATTTCGTTACAGCCGAACATTGTCCCATGTTTTGGTGATGTATGTATGTCACCATGTATTCAGTTGAGCGCCTTGATTCTGTAAATATGCATCTGGTTATCAGTTCACTTCTGCTTGATTACACTCAGTGATTCACCGCTAAATAAAGTAAATGCTTAGTTATGTTCGCAGTTCCCTTAAGGTAATACAGGACGTTACTTTTTGTCCGCGAGCAAAACATCTGTGAGAATACGTCATGTCTTGTGTAGGCAGCCATACAGATGAAGTGTCCTGTATGTTAAGTGCGATATACAATATAGCGGTTTTGGTTTATGTTGACAAAAGAATCTAGTTTATTTGTAATGTTGACGTAACGAGTGACGTCACGGTTCCTCAAAGATGTTTTAGACAGAATATTACAGGTGCGAGAAGCATCGTGTGTGGTGCTTCTGGTCTTTTAGTGTTCGATTTCTTCAATACCGGGACCACGCGGTAGAGTAGTTGGTTGAGGCACTATGCTACAAGTCGAAAGATCGTGTGTTCAATTCCCAATGAGGTCATTGGATTTTTTCAATTGACCTAATTCATCCAGCCGCTATATGGCCTTGGGGTCGACAGCCTCTAACAGAAATGAGTAACAGGAATCTTCCTGGGGAGTAAAGCGCGGCCGGCGCGTAAGGCTGACAACCTTACCGCCATCTTTGAGCCGATTGTCTAGAAATGTGGGACCCTCAACGTCTCACAACCCTATGGGTCTTCACGGCCTGTTACAGGGATAGCTTTACCTTTTTCTCTTCTTCAGTACCATGGTCTCAGTACATTTCAAACCGTAACACCACCACCATCATCATGATAATCATCGTTATCATCAAGGATTAGCCTTTCTGGACTCCACTGACTCCAAGTTTGGTCACTGCATATTTTACGAACGTTTTGGCACCAGTTATACCTACTGGTTTTGGTATGTCATTACGTCTGATGAATGAATGACTGTATAAGGGGTGGGCCTTCTGGCGACCACAGTGGTCTGTTGTGCTTCATTTTCTTCTTGACCCCTCTCTCAGTACGTCTAAGTGCTTGGGATACGGTATAAATCTTGACATCTTATAATTTTAATATGAAGTTAAGTAGATTCACAGTGTGTGTGGCACAGCTAAGACAACGCTATGAGATACAGCAAGAACAGAGACTGTCTGAAGGTTCTGGATCCAGGGTAACGTAGTCGGTATAGCGACTGGCTACGGGCTGGACGACCGAGGGGCCGGAGTTCGAGTTCCGATAAGGTCAAGAATATTCTTTTCTCCAAATCGTCCAGGCCTGCTCTGGGGTCCACTCAACCTCCTATCTAATGCGTATCGGAGGCCCTTTCCATGGGGTAAAGCGGCCGCGGCGTAAAGCTGACCGCTTACCTCCAGCTAGTGCCCAGGTGAAGAAAATGTGGATCCATACATCCACTCCCCTATACCCCTTAATGGCGTAGTGCTTAAATTCGTTGAGCACATGGACAACTTATTTACCGTTAACCTGAATATAGCAAAAACTCACTTAAAGTTGTATAAAGTAATGGCTATACCATAGAATGCAGGAGCGGAAGCCTTGCAGGAGGAGAAGACTTGCAGGAGCAGAACCCTTGTAGAGCAGACGCCTTGCAGGATGAGAAGATGTACAGGAGCAGAATCCTTGTAGGAGGAGAATCTTTGCAGGACCAGGCCCTTGTAGCAGCAGAAGCCTTTTTCGGGAGGTGAAGATTTGCAGGAGCAGAAGCCTTGCAGGAGGAGAAGATGTACAGGAGCAGAATCCTTGTAGGAGGAGAATCTTTGCAGGACCAGGCCCTTGTAGCAGCAGAAGCCTTTTTCGGGAGGTGAAGATTTGCAGGAGCAGAAGCCTTGCGGGAGGAGAAGACTTGCAGGAGCAGAAGCCTTGCAGGAGGAGAAACTTTACAGGAGCAGAAGTGTTGTAGGAGGAGAATCTTTGCAGGAGCAGCGACCTTGTAGCAGCAGAAGCGTTTTGCGGGGGCAGAAGGCTTGCAGGAGGAGAAGACTTGCAGGAGCAGAACCCTTGTAGAGCAGAAGCCTTGCAGGAGGAGAAGCTTTACAGGAGCAGAAGCCTTATAGGAGGAGAATCTTTGCAGGAGCAGAGTTCTTGTAGCAACAGAAGTCTTGCAGGAGGAGAAGCCTTGTAGGAGCAGAAGGCTTGCAGGAGCAGAACCCCTGCAGGAAGTTAACTGTACATAAACCAGACGGTAGTCGACGAGCAGGCAGACCGTCTGTCAGGTGGATGGATTTAGTTGAACAAGATTTGAAGACAATGAGTGTCAGAAATTGGAGGCGAAAGTCACAGGATCGGAACCAGTTGAGAACAATCATAAAAGAGGTCAGGGTTCATGAAGGACTGCAGCGCGCGTAGAAGGAGGAGGGGTAAATAATGTGAAATTGAGGCGACTGAAACGAACTTCCTAAAAGATGTTGTAGGTCATAGAAAGAGTAGACCACATCAGAAACCAAACACTCAGACAAAATTTAAGCAGATTTGACATGCTGGACGAAGCAGTCGCCTTACAGACCTTGCACGCCGCGTTCTGTATGCCCGAAGATACGGTAAAAAGCGCCAACAGTACCAGAAGGGCGCTGTAACTGGCCGCGGGGCCGAACTGTTTTGTGTTTGGAACGCGTTTCGGTTGGGTTCTTCTCATCCCTAAAACTGACTTGCCATTAAACCATTGTGGGTACACTGAGCAACTGGATTCAATCGATATGCTGTTTACAAACTTACTAAGATATGAAATGTTTTTTTTAAATAAGCTCATTATTTCTGTCTGCCATCAATATTGTCCCGTGTTGGGTATGTCACACGACAAATAACTTTACATGGGTCTCGGATTTAGCGAATCTTTATTGAACATTCACTCTTACACACCGTACAATTATTACCATTTGCAATATCACTTGACTTCTGGCCCAGTACTCCAATGCGACGTCTCAACTATCCTTGACCGCGGTTGGATCGCATCTGTCTCTGGCGGCGACTATCCCAAGATTGTCTCGTTCTCAATACTCACTGCTCTGTACGTGACGTAAGCTCTGCTTATATAGGGGTTATGCGAACCGGATACCAGACATAATTTCTCGCGGGTCCGTTACCGCTGTTCAGGCAGTCCGTTGTTACGGGAACGCTCCTTATAGATTACACCGGTAACGTGTTTCGCCTCATCCGTTGTTACTCAACGACAATTCGTTGCTACGATTTGTCGCTGCGGGAACTCCACAATTTCCACGTATTCGTTGTCGTAGAAGTGTCTTTTCCGATTGTAGCGGTTGTCGCGGTGTTGGACGTAAGGTAACGCGTCACAATATTATTCGTACGTTTCACGGTTAAAATTACATTTGAAAGCAGGGGGATTTTAACTGTCTCTTAGATGTAATTTATCACTTCATTGCCTGAGAAGTTTAACACTCGGACATAATTATTCTAACTTGGAAAAGTATGGAGAGCGTAATATGGGACATACTCACTTTAATGAAGCTAGAGTTACGTGTCACAAAAATGGGTAAAATTTTACTGTGAGCACACCAGTTATTGTGTAATATTCATGTGAGGGGGTGTAGATAACTGCCCTTGGGCTGTATCCAGTTACTATATAGTACAATTTATCAGACCAGATAATGTATAAAACACACATACACAGTAGAACACAAAATGAGATATACATATTTTCTTTTTTTGCGTATTCTTCATTTTGCAAATCATGCTTTAAAAAGCCTATAATGAATTATTATCTGCGTGTCTATCTATTGTAGGGCTGCTTGTTTCAATATTGTCGCTAGTGGTCGCGTGCTGCATATCTCACAGCAGATAATACTGTACGTGTTCGCCGCGCCTGCTAATGAGAGCTGTTACTCCTAATGCCTCAAATGATTCTCACAAATGAGTGAACATGGGTGATTATGGCGTAAGGTTTCGAGCTGGACACATATAAGGGCATAAGTGTCTTATGTCTTATGAATAATTGCTGCTGGATATTATTAGCTATTGCGAAAAACTCAACAAGATGATGTTCAAGATGAAACTGAGAGAACAAATTCTGGAGATTAATGTTAGTATTATTACTGGGACCCGGGATAGCGGCTGGCTACCGGCTGGATGGCCGAGCGGTCGGAATTCGAGTCCTGGTACTGGCAAAGCGTTTCTCCTCTTCACGCCATTCAAACAGACTCTAGTGCCCACCCAGCCTCCTATACAATGGGTGCAGGTGTATGAAGCTGACCCCTCACCAACTAGTGCCGAGGTCAAAAATACCTGGGTCTATACATCCACTCCCCACGTCTTCGTGGCTTAGTGCTTAATTAGGTAAGCACAGGGACAACTTAACCATTATATTATTATTATCATCATTATTATTGCTGTTACCACTACTTATAAACTTGAGGCTTTCCCAATTGCGTTGAACTGGTTGTGGACCAGTGAAGTGGCTATTCTGCTCTTGGCCTCATTTTCGCTGTGGGGGTACCCACCCTCTCATGCACTCTGGGATATAGTTAGGACAACTCGGCTCCAACTAGCCCTGAATTTAAGAATGCATGGAATTAAGGTCATGGTCAGGTGGTTAACACTCTGCTTAGTATTCGGAAGGTCTCGGATTCAAATCTCGGTTACGAGACCGAATATGCTTACGTAGTTTCCATCAGTTCCTCCTCGCATACGCCGGCATACCTGAAATAGCCACGACCGCTCCCTACAAAATCCTTTCCAATTAATTTCTCACAAATGAACCTACCAATCGACGCTATATAATCTGAAGTAATTACAGCATCATTAAATGATTTATAAATGCAAAAAGAATAATAAGTAAAGTGGAGATGTATTTGTATTCCACTTACATGTCACTGGTGCCGTGATTAGACACTTGAAAGATAGCGGTAACTTGTGTACCACGTTTTTAACGTTGAAAACTCTTCATTCTGCCTGCATAGTGAGTTTATGTGTTCCGTATGGCTCACAATAAACAGCGGCTATTTCCCTAAACAGCATTAACCGGTTGGGCTTTGTAGCGGAGACGTAATGTGTTCCCTGTGAGGTACGAACTGAATCTTTATATATTATTTGTCTTCCGTATGGTTCTCGCAATAAACAGCGACTGTTTCCGAGATCAGCATAAATTGGTTGGTCTTGACATTGGAGGTGCAGTGTGTTTCTGCGGAGTAAGGCAAAGTAAAATTGTCCTTGTGCTTAATTAAATATCACAATATGAAGAAATATGGCTCCACAGCCCGTTGTTGGACCTTGGCCGCCTTTTCAGTTTCCTAATCCTTTACACAGTCGGTAGGACTCCTTGAACGGGAGATCAGCCCGTCGCAAGACCGTTACCTACACACGGAATAAACGCACACAGATATGCCTCGAATAGGATTCGAACCGACGATCCCAGTGTTCGAGCAAGCGAAGACAGTTGATGCCTTAGACCGCGTGGCTGCGATCGGCGGTTATGTGAGGTAGGAACCGGATTTTTAAATATTAGCCAGATGAATTTTAGGCTTACCTTGGTAAAGAAGTTACCAGATACCATTATGATATGTCGGTCTCCAGCCGCGCCTGTCCAGCCTGTTCTGTAATATGGCACCCATTATCCTTGGCAGCGTTTGGTTATATGGAATTAGAAAAAAGAACTCTTTTTCTGTGAACAACTTTTTTACGCGTACTTTTACATTGTTCTTTTGTTCCACGCACGGAAGTAATGGAAGCCCGTAAATGATAACGGGGAAGCGTGACAAAACACTTGTATCTGCGGTGTCAAAATCCATGTATAGTTGTGTACTGTGTGATAAGACTAATGAGAAGAGGGAACCTAATGGCTGTCGGAATTGTCATAATGATCAGGTGTAACTTGTACCGAGCGTCCTTTCTTGTTTGTATGTACACACTCACACCGCCATGGCTTCCTCTTTTTGTGTCGGTTATGTTACTGATAATTTACTGATACTATCAGATCGCACTTTGTCGTCTGTACTTGATTACACCACGTGACACGAGCGCTCGTTTGCTGCGAGCGACATTAACTGTTTACAAAACAGTGGGCCTTACCATTAAAGGAACTGTTAATTTTACCCGCAGGGTGTATTTACTCGGGTGTATTTCGTATGATTTTCACAATAAACAGCGATTACTTCTATAAAGAGGAGCTGGAGTAGCTCAGTCGGTGTAGCGACTGTCTACGGGCTGGACGACCAAGAGGTCGAAGTTCGAGTCCCGGTAGAGACAATTTTCTTTCCTTTAAGTCGTCCATACCGGCTCTGCGGTCCACCCAACCTCATATCCAAGGGTACCGGAGGCTCCTTCCCGGGGTTAAAGCGGCCGGGGCATGAAGCGGAGCGCTGTTCTCCAACTAGTGCCGAGGTCAAGAAAATGTTGATCTATACATCCATTCCTCCATACGCCTTCATGGCGTAGTGCTTAGTTAAGCACAGGGACAACTTTACCTTTTATTTCTCTAAAGAGTCCTACTTTCCCCATACTAGCCAAATGCCAAGCCCAGGTTTGCCTCTCATATCGCACCGCCGTATCAGCTTCAAGTGAAATGAACAATTCAGTAACTTCCCCGTTATGCAGTGCCCCCAGACTGTTCACTTACTGCACACTTCTCCTGAACCCTTCATCTTCTGATATTTGTTATCAGCAGCGAAGTTTTGCATCTGGATTTTCAGTTATTTGGAAGCTTCCACGACTTTTCATACACATATTTTGGTCCATGAACAATTCGTCCCTCACTTGTTAATCCAGAGACATCTTGTCAAAGATAACCCGTACCTTTATATCCATTGCATTGGTTTCACACAGATCTGCGTCGTGTTCTGGAGAAGCACGGAGGTAACAGGCGAAGTTCTAATTCCATCTGATTTATGAAGATTTCTGTCTTGTGGTATGTGAAGCCGTGTGGTCTGGGTAGAATGTTGGCAGCATTTAACCAGAACCTACTGTCTCCATCTTCAGGGTTAAAGCGTAAGTCAAAGCGAGCACCCAATAAGAAGCATGGACTAAAGATTGCTTTATATGTCTTGCTGGTTGATTGCTTGGCTTACTCTTCGACCCTGAAGACGGAGGCAATACGTTACTCTGAAACATCGGTGAAGTACCGAATTACGCAGCATCACAATCCAGAAGACAGTAGTCATAATTCAGTAAAGGTAAACATAAAGTTAAAGTTGTTCCTGTGCTTAAATAATTAAGCATCAGGTCATGAAAACATGTGTGGGAATGGAGGTATAGCTCCGTTTATTCTTGATCTCGGCATTACCTATAGGTTAATGGTTAGCTTCACGCCCCAGCCGTTTTAACCCAAGGGAAATCGGTCTTGGTACCCTTTGAATTGGAGGCTGGGTGAACCCTAGAACTCGTCTGGATGCCGTTGAGAAGAGAAAGATCATGCACTGCCGGGAATCGAACCCGGGCCGTCCAGCCCGTCGTTATAAGACTTGTTTGATGATTGTGATTTCGTGCCAGGTATCCATGCGTATTTACGTTCAGGTAACATGAAGCGTGGCTTGTAGATGTAGAAGGTGTGAGGTCAGAGCATATGTGTGGACTGTGTGGGCCAGAGGGTGAGGCTTGCGGTGTAGTAAGCCAGTATCAGGGCTAGTGGTAGTGAATGGCCTTATGTAGGGGGGTCAGGGGGTGGGAAGGGAAGACCGTATGGAGCGATCAATGGGGGGATCCCCCTTTAGTCTGTCTGTCCGTCCTTGATGTTACGAGGTCACTTCCGGTTACGAGTCGACGATAAGGGATGTCTACACCACAGGGGAAGGAGGTGGACCGACTTCCTTGGGCCGCGTGCGACCAGCCACAACTTGTCTGATCGTTTAGCATCGCAGGTTTCCAGGCGGATAGACACAGAGTCATTGCTTCGAATCTCTTGTTAGTTTTTTTTAATTAACCAAACTGGAGTTCTCATGGTTCTTCTCAGTCTTTAAACCTTTAAAGCCCAGTACTTACTATACGTACCAAATGCTTTAACACACTAAAACTCAACATTCTGCCCACACAGTGTATTTCTGTGTTCCGTATGGTTCTCACAATAAACAGCGGCTCTTTCCCTAAACAACATTAACCGGTTGGGCTTTGTAGCGGAGACATGATGTGTTTCCTGTGAGGTACGAACTGAATCTGTATATATTATTTGTGTTCCGTATGGTTCTCACAATAAACAGCGGCTCTTTCCCTAAACAACATTAACCGGTTGGGCTTTGTAGCGGAGACATGATGTGTTTCCTGTGAGGTACGAACTGAATCTGTATATATTATTTGTGTTTCGTATGGTTCTCACAATAAACAGCGTCTCTTTCCCTAAACAACATTAACCGATTGGGCTTTGTAGCGGAGACGTAATGTGTTTCGTGTGAGGTACGAACTGAATTTGTATATATTATTTGGAAGAAATCCAGAACTAAAGTGTTAAAAGGGAAAAGACCGTGATCCTTCAAAATTCTCTCCTCACAAATTCGTATATTTTCCTTCACGATTTTTCTTAGCGATGCTCTCAGTAGCGAGCGGTATATAGTGACAGGTTAAATAGTGAATAATAAATTATAATGGATTTGGGTGGAAGTTATAGTGTCTGAATTTGACGTGTTGCCCGGGTATTTGCCTGGTATAATTGAGGAAAACAACGACAATTCTCGTCATAGTTGGTGTCCTGGCCGAGGTACGAATCGTCAACCTCCAAAATGCAACTCACAGGTGTTACTTCCTAAGTAAATTTGCTCCATAAATCTTCATGAAATACAGTTACTGTGGTTTGAGAAACGTGGGGCAAAGCTTTCTGTAGCCGTTTTGCATTGGTGTGAAGCGTCAAGTCCATTGCGTATCATCCAGTGAAGCAGTGATTTCAGACTGTACCTCAAGGGCTATCAGTATATCAATGGAAGGGATGTATCTGTGGAAACATTAACTAGAGACGGGAATTGTCAAATTCTCCCATTGAATTTTCAACAGGCATTATACCACTTCATGTATATAATCGTTACGTAGGTCCAAGCGGGGCAGTTGTAGCTTTGTCATTATGACGTCCTCAAAATGACCAGTGTAACAAATAAAGCAACGCCGTCCCTGTGCTCAACTAAGTAATCACTGCGCCATGAAGGTGTATGAGGGAGTGTATGTATAGATCCACGTATTCTTCTTTTCGGCACTATTTCCATGTAAGTCATCAGCTTCACGTTGGAGCCACTTTACCTCGTTGGGAAAGATTCCCCTCAGTAGTCATTGGGTAGGAGGCTGAGTGGGCTCCAGAACCGGTCTGGACGACGTGGAGAAGAGAAAGATCTTGTTCCTACCAGGACTCGAACTCCGACCCCTCTGCCGTCCATCCCGAAGCCACTCGCTTACCGACCGAGCTATCGCGGCCCCCTTGTGTAACACAATGTTTACTACGAATTGGTTGGAAAAAAAAGATAATATGAATAGAACTGAGCAGTGTACGAGCGAGGCATAGGAAGGATAAACATTTTGTCTATTCTTGAGAATAAGGCCAACCGGAAACAGGCCGTGTTCGATGCTGTAGAAGTTCAGTGTATCGGAGTGTGTTTGAAGAATGTCTGTAAATAACGAGGAAATTTGCACTGAATGGGGAATCCCTGCAGCGGCCTCTTCGGCTCACTGCTCAGAAACGTAAATGCGGGTACGTGGTATCCTATATATTTCTGTGTGTAACTCTGTAACAGCGCCCATGCCGTTTGACAGATATTTTAGCGGTTCTCTTCTGTCAGACTTTTACTTAAAGGCGTTGGGAAATGTTGATTTACAGCCATATTGACCCCTAATAGGTCTTGGTGTGTATGTGGCCATAAACGGATTTCTCCGTATAGATTGTAAAGGGTTCTGACGATGGTGTATAACACTCAGAATAACTGGGTTTTCGGACTTAGTCCATGGTCCAGTATTCTAAATTCACAAGAAACAATGTTTCGGATTTCCGTCCTCTGGTGATTGAGGCTAGCTCTTTGTAAGGGACCCAGCATAATGTTTTTCCCCTCACCCGAGGACGGAAACAGATCCAGTTTCAAAACGTGTTTTTAAATTTCGAGATTACTGGACGATTAAAAAAGTTCAAAAACCCAGTAATTCTGAATAGACTTACGGAGTTTGAGAACAGGGTGCTGAGGAGAATATTTGGACCGAAGAGGGATGAAGTGACAGGAGGTTTGAGAAGACTGCATAATGAGGAGCTTCATAACTTGTACTCTTCGCCAAGCATAGTTATAATGATGAAGTCAAGGAGGATGAGGTAGGCAGGGCATGTAGGGCGCATGCTAGAGAAGAGAAACTTATATAGGATATTTTTTGGAAAGCCAGAAGCAAAGAGACCACTAGGAAGGCCAAGACGTAGGTCGGTGGACGATATTAAAATTGATCTTACATAGGATGGGATGGTATTGACTGGATTGATCTGGCTCAGGATAGAGACCAGTGGAGGGCTCTTGTGAACACGGTAATAAACCTTCGGGCTCCGTAAAATGCTGGGAAGTTCTTGAGTGGCTGGGCAACTGGCAGCTTCTCAAGGAATTCGCAGTTCCATGAAGTTAGTTAGTTGGCCGCGCCATAGCTCAAGCGGTTAATCGCTCGCTTCCCACCGCTGCGGCCCGGGTTCGATCCCAGGTCTGGTCAAGTGGGATTTGTGGTGGACAAAGTGGCGCTGGGGCAGGTTTTCTCCGAGTACTTCGGTTTCCCCTGACAATCTTCATTTTACCAATTGCTCCAAAATCTCCCCCACCTATCATCTAGGGCTGGCACAATAGGCCAGAAGTGGCCGCAGTACAAGGGACTTAGTCCCACCCCACTAGCAATTAAAAAAGATTAGTTAGGGAATTAATCGTTGCACATTACGGAACTGCGCCAAGAGGAGTTCCCCGGTATAGAAGCCGGTTGTCGTCTGTTTTCGTTGTTTTGGTTACACGGCCCGAGTAGACTTTGTCAATGAACTGACTATAAGTAATGTATTCAGGTTCACAAATTTAATATAACAAAGAGTGAAAATATAACTTCAGCCAGAATGTTCTCCTGTCACGTGTGAAAATTTGCAATATTAATTTCTTTCTCTTTTATAGTTTCATTTTGTAAATAACACGTCTTCTCATAAAATCAATATCCGTAAGGAGTTTTTAATCGTCCGAATCCATATTACTATCACGTATATATATATTAAAAGTTTTGTAACCGTGAAATTTTTATTGCCATTTCGTAATTGCAGGTTGTTATAGCAACAGACTATTTAGCGCTAACATGTTTCATGAACTTAAAATATGTAATAGGTCACAAACGAACGAACTAACGGTATTTTATTTCAGCGTATCGTGTCGATCATATGAATACGGAAAATGTTTTGATGTAAATATGTGAATTGTAATATAGTGAAGCAGGATGCGGCTTTCGAGTTACTATTTATGTGTGCTATTCGTGTTAGACAACGACCTCAACGTATCGTTCGATAATACATATGTACGACTCGAGAAAGCCGGGAATGTATGCAGCAAGTCCTGGGAAATTCCGTTAATTCGCAACGAGTGTTACACTGTGACTTCTTTCTATTCGTTATCATATTACTTAACGACGTATTTGACTGTGAAGATCAGTGGAGTCATTAAGGCGATGATTTCGAATTCTGAGTACATCGTATGTAGGAATTGGTAAAGGTAAAGTAAAGTAGGGGCATGCACTGTCTTCGCTCGCTTGGAAACAGGGATCATGGGTTCGAATCCCATTCAGGGCATGGATGTTTAGTATTTGTGTGTTTGTGTACAGGTAGAGGCCTTGCGACGAGCTGATCACCCGCCCAAGGAGTCCTTCCGAATGTGTAAAATCTAGAAAAACCGAAGTGAACGGAGAAGTTCATGGAGGTGGGCCTAGGCCCACTTGGGCTGTAGTGTCAAGGAAAAAAATAAGATGTAGAGTAGAAGGACTTCCTTCTCATTATCTGATAACAGAGTCTTAAAGTGAACCCCTCCCACTCAAAGTTGCATTTCAATTCTGCATCTTCGTTTAAACTTAAAATTCAGACATCCAGTTATTGTCTTTCAGAAGGAGAGTTCAGACAATTCATATTTGAAAATTGATGCTTCTGTCTTCAGTGTGGAATGGTTAGAAGGCCCGTTAGAAAGAGCAAGAGTCAGCCATTTGCAGCTACGTATGAAGCTATGAGCATGTTTTGTGGACGGGAATTAATAGGAAAATTTGGTGTAACAGTCGTGGAAATGCCCAAAGAGACAGAGAGGCCATGGAACAGAATGTCTCCCCACACCAACAGTATCAGTTTCCGAAACATTGTCCAGGAACTCGGCAACTTCGAGTGCTTTAAATATGCATACTTACAGTATGCGTGTCACTTGTTGAAGTTAGGACTGTATTACGCGTTAATTGGGTCTCTTTTATTCGTTCTCTTGCAACTTCTTCCTAATATTTCTGGGCTCTTCGTGTGCAAATACAGGATCATCGAAAGATATGTCCGGGAATTGAAATTCTCGTTTAATTTTAACTACGGAACAAAACGTAGGTACCCCTTTTATAAAATGTCTAAAAGCACTCAGAATTTGATGTCATACCCAAATAGATCGAAGTACGCGGTAGCGTAGTTCGTTGAGGCACTACTCTACAAGTCGGAAGGTTGCGTCTTCGAGTCCCTATGAGGTGGGTTTTTTTTTCTTTTGACTTATCCTTCCAGCCGCACTATGGACCTGGGTTCGACTCAACCTCCAACAGAAATGAATACTTGGAATCTTCCTGGGGGGCGAAGAGCGGCCTGCGCGTAAGGCTGACAACCTCACCTCCATCTATGAGCTGACTGTCTACAGAAAATGTGGAAGCCTCGATGTCTCACAACCCTATGGGACTCCACGGCCTGTTACAGCGATAGCTTTACCTTTACCTTAATAGAACTCGGTATGAGCACCATTTGCTAAATCTACAAACATCGAAACGGTAGTCTGTTTCTTTCTATGTTCGGTGAAGCTTGTCTGACAGCAGCTGTGATTCGCTGTCGTAGGTGGTCAACGTCATGAATTCTTACAGCTTTTTTTTATTGCTAGTGGGGTGGGACTAAGTCCCTTGTACTGCGGCCACTTCTGGCCTGTTGTATCAGCCCCACATGATAGGTCAGGGTTATTGTGGAGCAATTGATGGAATGAAGATTGGCAGGGGAAACCGAAGTACTCGGAGAAAACCTGCCCCAGCGTCACTTTGTCCACAACAAATCCCACTTGACGAGACCCGGGATCGAACCCAGGCAGCCGCCGACTAACCGCTTGAGCTATGGCGCGGCCTTCTTACAGCTTAAAGAAGGTTTTTCACAAAACCGGACATGAAATTAAATCGTGCCTGATCGAGGCTTGTTCCAGCCTGGCCCGTTGCTGTAAACTGAGTAAGCCACCCAATGGCCGATTTGTCAGTAGGCGATTGTGTTCCATGCGTGCGTCGAATGGTCACAATAGACCTCGAACTCGGCATGCCATGGCAAGCAATAGGCTTGCTACCGATACCGCTAACTGTCGGTGGTCAAGCATGTGACGTGAATATACCACCGCGCAGCTATCAGTGCGCAGCAACAATCAGTGTGACACTGGCGTTGCACGGGACAGATGAGGATGAAACCTGGAGAGCTTTGTGTATTTCAACACAAACATCATGCTCACATACCCCTAAATTACTGATATGTTAAACACTGAAATCCCGGAAATGTTTCTCGCTGATCCTCTATTTCTTATATCTTTTTCGCTATTATCATCATCTCATTTTGTTCAGGCGTTTGAATATTTTTCGAACGTGTTTTTAAATAAATTTGTTTCGTATTGTTTCTTCTTCTGGAAATGTAACTCACTTTAAAATTTGTTTCGTTGCTACTTTTTTCAATAGTCCTAAGTTGTTCCTACAATTAATCTTTAGTGTAATAGATAATGTTCAGAATTTATATGGCCTCCACTAAAACTGCTGAACATTATTTATTATAATATTAATAATTACAATCCAACTACATGATAATTTACGTCTTTTTATTTGTTTTACTTTACGTTGCTCTGAGTAGCTCGGACTACCGACCTAGAAATTATTTTGAAGGAAGAGATTGCGTAACAAGGAAAACCACGGCAGACCTCAGTCATGACAGTTGTCTCTCTCGACCGAGATTCAAACCGAGCACCTCTCAAATACAAGTCTAGAGGTGTACCGCTAAACTAACCGGCTGAGTTCATGAGTTCAAACCTTGTAATGTTTTTGTATGTTACTTGGGAAACGATGGGCCGAATCCGTCTCGCGGACCTCCAGTTGACGTAATCTGAAGCTGTTTCGTTGGTTTATCTGTGATCCTAAATCCGCGACTAGTATAAAAACGATCATTCGCGCTAGTCGCGGTTTTCTCACATAAAGGAGGTTATACGTCAAAAATATGGCGCTATAACATTTTGAAGAACTACTATAAAAATGTCAGTCTGTGAAGAAGCCCCCCCCTGGTCCGTGTCGAACCACTGTCCTCACAGTAAAGAAACTATGCGTCTTCAATTCTTTGATTTCTCACCCACCATATCTTCATCTTCTTAAAAACTCTGTTCGCTAGGAGAGTTACCTCGCCCTCCCATATCACACTACCCCTCCCCCCCCGTACGTTTTCTCTTTTTTTTTTCCTTCTGTATTCCATCTCTCCGACAGCACTNGTTTCATCTTTTTTCACCCCTCTATCATCCCTCTTCTCCAAGTCCCGCACTCTTTACCGTCTTACCCCCTTCTTTCCATTCCGATCTCACTCTCCTAGTTATAACATCTCCTCCTCCCCGCTCTCGCAGGCTCTGGTTCTGGAGCGCGACTTGGCTTCATCACCATCCTAAAGCACGAAGACGCAGAAGAAGAAGGAAAAACTAAGATAGGGACACCTCTTTGAGAGTTTTCGTTCCTCCCCGCATACCTTCCCCTTCTCCTTATTGCATCTCTTTCTATTCTCTTACCCCCCTCTTCCCTTCGCCCCTCTTGCCGTGAGTTCCCCCTCCCTGGTTAGCGATTGATTATAAAGTGTATGCAGCTCCGACAGTGAGCCGTCGAGCGCCACGCGAGAAACATCTGGGCCTCCGTGGACAGCTGAAACAAAAAACAAAAAAACCAAAAAAAAAAGAAAGAAAGAAAAGAAAACAAAGAACACAACGCATGTGAAAATGTGTAAGACAGAAGAAGGAAGAATAGATAGGTAGAGCATAACAGTAAGCGCTATCGGAACACTGAACACCCGACGGAGAGCCCAAGATGCAGGTCGTGACAAGTTAGCCCGAGTTATATCAACAGCAACATAATCAGTGGATTTTCGTCTGTGAGTGTGGTGTGTGTTTTTAGTAATACCAAGAATTGTTTCTTTTTCCTAAGTAATAATCAAAGAAGTGTGTGGTTTTTTTGGTGGTGTTACGTCATTGTGTCCTGGGTTTGGGATGACATCTGTGTCCAGAGTCAATAAACATCAGCTGCAGATAAGCGTCCCTGCCATCACCTCGCGGCGGCGACTGTCTCACGATCGGCGAAGAGACAACATTAACAAACGTTGCGCACCAAAGAGGCGATGCACTCAGGTAGATTGTCTTTTAAGTCTTAATTTTCTTCTGGGCAAAAAGTATGAAACTTGTTTCACTGTGTCTCACAATCCGGCTTGATCCCCCGTGTGCTCACACTGACCGAGACGTTTGGGCGCCAAAGAAGATGGCAGTTACTCGACGTTGTGTTCAAGCAAGTTTCAAACTCCGGTAACACCCAACTGTGTCGCATGAAGAAAATTTGGGCCTGTTAATAAGCGCGAAACGTCTAGACCCGGACACCCAACGAAACCTTAAGCAATTAATACTAATGTTCCAAAAGCGGTTATAGGTTTTATGTTCGTATAAATAAATTGCGTTTTACCATGGTCTAATGGGGCAGTCGAGGAATAATGTTAGCAGAGTGGTATCCCACTCTCGGTCACTAATCAGTGACATATCCGTATCTGGAATGAAATATGCCAGTGACAGATACAGCACCGCCCTTAATTAGACACACTCTGCATGGCATAATTGTCTACGATCAAATGAAGCCAGGACTTAAAATAAACGAAACATGTTCTCCGTCATATATATTTGTTTGCGTTTATATAATTCAAATTTCTTCCAATTTTATTGTAAGTGGCCGTACTGGCATTGCCCCTCCCCAATTTTGGTTTTAGAATTAAAAAAATCGCATTCGCCCTTTTGTGTCGGATACGCTTGGGCACAATTTCGGACGTATCTTACCGGTGTTTTTAACACGTTCCGGAAGACAGGACCATGACGGCCGGAACTGGCGACACATGTCAGAACAAACTGGAACCGAACTATGCATTGTGTGGTAGACACTTGTTTTGAGTCTCGGTTTTGTTGGGCAAATATATGAGTTTGAATCCGGATAGATTGTGGGATGTGCTGACGCTGTGTGGTCTGGTAGAAGTTTACTGACGTTTCGGAAGAACCTGTGGTTTCAGCTTTTGGGGTTGAAGTGTAAGCAGATCGAGCAAACAACAAGCTGTCACTCAAGATGAAGGCCGTATGTTCGTCCGAAACGTCGGGAAACTTGTACCAGACTACACGGCGCCATATCCCACAAGTCGCCAGCGTGATTATCTCAAGTCGCATGTTTGAAATCGACTCTGTATTGTGGATTTTGAAATTTGTGACCAAACTGAGTCTTGCACACATAGAAGTCGCGGTGGATGGAAACCGGTAAATAGGCCTACTGGTTATTTGAAACGTTTTGTGTCGAATTTGTATATCAGCGTTTCTGCCGTTTGTTTTAATTCATTTTGTCTCCCGAGATTTACTCCCTGAAACTTTTGGACTGTAGCTAACTGTAGAAATAAAAATTGTACCTTGTTTCCCCGAAAATAATGCCCTTAATTTAATTGTATTTTGAACTACGTTTTTTAATATAAGGAATGGTTTGTATCTTAAGAAAATAACACGTGAAAAAATGAAAAACTCTGGAGTTCAAAATTCGGAACTCAATACAGGCAGTGAATTCTACGTGTAACTTGACAAATTCAAGGCTATGACTAATACAGAATACTGTCTTCTGTGATGAGACTCCATGTAGAAATTCACAGACGTTTCGGAACAACGTACTGCCTTCATTTACTTGTCGAAAACTGGGCTGAGCGTCAAGGCAATAGTGATATAGGCCGGGTGAGACATTCTGCTACATTCTACCTCGTCATATTTCAGAATATAGTATTCTTCAACGTCTGTTGATTCACATCGCTGTGCTTATGCGTGCCGTGTGCCTATTTGACTGTGTCGTCCGATAATTTATCTCCATTTGACAGCAACACGTTAAGATCCGTGTATGTCCATATACACCTGTTTGTGTTGAAGACTGTGACATTGCAGTGACGATATACTAACAGCAGCTCGTGGTATGCGTGTTTACATCTGAAAATTTATGAAATGTATTTCGTTATCGGATTATTGTTATTTATTTTTTGTAGTTTGTAACTTAATTATCGTCGGTTCTGCTAGTGAAAATGACGCAGTTTCACGCTGATCCCGCCTTAACGTGTGCCGAGTCGTTTTAATAATAAAGAATCTGTTTATATAATTTCCTCTAAATATATATTATGTATTTCCTACCCAGAAAATGTATAGATTTTTATGCATGCCGTCTTTACTTTACTAAATGTTGTGGTTTGTGCATACTCAATCGTTGCTTGCTATTCCCCTGAGTAATATATACAAATTCAGTTCGTACCTCACAGGAAGCATTGCGTTTCCATAAACACGAAGACCCGGATAAATGCTGTTTAGGAAAATAATCACTTTTTAATGAAAGAATCATGCAAAACGCACGAATAGACCTACAGTATAAGGGAAATATACAAAGTTTCTTTTTAAGCAAGTGCTTTCTTTAAGGGTTAATATGGCTGCTTGTTTCGTGATGTTCCTGTTTGTGGAATAATGTGTGTGTGTGTTTTTGAATTTGCTCTGAAGTCTTGTGAGAAGTTAATTCTGTTTGTTACTGAAACTGCCTTATAAAACGTGCCCAGTGGGTATACTAGCTTAACTAATCCTACTATGAAACAATTCTTGCTAATCGCAAAGTGTTTTCATCTTCGCAGTTTCTCGTCAATTTTATTTTAAATTTCACATGCAATCAATATTTCTATTAACGGAGCCAGTAAACAGAAGCTGCCCATATGACGGTTTGTCGCTGATCTATTCTCATTTGACGTGATTATAAGCGTACATCATTATGGCTCCGTACCTTGTTACTTTGTCCAACAGCATATTATCATTCTATATGAAATTTGAGGTTCTCATGGTGATGAGTCATTTGGGATGTGGTACCGTGTAGTTTGGTAGACAGAAATCAAAGTATCGGAGGAATCAGCTACCTCCATCTTCACGGTTATTTAGTTGAAGTTCTCAGACAAAGGCAGCTTTTGTGGCATAAGCCTCCCCCCTCCACCGGTGAGATCATGCAGGTTTACAATTGACCGACCGTGACAGCGTAATTTCCAATGTGATTGACCCTTTCATTTTATGTTAACGCCGCTATAAAATAGGCCACAACAGCATTCTCATCAAGAAATCTTAATAAGCGTAACTAGAATTTTGGTCGTGAAATGGGCCGGTAAAGAAACATTAGAAAGACGCAGGAGATGTCAGAATAATATTGAGATTTTTTTTGGAGAAATTCATCCAAGGGATTAAGGTTCAGTGAAATTTTCTCAGGATTATATCCAATAATGGACTTTCATCGGCGGTTTTGAAAATTTATCTCATAGCTAACCGTTTATTTACATCAGCCGATCATAGTGGCTGCTCGGTCTAAATCATGAGCTATCTTCGCCCGCTCGAACATTGAGATCGTGGGTTCGAATCCCACTCGAGGCATGGATGTCTGTGTGCTTTTATTCTGTGATTGTGTTGTGTGTATAGGCAGCGGCCTTGCGACCGGCTGATCTCCTCTCGAAGGAGTCCTACCGGCCGTGTATAGATTAAGAAACTGAAATGCGGCCAAGGTCCATAATGGCTGTAGAGCCATAGATAGTTTAATTGGATCACATTTCTGGCATCGAAAATCTCTGCATTTTGCCCACACGGTGTATCTGTGTGTTCCGTGTGATTCTTAGAATGAATAGCGACATTTTCCTTAAAGAATATTAAAAGTTTTTTGGTAAATTTTTCTAAATATTCAGATAAATTTGAAGCTAATAGTCTTCATTAGACTTGCAGCGTTAAGAGAGGACGCTGAAACAAAACGTCAGTGTTCACCAGTAGGAAGAGTGAACGAAGATTCGACATTGTCCAAAACTATGAACAACCGCAGAAGTCCCCTGCTGAAAATGATAGATTTTGCAATCGTATGTGTGTCCTACAAGTGTTCAATAGTTAAGTAGTTTTGCAGATGAATAAAACAGTTTCGGAGGAACCTACTGCCTCCATCGTCAAGGTGAACGTTAGTGTGCACAAGATGCGGTGTAGTTCTGTAGGCAGGACATGTACGGGGCCACAAACTACAAGACCATAATTCGAACAACGACTGTTCAGCAGTGAATGCTGCATTTGTGTTACGCGCATGCACGTATGTAGGCCTATATGGGCACATATTTCTGACACATTTCCATACCTGTTATATGTATTTGAAGCGAACACGCTGATAAAATATTTTAAAATCTTGTAGCTGAAGAGAACGAAAAGGACACAGAGAAGTCTTTGATCAGTGCATCTTAGTAGAGTTTATCGGTTATTAACGCTTTGAAGCTTAATGATTTTTCTACATAAGTATTAACAAATTCAATTCGTACTTCACAGGAAAAATGTAACGTCTCCGCTATGAAGACCAATAGGTTAATGCTCTTTAGGGAAATAATGTATTTACTGTGCAAATTATACGAAACACACAAATAATATATAAGGATTCAGTTCCTACCTCACAGGAAACACATTACATCTCCGCTACAAAGACCAATCAGTTAATTCTCTTTAGGGAAATAATGTCTATTTACTGTGCAAATTATACGAAACACATAAATAATATATAAAGATTCAGTTCGCACCTCACAGAAAACATATTACATCTCCGCCACAAAGCCGAGTCGGTGAACGCTATTTAGGGAAATAATCACAATTTATTGTGACAGTTACATGGAACATGTGTACATTCTGTGGGCAGAATGCTGAGTTATTTTAATTGTAAAACAAGTGATTTGTATGTATAGACTTGTTACTCTGTCTTAAGCCGTATAAGGTTACGTCACTCCTGAGACAGAGCAATGTTCACTGCACTGTTTGTGTTGTATAAACTTTATAAGCATTACATATATAATTTTCTTTTTCAGTTCTTTATAACCATAGGAACATGTTATCGAGCGTTAATACGTGACATGGAACAGAAATTATGTAGATTGCGCGAACGTTCTCTTTTTTCGCTATATCGTGTCTATTCTGTGAATATTGATAATATTTTAATTTTGATATCTGAAATGTGTATAATGTAAAGGAGACTGTTTACGATTGACTATTTGTGTATGTTATTGGTGGGAGGTGACATTAAACGTCGGCCTCGACGCATTCGATAAACTGTAGGGCTGGGAAGGAATACGAGAGAAAGCAAGGAAAGTGAGCAGTAAGAAAGTTTATATAAAAAGCGATTAAATTCCCGTTGAATTCTCAACGGGTGTTACATTAGCAATGTATTGTACATTTCTGTGGAATGAGACAACAATTTGTGTTGCCGTAGTTACTGGCGTGATATTCTTCTGAAGCCCCGGACATATATTGTTGTACTTTAAGTGCTTACTTCGACGACTGGTCTCTGCAGAATGGGGACTAGCCTTAGAAATATTTACTGGTTCCCCCTTTCATGAGTCATTTACGACCAAGGTAAATTTAATATGTGTTGTCTGTTTCAAGTTACATAACAAGACGTAACTTCCCTACGATGTTACTTCATGTTAAAGGCACATTCTTCCTGCGTACCTCCGAACCGTAGGAAACTTCATTTTTGACCGCACGACGCAAGCGAGTTTTTACCGGCCGATGGAGCCGTACTTCCCGTCAGACTTTTATCTTCCTGCACGTACAAGGTGCATGTTCTCGTCGGAACAGCAGTAAACGTAACATAGCGCTGTCAGTCTTAATAAATGCTTGGTTTTTAGTACATGACGTGTAATGTGTATAAAATTAATAACACAATTTTTGTTAATTACGTATAAAATAAATTAATTAAAGTTTATATTTATATCTGAGGTTCTTGCGGCGCTGCTTGTCCGAACAGCGATCTTTTGGGTTGTAACACTGCATCAGCCTTGCAGGCGGTTAGCATCTTTCCAGAGAAACATTCTGTACCCATTCTGATGATGAAACCATACATTACTCTGTACGTTGGTATCCACCTGGAATACCCTCACGGGTTCACAGCCCAGAAGACCACAATCAGAAGCATATTATATTTTTATCTGCTAACAGTTTATTTGCGTACGAAACTTAATTGAATTTGTATTTTCTGGCAGATTTTAAACGTCAGTTTCAAATTATTCTGTGCATATATGTATAAAATATGCAATTAATTTTTGTGACTATTTAATTTANGTTTAATACATAGGCTTACATTAATTACGTATTATCATCATTGCCTTTCGCTTATTTGCGGATGCGGTAAACACAACAGACTTTGAGCTGATGCCGCAACCAAACAACGAAACACAAGAGTGTTTGCTAAATTCATCACAGAACTGCCGTATTTCAGGAAACACAGTATTTGAACATTCTTCTTGTACTGACGGATCAGGGCATATATATGCTTCAATTTTACAGAGATATTTTTAATAATTTTGTGTTCGTGTCCCATCATCATTATTCTGAATTAAAATTCAATGTCTCCCCCCCGCCCGACATCATACAGAATTTATGAAACATTCCGCGAACAGCATAAGGAATATTACAGTTAAGGTTGTGATATATTCTTTTGCTCACAATTTGATGTGAAATTTCTGTTTCTTTTTTCTCTCATGTGTTACAAGTGACATGACATAAATGGGACGAAAAGTTTTATGGATTTCATAAAATATTCCCTTTGCTAGTGTTACTCTCTGTCATTGATGAGTCTTGTTGAAATTTTAGCATGACTCTCAGTACCTAATAACATCGTCCCCCCCCCCCCTAAAAGTATTAGGAGCGAGCAGAAGAAGAATGAGGAGAGTGCGTACAGGAACACACCTCATTGAATTTTAGAGGGGGGATTATAGACTCTAGATCAGAATTCTGGATATTTTATGCCCTTAATATCCGACTGCAAACAAGATAATGGGTTTTGTATGAAGGGAGGTTTCCTGTAATATTCTGCTGACAGTAAGTACGGCGTCTTTGAGTCATGAGCCGACGTCCGTTTCAAGCGACAGGAGAATTAATAAATTCATTTATATTTTTATGTTTCTTTAGCGACGCTGCCAGTAGCTCAGATTATGTAACTTCCAAAAGTAGGATAATTAGTGAACAGAAAATTGGAAAGCATTTGTGGCCTATCTGGAGGTAATATTCCGGTATATGCTTGGAGAGACGGAAGAGCATTCTTCTTATGGACCTAGACTTCAGCTCGGGAGCTCATGAATAGGGAGTGAATGTTTTAAAAGAACCTTTAAGATTTTTCTACAAGAATTTCGATTTCGGAATAATTTGTTAAAAATAATAATGTTTCGCCTACACTCTACCATCTTCATGAAGTTCATGTCTGAAGTTAATTTACGTAAATTACGTATGCAAGTTTTACTTATAAAATTAAACCTCACAGTTATATATTATGTACATAATTTGATTTGTCAAAATTCCCCCATGCCTTTATTTAGTTATCTGTTATGTAGAGTTTTTGGTTTGTATAACTGACAGTTTATGAAAATGAATCCATAAGGATGTCCTTAAAATTGGCGCTGTATAGGATGTGTGAGTCCTGGCGTACAAACACAATAATGAACCTTCGGGTTATATAAAAGACACAGAATTTTGTATTAGCCTGAGGTACTGTTAGATCCTGAAGAAGGACTCAGTTAGTTGCTTTGTTCTGTAACCCGTTCGGCGGTTGTCGATTCATTATAGTAACATATTGGGCACCGTTCGTTTTCTTTTGTAGGCTTGTATTGAGATAAACATGTCTGTTCGGAACATAGAAACGCTTCCATCTTCAGGCGAATGTTACTCATTATATTGACAGATTAAGTTAGGAGCTGTTGAATAACAGGCTACTGCCATTATGATGAGTATAGAAATGATGATTAGGATCTGGTGGATTTGGCGTTTTCACAGCGGTGATTATGAAGTAGTCGTAACACTGTGTAGTTCGGAGAGAGCACAGTGTTTAGGAGGAACATATTGCTTCCATCTTCGATGTAGAATAAGCCAAACAGAAGGAGACTGTAAATAAGAATGCCCCAGTATGATGACAATCTTCTGAAATGGGAAAGTAGAAGGAATTTCCCGAATGTCTTGCGCGTGTACAGCAAATGTACAGCAAACAGTGGATATTGTCCGAGTGATATTGGCACAGATAACTGAGATTACCGTATTTAGTTTTGTTGTCAATGGATCGCACGCTTGATTGCAGTGACTGCGTGTGGTGAGTTATCCGTGGAATTCACATATTGTCCAGTTCGGAATCAGGATTTCAGTAGCCCGCACGTGACTTTTTATGGTGGAGGTGCTTTGAAATTCAACAATAAAGACATACAAAGACATACTTCTTGTCGTATTTTCAGGAATTGGCTTTGGTGTCTTTGAGTCTTCGGATCCAAACCGCCTTCATGTAAATCGGTTTTGTCAGTAAGGCGATTTTCCTTCTGTTGTCAAGGTATTTTGGTGTAAACCTCAGAGTTAACGTTAGAGTTACTTTTTTACCGCCAGTCAGTTCGTCTTGGCGCCAAACCCCTTGAGACTCACGACCAGAGATTTTTTTTTTTTCCTTAAAATGTACCCTTGCGGCCTTAGTCCCTATGTAACATACTCTCTGTCAAGAAGGTGCGGTTGTCTCTAATGAATGCGCTTCGCCTTCCGTCAAACCGACGTAACGCACATATAGCCTGTTATTGAAAGTTTATCCTTGTTGTACAAGCCCTCTGTCAGTCCGGGCTTTGCAAAGAAGACCATGCCTATCTTATGCTACAACGGCATCTTAGTTACTTGAACGGTCGTAAGCTTGATTAAGCCTCTTATGTCCTGGTGTAAACGTAGGTCTCACTGAAAAATTTAGTCTTATTTCTAGGAAAGGTACAGATTATCTAGATTTATTTTTTTTCTGGTGTTTTGACGCTGTGTAATCTTGTAATAGTTTAGTGTCTTTTCGGAGAAACCTATTGCCTTCGTTTTCATGGTTCGAATTGTCCGTGCCCTGCTACCAGACCACACGGTGTAAAATATCAAGACATTAGTCATCGAGGTGAGCGCTTCAAATCTGTCGCCCTATGTGTCATGTGACATAAATGTCTGTTAAGCTTAATACGGGCGACATTTATCATTCTACGTTTCCTTTAATATATTTTAGAGGCCTTTAGCACGAGAAGCGCTATGAACATTATTCATATTGTCTTCTGTTGTGTGACGTGGCGTGATATGGTTGCTGCTCAGGACCGACTTCTGTCCTGAAATGGGCAGCCGAGTATGCCGCAGAAATGCTAGTAGTAGCACAATATTCTTTGCACAAAATTCAGAGGGACCCCAAAATTGTGTAAAGTTTGTGTAAAGTAAATGTCTCTGTGCTTAACTAATTAAGCACTACACCATGAAGGCGTATAAGGTAATGGTTATATACAGTGACATCTTCGAGGCCTCGGCACAAGCTGGAGGTGAGTGGTCAGCTTCACGCCCCGGCCGCCCTTTACCCCTGGGGAAAGGGACCACGGTACCCATTGCATCGGAGGCTGGGTGGGCCCCACAGCCGGTCTGAAGGACACGAAGAAGAGAAAATTCTTGACCCACCAGCACTTGAACTCCGACCCCTCGGTCGTACCGCCCGTAGCCAGTAGCTCTGCCGACTTCACTATCCCGGCCCCACCCAAAAACTGTATTACTCTTACTCATGGAGCTGAGCCCTTCTTGAGGAGCCGCCAATTCTGCGGCTACTAAAGAATTTCCCAGCATTTTATTGAACCCGAAGGTTCATTACCGTGTTCACTAGAGCCCTCCACTGGCCCATATCCTGAGCCAGATCAGACCAATCCATACCATCCTATGTTTAAGATCTATTTTATTATTGTCCACCCACTTACGCCTTGGTCTTCCCAGTTGTCTTTTTCTTTTTGGCTTTCCCACCAATATCCTATATGCATTCCTCATCTCCCTCATTCCTGCTACATGCCCTGCCTTGATTTGATCATACCTAAAAATTGTATACACACTTTAATAGAGGTTATCTGCAACACAACCAAAAGTTCTACCGAATTGTAATGTAAGGCGTGTAGTGTGATATTCTGTCAACAGATGATGCTAGTCACATGAATGTCAGTGTCATCTTACAGAGTGGCAGGACAGTCAAAGAAATTGGCGGCGAAACGCGTATACATTTTTGTTTTGGCCCCTCTGTATGTTGCCGACTGCCTTACCTGCGGATACCCTCGTAGATTTATATCATTCTTAATTATATTTCCAACACGCGATGGTCACCAAAATCGTCGTAGCCAATATTCCGTTGAACACTGAGGGAACTTTCTTTCTGTAATGTTGCCTTCTCGACGTACAGTATGAGTAACCTGAGAGATGGTTTAGACTTGCGGTCGCATTTCTGAAGAGCGTGTCCCTTATTTGAGTCCTCGTTAGAAGCTCAAATTTCATAAGAAGATTGGTTCTACTCCCTCTTGACTTGCGGTACCATATAGTTTCATGGATATGATGCCTCCATCTTAAAACAGACAGAATTTACACATAAGAAGTTAATCTGCTTCGTGAATTTTGCCGTATGGAAACAGCACATTGTAACCCTTCACGGAATGCGTTTATATAGCATTAGCTGAATAGTACTGTCATATTCTTGAACACGTCGCTGTGAAGTTTGGTATAAGTTCATCGACGTTACCGAGGAACATATTGATTCCATCTTCATGGTCGAAGTCTAAATCAAATAAGCAGAGCTAATAGTATTCGTCATTGTCACCGCTGAGTGAACCGACTTAATGTGACCTTTCTATAACGTACAACAACAACAACAACAACAACAACAACATAATTACTTTAATTACATTTCCTGGCGACAAATTATAGAGTTTTTGAAATTTCACATCAACAAGGAAATAAATTTGTTTCACATTATTTTTATGTATATTTTCTTTATATTACCGCTACTTTAATGTAGTAACTGTCAGTTGCATCCTTTGGCTCCTTCGCAACAAAATCATCCGCTAGCTTCGCCATGTCAGTCTGACTGCAAAAACTCTAGAACCGATGAACGGATTTTCTTGAAATTTGGTATAGGGCAGTTTTGCTAAATTCGTGGACACATTCGAATTTTGTTTAACGCCTGACAGCGATAACTGACACCTTAAATGAAAACCCCGTGTGCTTCTCTCCGCGCAGCACGGTAAATATTTATCGGAGCGAAACATATTTTGAACAGTATTTGTAGAGAAAATGAAACACATTTAATATTCCATACTTTTTCATATGGCTCTCACAATAAACAGCGACGATTTCCCTAAACAGCATTAGCTGATTGGGCTTTGTAGCGAGACGTAATGTGTTTCCTGTGAGGTACGAACTGAATCTTTATATATTATTTGTGTTCTGTATGGCTCTCAAAATAAACAGCGACTGTTTCCCTAAACAGCATTAACCGGTTGGGCTTTGTAGCGAGACGTAATGTGTTTCCTGTGAGGTATGGACTGAATCTTTATATACTATTTGTGTGTTCTTATGGTTCTCACAGTAAACAGCGACTGTTTCCCTAAACAGCATTAACCGGTTTGGCTTTGTGGCGGGACGTAATGTTTCCTTTGAGGTACGAACTGGATGTGTATATCGTATTTAGGAGAAATGCAATCTTAGCTTGTTGATTCCATCCATATTTCAGCCTGCTCAGACCATCTTAAAGGTAATCATGTAATGCAGCTGTTCAGCCCGAGTGACTGTTAATTAGACCGATTTCAGCGTCCGTGTTCAGTGCCGTTTTGTCCGGGTATGAATCCTCTGTAGATGGCGGTAGGTTGCGAATTATGGTGATAATGGCTGTGATGACGATAATAATAGCAGCAACGATAATAATCAAAACAGTTACATTAACAAACAAAACAAATTCCATGGCCTGTATTTCGCAAGCAAACTATACCGACCGAGCGACCGCCGCTTGTCGGCGAAGTTAGTGCCAACCTCTGCTGGTAGTGGGTGTTGCGTGATCAGCACAACGGATCCCCAGGGCCGTTAATTTCGGTTTTCTAGACCGGAGCCGCTGTTTCCTTGAAAGAGCTCCTTAATTATCCTCACGAGGCTGAGTGGACCCCGTTCCATACCCACTACTCAGAAAATCTTGTATCGCCGGGAATCAACCCGGGACGTCTGGATCTGTAGTCAAGAACTCTGACCACTAGACCCAATTCGTAAATACCATTACAGAGAAATAAAAGTATTAAATTATATTTTGTGAATTAATACTTTAATAAATATGTAAGTCGTTATACAACATTCTACTGAGAGAAATAGTTTTATTAAAAAATATATAAACGTACCTACAAACAACTTGAGCCGAAGTGCGTCTAGCACAGACAAATATCTTTGATAATATTGTTCCTCATTTACATTACTTAATTATATGGTAATTTAAGAGTTCATTAGAAAGCAGGAATAACGGGTAATATTAATAATAATGATTCAGTTGGAATATTTTATTTAGCCCTTGCCAACAGCCTGTAACACGCGAGCACTGTAAATGTACAAAACTGAAGTGAGACTGGAAACTGGACTAAGAATTAAGTACTGGAAACAGAGGTAATGCAGATAACACGTTGATAGAGTAGATTAGAAACTGAACTAAGAATTAAGTACAGGAAACAGAGGTAATGCAGATAACACGTTGATAGAGTAGATTAGAAACTGGACTAAGAATTAAGTACTGGAAACAGAAGTAATGCAGATAACACGTTGATAGAGTAGACTAGAAACTGGACTAAGAATTAAGTACTGGAAACAGAGGTAATGCAGATAACACGTTGATAGAGTAGATTAGAAACTGAACTAAGTACAGGAAACAGAAGTAATGCAGATAACACGTTGATAGAGTGACAGCAACGGTGAATTAAGTAAAATTAAGCGAAGGAAAGTGTATCCTCAAGGGAGATGTTATGTCCGTTGAAAACGTCCAGATATTTGCAGATGCTGTTTGCAGCCGTGACGCACCCTGTCGAAGGGCTGAGTCTCGAGACATTTCTGACGTTAAGGGTGGAAATGCCCCCAAATTTGTTTACTGGGCACACAGAGACCAACGACATTCATAATATAATAGCAGCCGGTGTTATTGGAAACGCGAACATGAAATTAAATATTAAGATATTGTCAGAAATAAAGTGTTTTGAATTTTAAATAATTCAAAACTGGATCATAATAGCGAGGAAAATTACACCGAATAAATGGATTGTAGTATAAATTTCTAACATTTCTTGTATTGTTTCCAGTTTACTAGAATCGCCGAAGTAAGTTTATTCTGGGCTGCAGACGCACACTGAAGCTCTCAGCGAATTAAATTAATATATAAAACCTTTAGACTTTGTAGAGGAGAAACGCCATGATGAAACGAATGAATAACAGCAGATGAGAATATTAATTAGTGAACATGACGATGGAAATGTAGCTGTCTCTCCATTTATTGCATATGCAGTTCTTACGGTTAAGAGATCCACAGAGTAATTAAAATGTTTACAGTTGGTTTTACGAGGAGAATAAATTATATTGGTTTTAAGAATTTGGATTTTTATGTAATCTAATAATAATATAAATAAGTTCGCTTCGTCGGTATACCTTATACTCTCGTGATCATTAAATCGGAGAGGGTGAGATCGGCTGGGCATGTAGCATTTATTGGAGCGGAATAAGCATGCAAAATTATGATAGGAAAACATGAAGGAAAAGGAGTAATTGTAAGACTTGGGTGTAGATGGATATAATATTAAAATTAATATTAAGGCTGTAGGATGTGAGGATATGTAATTTCAGTCTGGCTCAGGCAGAGACCATTAGCGGACTCTTGTGAACACGGCGATGAACTTTAGGAATGCCTAGAGGTTTATCCTCACTCCCTCATACGTCGTGTATGGTGTGTTGCAGAGATTTGTCACCTACGTTTCTACTGCGTAGCTAGCAGAAATGAGCAGGCATATCATGGCATTTGAAATTTAGAAGGGCATACCCAGGAAATAATTCGGACTTCACGGTTACACATTTTGAAGTTTATACAAATATTATGCTTGTGAACATTATCAATCGTCCTGTTTTTATTTAGAACACAAAACGTTTCGGAGACTGGATTCTGTCCCCGTCCTCAGGTTAAACCTACTCAGTTGGGTCCAATAGATAGAGCTAGCCTATTGGGCCCAACTGAGTAGGTTTTACCTAAGGGCGGGGACGGAATCCAGTGTCCGAAACATGTTTTCAAATTAAGAAATAGGAGGGGTTTTAGAGAATAGAGAAGACAATGGATAATATACAAAAACATAATACTTATAGAAATTGGTGGGGGGGGGGGTTATCGTGTGAGATGCATGTACCAAACAGAACATACGAAAGAACACTGAAAATGTTTCCCTATCATTTACAAATTCTACATGCGCACGAAATTGATACGATTTTTGTAAAAATAACATAGTTCGTCGTCTGTTGTGTTGTCGTCGCCATGTTTGTCAGTGCACTCTACCAACCACACCAAATAAAATTCCCCGATTCCGACTGATGTTTTGCATCATTCCAACCCCCCCCCTCCATTAGTTTTTTTCACAAATTTTCTTTTTCGGGTGAATAATTATGGGGCACATTGTATTATAGCCTTCATATTAAGTACATTTTTACGATAATTGCATGTTTAGAGGAGACCAATCTATCGCAGTTAATGTGTTGTAACACTGATATATTTCCCCAGCTCTTCTCTAAAAACTTCAGTTTTGATTATAGTAATAATATCCAGACCTGTCAGAAAAATCTTCTGAGATAGAAATATAAAGCAATGTTTTATCAACCAAATATTATTGGGATTATAAAATTGAGGTTGGTGGACGGGGCACGTAGCACGCTTGGTAGTAATATAAATTGATAAATAAGCTTTGGTAGTGTAACATGAAGGAAAGAGAACACTTGGAAGATCTAAGTGTTTTGGGAGTATAATATTAATACAGCTCTTTCAGATAGGTGTGTGGGTATGGAATAGATTCATATGGTTCAGTATACAGGCCAGTTTATTTGGTGACTACTGTAATGAACGTCCGTGTTCCACAAGATACTAGGAATATTTTAACTACCTTCTGCAGAATAACTCAGCTCTATGCAGGTGGTTATAGACCACCACTCAAGATTGTTTATTTATATCATTACTAAGGTGTAGGTGTAAGACGCCAACTTCCGAAGGTAAGGGGCTGCTCTTGTTGTACCACACAGTATAGCCACTTTAAAATCGTTAAATATGGACCATCTTGAGAAATATACCGACGCCAGTAAGGAATTAAAGTCTGAAATATTCCCGTTAGGTCTACGAGTGTCTCCCGGAAGCACGCTTCGCCCCTACGTCATGAAACGGTGATTCATTTACAAATGCAAAGATGCAAACTTTGCTACAGTGTACACCATGCGCTGAGTAGGCAGCCTTACGGAAGGAAGGTCACGTGTGTGCAATATCTCCGGCATGGAGATTCCGGTACGTATCGTATGTTGGAAATAGTATCAAGTATCCAATAATGACGTCATTGTTTGCGTCACTCGAAATTGTTTTAGACATACTTTAATTGCTTCTGTTTCAATTCGGAAGCGGAGTGTTTAATATGTGAGATGAATCTGTCCCTGTGTTTAACTAAATAAGCGCTACACCATGAAGGCGTATGGGGGAGTGGATGTATAGGCCTCGGCACTAGTTGGAGGTGAGAGGTCAGGTTCACGCCCCGGTCTCTTAACCCCCGGTGAAAGAGACCCTGGTACCAACTGGATAGGAGAATGGGTGGGCCCCAGAGTCAGTCTGTACGAAATGAAGAAGGAAAATTCTTTACCCTACCGGGACTCCCGGCTCCCCTGTCGTCTAGCCCGTAGGCAGACGCTGTACCGACTGAGCTATCGCGGCTGTCGGTAATTATGTGAAGCATACAATTAATGGAGTGCGTCAGTGTGTTTCATGAGCTCAGAACAGCATCGACCGACGTGTCTTTGTAATTTAGGTGCAGTATGTTATCTGCGAGGTAGGAACTGAATTTTAAAATATTGTTCATTTGTAGGCTTGTATAGTGCACTTCTGTGGAAATTCATTCAACTTCTAAATAAGATTTGAAGTTCTCACAGCGGTGATTGTGAAGTGTTCTGTCTCGTGGGATATACCGCCATGTAGCCCGTTGAAAGTCAACCGACTTTTCGGAGGAACATGACGCCTCCATCTTCACGGCCGAAGAATAAGCCAAGCAAGAAACCAACGTGAAAGGAGGTAACAAGCAGAACATGTTCTCTCGAAACGTCGGTTGACTCTCAACGAATCACATAGCGTTATATTCCAGGACTTCTAGACGGTTCATACACTGATAATAGTTTGAACGTTCAGTGTTAGGTTTCATGGACTTATGCTTCACACACCGGGGACTGAATATTAATGCGCATTTGACCAAGAAAACTCGGATAGAGGTCCAGTGACGTTTAGCAGGAGCTCCTGTTTCTTGCTGCTGTCTAGCATTATCTTCGACACTAAAGATGCAGGCAGTGTGTTCCTTCGAAACGTCTGTAGATTTAAGTTAAATACCGTAAGAAATAGCGTATATTAATTTTCTTGAAATGCTCTAATGTTACAACGAACACAGGAATGTAGTAAAATTAGAAACGAGTTGGAAGGAAAGCGTTGTTGAGATCTAATGTAATTGATTAATTTTTTTTTAATTTGATTAGTGGGGGGTGGAGTCCAATTAGGTCCACTCAGCACGGCGGCCACTGATTGGCCTATTGTAGCTTGCCCCGAGTGATTAGGATGATGCAGAATTTGGTGGAATGAAGATTGGTAGGGGAAACCGAAGTACTCGGAGAATACCCGGTCCAGCGCCACTTTGTCCACCACAAATCCCACTTGACCAGACCCGGGATCGAACCCGGGCCGCCGCAGTGGGAATTCAGCGACTAACCGCTTGAGCTATGGCCTGGCCTAGATGTAATGTAACTGTCTGTACTTCTCTGTCAAAATTTTGCAAGTAGCTGTACATATTGTAGACACATATATTGAAGTAGCGTAGATCTGTTATACATATGTAAAGTAACATTACTGAGTTCCTAACATAAACCTGCTTGAAATTTCAACTGAGAAATTTTAGGAACAGGCTTCTTCAAAAATACAGGACTAATATAATTAAACTATTTAATAAAAAAAATACAGCTACGTTTGCTAATCTGTACTGTGTCCGAAACATCTTTTATGTTGCGTCATCAGATATTGACGTATATATCTTATACTCGTAGAAAGTTGTTAGACTGTAGTTTCACCATACCAGAGATTTCATAGAGCATGCATGACATGCCCTGTTGCCTACTGAAGGGCAATACATAGAGAAAAAATTTGGGCAGAAGTCACTAGCCATCATAAAATAGAAGTATGCTATTCCAGTATTTTTGCCTACTGAACGGTAGTACATAAAAAACGTTTGCGCAGAAGCCACTAGCCGTGATCAAATAGCAGTGTTCTCTTTCGGTCTTGTCGAAATATTTTTGGTGGAACTTACTAATGAAAACAAACTTTCTTCTTAAAAAAATACATGACATTTTTTCTTAAATTGGAACAGGGCTCACAATAATATAAAGACGCATACCATTCCTACGGAGCGCGCGGTACCCAAGTTCAGGCACTAAGCTGCAAGACGGACGGTCGCGGGTTCGATTCCCAGTGGGGTCATTGAAATGTTCACTTGACCTAATCCTTCCGGGTGTAATATGACCCTGGAGTCGACTAGGCCTCTAATATAAATGAGTACCAGGAATCTTCTGGGGTAAAGGGCGGCCGGCGCCTAAGGCTGACAACCTAACCGCCATGTGAGTCGATTGTCTAGAAATATGAGGGAGCCTCGACCTCACAACCCTATGGGCCTTCACGGCCTGTTACAGGGATAGCTTTACCTTTTTACAGTGTTCTGGATGATCTCATAATTAACATGTGGATGGAATCTTCGAAACAGTTTCCGCAGATGTCATCACGATTTCAGTGAGTACTAAGATTCATTTTCGGTCGAGGTCGAGACTAGGGCACGTCATAACATTGTGCAGGCAACCAAAGGCAGACGTTCCCCTTACTATGCGTCCCGAACCGTCCCGGCCTCAGCTACTGAACCGCGGCAGTCCTCTAACTGACTCACGAACTCACCGACCAATTCAGTGCACTCCACTAACTCTCACTAATTGACCTGCTTATAACATCTCGGCACGGACAACATAGAAAACTCTTCCTCTGTTGAGAGAGAGAGAGAGAAGAAGTGGTGGTGGTCGTGAGAGAGACTACATTTCCGGGGGGGGGGTGAGAAACTATATCTCCGATTTTGAAGGTTCCCAGGCAGTGCCCGCTTGTCCTTCTGGTAAAGATAGAGCATATGATCGGATTTTTTAAATTTATTATTATTATTTTTTTGCTAACGTTGGGAGGGCTATATTAAGGCAAAATTTTGATGTTAACAATGGGAGGGCTGCATGTGAGGCATGCAGTGCAACGTGGAATTTGGGTACCAACTCAGCATTTGCTCTAGGACCAAGGGAAACCACGGAAAACCTTGGTCTTCCTCTGTTGCTGTGCCTTTGTTACATACGTAGCCATCGTCGCCGACCGCGCAGAAAACAATTCCTTTGTTGCTATCTACGGACTGTTACCTAATAATGGTTTTTTTCTTGCTGTTCGTTTCGTGATCGTTGCCCAGCAGCGGATATACATGCCACATTATTTTCTTACCAGACATTCCAGGTTTTCCTGATCTCCGTTATTCATGCGTATTTCATGTTCCGCGCATGTCATGAAACTGTTAATTACGAAACTTTGTCCGTCCTGTCTATCAGGTCCCAGTATTTACCATAACTCCTATTTTTACCCCAAATTGCTTTATTTCCTTAATGTAAGATGCTAAGTTTCGCACCCATACGAAACAGAACCACACAAATACCATTTTTTAATTTACCTTGAAATAATAATGCAGGCAGTTTAGGTTTTCATGGCGTACTACTTGATTAAACACAGGGACAACTTCACCTTACTGCCATAAGTCGTCAGGATGAGTTCATCATAGAAAGCTTTCCCTAAGTATTGCGCTCTGTGTTTCTGTACTTGTATCCCCCCCAACAACTATCGAATGCATGAACCAATCTTTACGAAACTTGGTATGCACATCATACCTCCTAAGCCCATCTCAGCCACTCACTTCATAAACCTCTTCATTCAATAATACCAACATTACAGCCCCTGAAACTACTGAGGCAAAACCTTAATATTGCTTGAACGCCAGTACCTATCTTCATGAAACTTTGTATGAATGTCATATCATGTGAAGTTATCTGAGCGGCATAATGCCTAAGTCCCTTCCCTCACTAATACCAACATTGCAGCCTCTATAATTTCTTATGTAATGTCTAATATTACTTGAATGCCTTAAAGAATAGGCATGACATTCTGTATGTATATCATGCCACATGAGGCTATCTTAGTGGCATACATTATACACCCACTTCATCAGTAATACCAACACAAGCTTCTCAAAGTGTTCAGGTAATAACTGAACGGATTTGTTCTTCCCAGAACTTCTTTTTATACTCTTTCATCGCATCACGTCACGTATGTTAATAGGCCTAAATATACTAGAACTTTTTAAATTTGATTTATGTATTTGTCTTTTCTCTCTCGCATTATTCCCCCTGTTTTCGTGTCCGCATGCCTCTCCTTGTCTTCTTGGGCACTGTGCCTTATCTCCTCATTTCTTTGCGGAACCATATCTCACGTTTTCTTATGTACGTTAACGGGGTTTGATCAATGGTTTCCGGACACAGCTGTCATGTTAACTCCTAGCTGTGTACCTTCATTATTTCACACGTATTTATGGCTAGAAGCCGGTGATATTCGTCCAGTTCAAGAAAAGAATTGTTCTTATACGATATATGCCAGTCACCTGAGTTTTGGGGTTTGTATATATAGGTCCAGGTATCGTAACCAGAACAGATGACTGACGTAATTCTTGTCCCGTAAAGTTGGAGATTGTTGACGATTTCATGTTCTGCGTTCATGTAAACACGTTAAGATCCAGTTCGCACCTCACAGAAAACACTCTGTGTCTCTATTATCCTACAAGGACAAATCGGTTAATGATATTTTGAGGAAATAATTGCTGTTTCGTTGTGAGAATCATATGAAAAATAATATATAGTAATTCAGTTCGTACCTCAGAGGAAACACATTGCGTTCCCGCTACAAAGCCTAGCCGCTTAATGCTGTTTAGGGAAACATTCACCGTTTATTGTGAGAATCACACGGAACATATAAATACACTATCTTAGCAGAATTTAAGAGTTCTATGGGTTTAAAGCAGGTGGCACATAGTTTAAACGGTTAATGTTAAGCTGTTAATAATTCTGCAAAAATTAGTTTTTCAGGTATTAAATAGTTTGGATACGAACTGCAGCTCTCACCCTGTTGCTTCCTGTGAATACACAGAGCAGATGAGTTCCTGTAAATGGCTTTTTCCAATTTAGTATTGCTTACGTTTGTAGAGTGAGTTTGTAATTCTTAAGATTTACAATGTTTTCAGTTCTCAAGAAACTTTAAGACAGAATTCAGGTTATGGGAATAGTAGGTACTGGTAATCTGGCGGCTTAAAATTTAGCCATTTGGATGGTCTTAGAACTGCCGCACTTCTGGAAGGTCTGTAGCGTCAGTGTTTGTGAGGCTTTAGTTTTCTTGTCTTATGGTATTTCCGAAGGGGTATTTATTGGACGCCTCCGAATTTTGGCCTGTATTCCTCTACTTTAAACGACTGGAGAAACAGACACTTTAGGATACCACTATAAATGCGAAACACTCAAGCTGTTGTAAATTAACTCTTGTCAATATTCTAAAGTTAAAAATGGAGGAGATATGTTCCTCCGAAACGTCGGTCGTTTTCCAACGAGCTGCACGTTTTTATATCCGAGGAGGCACAGTCCATATGCTTAACTAATTAAGTATCACGCCATATACGCGTATGGGGAAGTGGATGTATAGCTCCACATTTTCTTGACTTCGGCACCAGTCGGAGGCGAGTTGTCAGTTTTACTCCCCGGACGCTTTGCCACATGGTGACAAAGCCCCCGGTACCCATTGGATAAGAGGCTGGGTGAACCCCAGAGTCGGTCTGGATGTAGTGAATAGGAGAAAAATCTTTTTCTTATCGGGACTCGAACTCTTGACACTTTGCCGTCCAGCCCGTAACTAGTCGCTATATTGACTGCGCTATCCCGGCACCAAATATTATAAAGACGAATTTCTAATTAAATTAAGTTTTAAAGGTTACAGTTGTCAAAAAGCCATTGGTTCTTGTAAAAGTAAACGTTGGTCAGTTTTTACTGGTATTCGAAGCTATTTTGTTTACTGAAATTTGTGTGTATATATATATATATATATTGTTGAGTTATCTTCTCCAAAAACCTATTCAAAATGTTCTAAAACAAGGAATTCCTTTATCGCCACTGTTTTTCAACTTTGCTTTACAATATGCAATTAGGAAGGTCCAGGGAAACCAGGTGGGACTGAAATTAAACGGGACACATCAGCTGTTGGTCTGTGCCGATGATGTGAATCTACTGGGTGATAAAATAGACACCATAAAGAAAAACACAGAAACTCTAATTGACTCTAGTAAGAATTTTGGTCTAGCTGTAAACGCAGAGAAAACTAAGCGTATGTTGCTGTCTCGTCACCAAAATTCAAACCAAATTCATAACGTACAGATAGCTAATAGATCCTTTCAAAATGTGGCTTAGTACAGATATTTGGGAACGAGAGTAGAAAATCAAAGTTTGATGGAGGAAGAAATTAAGAGGAGATTGTTCTCGGGTAATGCTTGCTACCATTCAGTCCAGCACCTTGTGTCTTGTCGTCTGTTGTCTAAAAGGTAAAGTTGTCCCTGTGCTGAATTAGTGAAGCACTGCTCCATGAAGCCATATAAGGGGAACGGAGGCAGATATTATCTTAAACTATAAAAATTAGAATGTGAGAGACTGTAATTTTGCCTCTGGTTTTGTATGAGTGTGACTCTCAAACTTAAAGGGAGGATCATTACACTGAGGGTGTTTGAGAACAGGGTGCTGAGGAGAATATTTGGACTAAAGAGAGATGAAGTGACAGGTTGGAGAAAACTGCTTAATGAGGAGCTTCGTAACTTGTACGCTTCGCTAAGTATAATTAGAATGATCAAGTCGAGGAGGATGAGATGGGCAGGGCATGTAGGGCGCATGGGGTAGAAGAAGAATGCATGTAGGAGTTTGGTGGGAAAGCCAGAAGGAATGAGACCACTAGGAAGACCTAGACATAAATGGGAGGATAATATTAAAATGGATCTTAGATTGGATCTGGCTCGGGATAGGGACCAGTGGAGGGCTCTTGTGGACACGGAAGTGAACCCAAGGGGTTCAAAAAATGTTGAGACATTTTTCAGTAGCTGCACAACTGACGACTCCTCAAGAAGAGCTCAGCTCCATGGGGTTGGATGGTTAGTCGTCGTTTGCAAAATTATATTGCTTAAGATGATTACCTTGACCCTTTGAAACGTGAAGATCTTCAAATGTTACTTGAGTATTCAGTTCCTAACCCATTTAAAACGCCATGTCTCAGCTATGAAGACCGGTGAGTACTGTTATGAAAATAACCACTGTTTATTGTGAGAATCATACAAGCCATACTAAACGAAATACGCCATGTTATTAACGTGAAAGCGCATGGTACATGCAGTAACCATTGTCGTTTGAAGCAGTAATATGCAATAGCAAATGGGATTAATTTATTTTAGGCATAAATATCATGCCACATAGGGTCTTCGTAGTAAACATTCTCTTGCAAATGTTGCTGCTCAATGAACGTTTGTGTTCAGGATTTGTGAATTGTAAAGTTGCTAGCTAACGTGTTTCTATATTATATTTAAGCATCCTGTTACACTCACACAATATATATGAGACAAACTCCGTCTTAAGTGCAAGTAGTTTGGAGGAAGGGAAGAAGAAAGAACTACAATTAAATTGTTGCACTTAAGACGGAGTTTGTCTCATATATAACGTGTTTATGTATTGGAAAATTCAGGTATGGCGTCTGTGCAAATGTTTAACGTTCCCATGCGTGCTACGTGCTTCTCCCACCGTAGTAATGTGGCCAATCTAATAATATCTTGAAAATTACAAATTGCATGAGCCTCTCCATCATCCAGTTTGACGCAGCCTCGCACCGCGCTTTTCACTTTAGGTCCAGATATGCTCTGTGTGACATTTTGTAACCTAGCATTTTATTTTCTCACGGCACTGAAAATGGAGTCGGTATAGCGACGGGCTGGGTGACCCAGGTTCGATTCCTGGTAGGATGAGATTTTTCTGCTGTCTTCAGTGTTCAGACCTGTTCTGGTGCTCATCAAGCCTCTTATCCAATGGGTACCTGGGCCTCTTTACCCGGGAACAAAGCGGCCGGGGCGCGAAACTGACCCAGTTCCGAGTTCAAGAATGGCAGAACTCTACCTCCACTCCCCCATACGTGTTCATATCATAGTGCTTAATTAATTAACAGGCGAACAGTTTTTTTTAATCTCTGAAAATTCATGAAGTGGTTTTATGGGTTGTCACTGTCTACACAGATGCGTATCATTATTTCGGAGGAATATATCTCCTCCATCTTCAAGGTACGAAATAGAGCCCGTATACTCCGCTATCATCTATTGCTCATAAGACCACTTTAATTCTGTAACTTCGTTTTCTTCGTTGCGAAGTCTTGTTTAATCTCCGCCAGAGGCTTAGTTTGGAGGACAAACCCCTTGTCGGCTCCCGACGACAACTTTCTGAGCGTATGTACAACTTCTAGACGTCGTCTTACCCACCCACAGGGCCGCGCTGTAGCTCAAGCGGTTAGTCACTGGCTTCCCACCGCGGCGGCCCGGGTTCGATCCCATGTTTGGTCAAGTGGGATTTGTGGCGGACAAAGTGGCGCTGGGGCAGGTTTTCTCCGAGTACTTCGGTTTCCCCTGCCAATCTTTATCCCACCAATTGATCCACAATCACCCTCGCCTAACATCTGGGGCTGGTACAATAGGCCAGAAGAGGCCGCAGTACAAGGGACTTAGTCCCACCCCACCAGCAATTAAAAAAATAATACCCACCCACAACTAGAGGACGAGCTATGCCGTGGTAAAATGGGACCAACACACACACATTTTAACGAAGGTTCTGTCTGTAAGAAGTGCGGTTTGCAGTAGAAGGACATCGGTTGTAATTGCACTGATGGAGGAGTGGTGCTTCGGCCCTGTTACAACGCGGATACACACTAAAACCCTCATTTTCAGCTTGTGGACTTGACCAAATGCACAGCGCATTGTGGTGACAAAGGCAGGGTCTGTTCTCTGTTCAGCATGTTCATTCTTGTTCTCCTCAAATTCAGTTATTAGGCCGAAGGCCTGTTCAGTTTAATGTTGTATCATAATTTCTGGCGTTAGAGAAGGGAAACATCATTTGTATTCAGACGTGTCTGATGTTTGAGAGGTTCGAGTGGAGCCAGGGATAAAGCGCAGGGTACTCGGGCAGCACGGCTATAAATCTTCAGAGAATCTGTTGACCAATTTAAGTTCTGCCTACTCAGAAGAAGTGAGTTTGTTGTCCCGTTCTGTAGCGCTGTGTGACGGCTGCTTCTGAAACTAAATCCGTCTGCAGCAACATGAATGTGTCTCGGACACATCGTATGGAAGTGGCCAGTGTTGCCGACGTTTCAGGGAGATATATATTGCCTCAGTTTGAAAGGTCGAAGTGGGTATGTCTTGGTCCAACACAGTTGCCGGTATAGCGACTCGGTTGGACGACCTAGGGGCAGGATTTCGAGTTCCGGTAATGTCAAGTATTTTCTTTCTCCATGTCGCCCAGACCGGCTTTGAGGCCCACACAACCTCCTATCCAATGGTTACCAGGAGCTCTTTCCCCGGGGGTAAAGCGACCGGAGTGTGAAGCTTACCACTCATCTCCAACTGTTGCCGAGGTCAATAAAACGTGGAGCTATACATCAACCACCCATACGCCCTCATGGCGTAATGCTTAATTAGGTAAACACAGGGAGAACTTTACATTTGCAAGGGGAATGGTTGGGACTGGTTCCTTGTCCGGGCCAATGAGGGATGTTGAACAGGGAAATGAGACCAATTTGAATTTTCATTTGTGTCTAAAATGAACTGTACATTTTAGGATTATTGTCTACACCAGAATACAAATATTTTGTCCTACATTCGGGTCACAAGTCATACATTCGTGTAGAGGTTCTATCCGGAATTGAAGTGATGTGTGAAATAGTGACACACGTCTTCCTCCAGTGCTGGAGTGTCCTCGGTTCGTATCTATCCTTTTGTCCCATGAATTTAACATTAAGAAGCATCCAGCCGTGATTTTAACAGTTTGTCGAATGCACGGAGTTTTGCCTCCATGCCCGTTTAACCTCATTCTCTTTATGTGTTCACCTTGATTAGGTTTTGAGGTTCTCATGGGGTGACTATGAAAAAAAAACCCTCTTCTTGGATGTGACGGTGTAGTTTGTCGTTGAAAGCTTGTCAACATTTCGTCTTGACGTACTGCCTCCATCTTGAAAGTCGAAGTGTTATGCGAGGCAAGCAACGGGAAAGACGCAGAGGCAGCAAGCTCCTTCTGCTGCTTACTTGACTTTCTCTTCATCCCTGAAGATATAGGCAATATATTACACCGAAACATCGGTAAACCCCTACCAGAATGCGCTGCATTACCTCCCAGAGAATACTATGTTCTGAGTCATTATATCAGATTTTGTCATATTCTACCGGGACAACAGATTTTGTTTTGAAGCGCGAAACGGACAAATCAGACAGCGTAAGGTTCTTTGTTTCCTCAAGCTGCTCTGTTGATGGGCTTGTCCTCAAGTTGTGTCCAGGGAGACGACAGAAATCCCTGGCGAACAGGTAACAATTGAGTTCAGCTTCAGTTTGGAATGACAGGGTCCCAGTAAGCCTCCATGGTAGGTGAGAGCACTGAATCATTCTCGATCGATGAGCCAAGTCAGATGGCCCGCTCCTAAGACATGCTTTCCCTCACTCGTCACAGGCGACTATGTCTACACATCGCTGATAAGCCAGTCACATCGGCGTATCTTGGCGATTTGTGGGCAGCCTCCACATCGACCCTGTTGTTGCGTACAAAGCGGGTCTCCGAAACGTCGACTTTTAACTCAATTATGACCCGATTTATCACCCGGCAATATTTTCTCTCACCGAACAATTTGGCATAGAAATTTATTAATGAGACCATCGGATATTAGATTCCTGCCATTAAAGCTCTGTTTCCTGCAGGTGGAGTTGCTGTCTACGACACGTTTCAGCACGTGTGCCATCTTCAGGTCAGGTTATTACTTTCAGTTATTGTCGTGTAGGTAAATAAAGTAAAGGTATCCCTGTAACAGGCCGTGGAGGCCCATAGGGTTGTGAGATGTTGAGGTTCCCACATTTTCTAGACAATCGGCTCATAGTTGGCGGTGAGGTCAGCCTTACGCGCCGGCCGCCCTTTACTTCCAAGAATATTCCTGGTACACATTGCTGTTAGAGGCTGAGTCGAACTCAGGGCCATAGTGCTGCTAGAAGGATTAGGTCAATTGAAAATCTAATGACCTCATCGGGATTCGATCCCGCAACCTTCCGGCTTGTAGCATAGTGCCTGAGCTAACTACGCTACCGCGTTCCCCAGCTATTGTCATGTACTTAGCGTAAATTTGCATGTGAACCTATTGAATCCACCGATGCGTTAGACTGACTTTGGTCAGGAAGTGGATCATGGCCAAGGTTTTCGTGGCTTTCTTCGGACGTCTCCGGGCCAGTGGTGTGATAGTACTTTATTCTAGATCCTTACCGATTTATCATTAACCAGTCAGCGTACCACAATCTTGTGGTACTGACAGCGTTTTGAAGTCATCTTAATCACTGGCAAAACAGTCCTTTTTTGAAGCAGTGTTCAGAACTGGACAAAAAATGGTTCCTTATATGGGGCGCTTTGGTTTTGTCTTCACGGGGCAGGGAAATGGGGGCGGGGGGTGAGAGAGGTCTTTTATGGTTAAAGAAGGTTGTTTTCTTGAGGATCGTGGAATTGAGTGAAGAACAGACGTATGTTTAGCTCACTTGGCCTGTTTCCTAGGCCGAGCTTACCAAATCATATAAAGGTAAAGTTGTCCCTGTGCATAACTAATTAAGCATTACACCATGAAGGCGTATAGGGGAGTGGATGTATAGATCCAGATTTTCTTGACCTCGGCACTAGTTGGAGGTGAGTGGTTAGCTTAACGCCCCGATCGCTTTACCCCCGGGGAAAGAGCCCCCGGTACCCATTGGAAAGGAAGCTGGGTCGGCCCCAGAGCCGGTCTGGACGACTTGGAGAAGAGAAAATTCTTGATCCTACCGGTACTCGAACTCCGACCCCTCGGTCGTCCAGCCCGTAGCCAGTCGCTATACCGACCGAGCTATCCCGGCTCCTCTCATCAAATCGTGTACTTACACGGCAATGTGTTTAGACTCTGCCGAAAGAGTGGCATGTAATAACCATAGGCCTAGAGGACTTTACCACTCTCCCAGAATTCCTCCACGTATGCAAACTCTTCCTTAGTAGTGAGAAGTGGCTGAACGCAACGGAAAGGACAGCAGACATTCCAAATTCTGCAGCCAGATCTTTGAGATAAGGTAATGTACTCAGTTCGGAGAATTTCATTATCTATGCATCGAGAGAAGCAGAAAGGCTGTTTGGCAGTTACGAGTAAGAAACAAATGGGTGGCAAATTTGAGTAGTTAGTCATTCTTCTGTGTTGCCAACGTATGAGAGTTAAATACGTAACATGATATCCCACAGTACGGACAAGACAATGATCAAGTCCAGGTTTCACCATTTTCATATAATGAGGAAGACTTACAGAGATACCAACTTCACAGGTTTTACTGAATGTTCACGCAATGATGGAAGAGAGGATTAAGATTGATATTAAAAAAGAAACAGAATGAAATAGTGTGAATTGGATTCGTCTGGCTCAGGATAGGGACCAGTAGTAGGGTCTTATGAACATGATAATGAAATTTCAGGTTACCTAAAAAGCAAATATCTTAAATAGCTGAGTGATTGTTGAGTGTTGACTCCTCAAGAAGTAATCTGCTCCGTCATTTGTTTCAAGTTCTTTGCCAGTTCCACTCGGTAAATCGTTTGGACACAAGAAGACCTGGGTGTTCGTTAGTTGACCTGGAATTCTGGGGAAGGGATGAGAAACTTACCTGATGTATTAGAGGTGATCGCTTTCTCTTTTCCCAAATGACCATACTTCTGTGTTGCCCTGATTCATTGACCCTCGAAGCATTACAGAAGAAAGGCAAATGTCACTTTGTGTGAATTCAGTATTCTTTTTGTTAACGAAGAGAAAAGTCACTGTCAGAACGGAAACTAAATCTATGGTTTAGGCCTCATGCCTGGTCTCTTAGTAACTGAGCTATTTAAGGGGTTACGTTTCTTCGTGTCCAAAACTTAACCGCTTGATGACTGAAGCTAATTTAAATCAGTGGATCCCTAAAAGTGACCCCCCCCCCTTAATATATTCTGATTATTTGGTGTGGAAGCGCGGGATATTCTGGGAAAGTTGTATAGTAAAATAGAATTTATTATTACTCTCAAACTGTCATGACATTTGTAAAATATTGAAAATATTAATGTAATTTACAGATCCTAAAATTCGCTCATTTTGATGATGAAAACCTGAAGAAAGTGTTAATTGGAAACACACGAAGTTATGAAAGGAAAAACAGTGGAATATTTCGATAGGTGATGGGCGTCAGTTTGAACGTTTGGAAATTACTGATCTGAATTCAGTGTGTACCGCACAGGAGACACATCACGTCTCCGCCACAAAGCCCAGCCGGTTAATTCTGTTTAGAGAAACAGTCGCTGTTTAATGTGAGAACCATATGGAACACAAATAATATATAAAGATTCAGTTCGTACCTCACAGGAAACTCGTTCCGTTTCCGCCACAAAGCCCAGCCGGTTAATTCTGTTTAGAGAAACAGTCGCTGTTTAATGTGAGAACCATATGGAACACAAATAATATATAAAGATTCAGTTCGTACCTCACAGGAAACTCGTTCCGTTTCCGCCACAAAGCCCAACCGGTTAATGCTGTGGACATACTGCAAAGACTTCTAAATATTGAAGCAGCTCGCATCTATAGTTACCATTGTACTTAAAGGGTAAATGCAATCGGTAACCAGGACTCATGAGTGCATTCTTTGTTTACTAAGGTCCTGAAGGCAGTTAGGAGAACAACGCCCTAAATAGGGCACACCTACACCCTAACAGAATTTTAACATGCCATGAACTGCAAGAGTGTCGCGTAAGCTAAGGATGAAGAACCACATCACTGCCTGCTGCCAAATTTACACCAGAACAAAGTTCTCAATGAGCAGTGGTGCCAAATGTCTCTCATCGCTCCAGCACCACCTGGTGAGCCCTGTCAGACGGTCCTTCCTTCGGCTCTTGGCCCGAGCCACTCACTGCGTGGAGCAGACTTCATCTCATTTCACTGCAGCTGATAATGCTGTAATGGGCCCTGCTTCCATGTAGAGTACAGTTGGAGGCAGGGTGGTCAAACTTGGCGCTCTGCTACTCTTTTAAATGTCGGGGAGGTTCCCTGACACTAATTTCTTAAGTACTGATGCGAAATATAACGTTCTTATAGCCTCCTATCCATTGGCTAACGGGAACACTTTCCCCAAGGGTGAAGCTGACCTCTCACCTCCAACTAGTGCCGACGTCAAGAATGCGTGGATTTATACATCCACTCCCCCAAACGTCTTCATGGTCTAATGTTTAATTAATTAAACGCATGAACAACTTTACATTTTCCTTTACTTGGAACTCTTTGTTATGACTAAGAGGTGGTTTACAGCTTTGAACCACCGAACTCTTGTAAATCCTACTTAAAAATTAAATCTTTTCTTCATAGAAAACATCGAGTTTCGATTACAAAACCAATCTGTTGATGCTTTTGAGGAAAATAATCGTCGATTATTCTAATCATCGTCATCGGCAGAACAGCCATTTTTCAGCCATAACCTTCTGCCAGACTGCATTCGGCTTCCACTTGTTTGGATTTCGCAGCAATATTTTTTTACAGAGCAAGGTCGTCAGCCTTGCGTCCAACCCCTAACATGGAGGAGCAGGCCTCTGTCCCCCAGTGACAGGGTGGCCCGTTTATATCCCCAGGTACCGGGTTCACTTCTCGTCGCCTCTTCGACCCCCAGGGCTACAGTGTAGGTATTCTAACTCGCCTCCACACTTGAGATTCTAAGAATCATACTAAACACATGAACACCGTAAGGGGACTAACAGAACTCTGCTTGCTGCCTGCGTTTTACTGGTTGCTTGGTGTATTTTGAGACACTGAAGATGCAGTCAGTATATTTATTCGAAACGTTGGCAACCGTCCACTGGACAACACGGCGTATGCCCCATCATTCGTCCTTGTGTATTTTCTTTATTGCTAGTGGGGTGGGACTAAGTCCCTTTCATTGCGGCCACTTTTGGCTTATTGTACCAGCCCCAGATGATAGGTGAGGCTGATTGTGGAGGAATTGGTGGAATGAAGATTGGCAGAGGAAACCGAAGTACTCGGAGAAAACCTTCCCCAGCGCCACTTTGTCCATCACAAATCCCACTTGACCAGACCCGGGATTGAACCCGGACCACCGCGGTGGGAAGCCAGCGACTAACCGCTTGAGCTATGGCGCGGCCTATCGTCCCTGTGTAAGTCTAAATTAAGCCACGGAATAATTTAACTTAGCAGAACAGAACATGAACCATCATCATCTTGAAGATGTCAAATTTTGTGGTCAAGTTGGGCCAGTGTTATAGAACTAGACATGTCTCAGCCTCTTTCTATTAAGTGTCCCCAACCAAAACTTGTTTCTCGCATTATGGAAAACAATTGGGGGACATTTTTAAGTTGAAACATGGAATAAAATATGCATGCGTTTTAAGGTCCACAAATTATATTTGAACTAAATTGTTATTGTTGCTGCTATGTATTCAACTAACGTCCGCAGGTGCCAGCACATACTGAAGTCACATTGTTCTCCCTTTGCCTCCATCTGAAACTTAGAAATTCTCGTGTATCAGACGACCGTTATTAGAAACGCAACGCCGTAAGACTGGGTCGCCATTTCCATGCTCGAACAGAGAGTTTTAAATTGAACAGGAAATGGGACACGCAGCTTGTAGCCTGTAATTTGTTTCCGAAACTTCTTTTCAACGAAAAGTTTCTTGAACGTACTCACTATTAAATGCGCCTTTTAGAGCAATTGTGGAGTCGGGTAGCTCAGCGAGTGTAGTGAATAGGCTGTGGGCTGGACGATCGAGGAATCGTGACAGGATTTCCGGAGAGGGACGAACACCTTCCTGTAGCCCATAGCGTCCAGACCGAAACCTACTACCCATTGTGTATCAGGGCCGTGTCCGCAGGGGTAATGCGACCGGGGCGTGAAGCTCAAAACTTAAACTTATCTAGTGCCGGGGTTAAGAATGCGTGGAGCTCTACCCCCTTCCCCCATATGTCTTCATGTGGTAATGCCTAATTAAGCATGATGAGAAAATTGTCTTTATGCTCATGACAATTTTTTAGAAAATTACGATCGAGGAAAGGCGTCTGGCGTCCTCATCTTGCTTAAATTCATAGACGCCGTGTATTGCAGGTGTTCTTATTGACCTTCCTATCCGTCTTCGCTGTACCTGTTGACAACTTCTCGCAATTATTTCACCCAACTCCATACATCAATAATTCATAACACACAATCAGTTTCAGAGTCCTTGTACGGCGAATGTGCATGAAAGAAACCAATTACAAGCATCCCAGCCTATATTCAGGTGTAAGCTGAGACAATACCGGCGGTACATCTCGCAGAACTAGGTTCGTGACGCTGTCAGTCGATGTGGTAGGAATGTTGGTGTTCTGGATCTCCAAGTAGAGGATCAAAGTAATCGAAATTAAAAGAACTGAATAAGAAAATAAAGGATTTGAGGTTCTCACAGTGGTGGATGTGAAGAGCCGTGTCTTCTGGAATATAACATGTCGCCTTTATCCTCAGGGTTGAAGAGCACGTTGTACAAGAAAAGAGCACGAAGCGATTAACAAGAGCAGGCGACAGCGCCGTTGGGCTCCCAGCGAGTTACATAGCGCTATATCCCAGAAGAAAACCCGATTAAAAAAGGTAAAGCTATCATTTAAGGCCACGGAGGCCCATAGGGTTGTGAGACACTGAGGGTCCCACATTTCTAGACTATCGGTTCATAGATGGCGGTGAGGTTGTCAGCCTTACGCGTTGGCCGCCCTTTACCCCCCAGAAGAGAATATTAATGTATTGGAAGGATAATGCTGAAGAATGACAAAGAGAAAGTAGCGAAACAGCCGTACATGAAAGAATATAAAAACTAGACGCAAGAAAAAATACAATGAAAACGCCTCACATGACTATTTATTTTTTATTGCTAGTGGGGTGGTACTAAGTCCCTTGTACTGCGGCCACTTCTGGCCTATTGTACCAGCCCCAGATGATAGGTGAGGGTGATTGTGGAGCAATTGGTGGAATGAAGATTGGCAAGGGAGACCGAAGTACTCGGAGAAAACCTGCCCCAGCGCCACTTTGTCCACCACAAATCCCACTTGACCATACCCGGAATCGAACCCGGGCCGGCACGATGGGAAGCCAGCGACTAACCGCTTGAGCTATGTGGCGGTCCCCCACACGACTAAGAGTAAGAATAAGAATAAATGTTGGAGAGGTAAAATTATAAGAAAGAAAAAAGAATATAACAAAATAGGGAAGCAAAAGCGAGAGACGCTGAGAACAGTAAACAAAGAAATCTGAGAAACATGACAAAGTGTAAAGTAATGCAAGTAGTACGAAAAGAGAAAAAGATAGGAAACGAAAAGAGGAGAAATGCGTAAAATGGAAAATGAAGCTGAAATGACGACGCGACCTGGAAGCCACACGTCGGCAGAGGCAGTTAATTCTGACGTCCAGGCGGCGGGAACGCGGGGCTAGCGCCGACGCTTGACGGGTTCTCTTCTTGTACAGTGGTTCAGCAAAGGTTTCAGGGCGTGGCTACTCACAACGTTTGGGTACGCAGCTACACGGCATCCTTCACAGCGTCCCGGTTAGAGCCACATAAGAGAGAATCGTCGGGACGCCGAAGCGCCGTCACGGGGCCCTCGAGCTGTTAGCGGCCTACCGGTCACATCTAAAAGCCAGGACCCAGCTGAGGGGCGAGACAGTACATGAAATCGCAGCATTCATGAAGCAGTTGTCCCCACTGGGTCCTGTGCTTCGGGACGTGAAGTAGCACCTCCTCTTGGGCGGTAGAGGTCCTTATCAAGCCCAGAATGTAAAGCCTGGCCTCTGGCCGGAGAGGGCTGGAGCCCTCGTGAGGCCACGGTCGGCAGCGACGTCTCAGAAGGGACTTGTCAACGGAGACAGACTGATAGGACGCCAACCGTCGTCAGAGAAACGATTAAGGCATTACCACGGCCTGGTAGGGGTGAGATCCTACGCCGTGACCACGGCCGTTTTGGCATCCATGGCCCGCGCAGCCCGCGCTCAAGGTCGAAGGCGACCGGGAACCCGTGAGAGGTTTTCGGAATTTCAGTGGAGCCTGTTCGTGCATTCGGAAGAATGCACCTGCTTCGCAGTGGTTTCTTTCTTGGATTATTTTTCGACCGTGAAGATGGAGGCGACATGTTCCTCCGAAACGTCGATTGACTTTGAACGGACTGCACGGGGTTATATCCCATAACCACCGCTGTGAGAGTCTCACATCCTACACGATGATGAACCTTCGGGTCTTATAAAATGCCTAGAATTTCTTGAATAGCTGGATAACTGCTAGCTTCTAGAGCTCTGTTCCACGGGTGTAACTGAATGTAACGAGAATGAGGTGGAGATAAGAAATGGAGCAAGAAGAGAGAAATTGGAAGAATGGCGAAGGATATGTAGAACACATTGAATTCAGAAAGAAAACAACATTAAATTGGAACTCAGTGGAACGATGTAATAAAGAAGAGATAAATGGAAAGTACTAAAGGACAGGAGGAAATGCAGTGATACAGAAGAAATACCGCTAATGCCGGCTGTTGTTTTGTATCTCATATTGATATTAAATTGAACATTTCGGAAAGACCACGTGTGAGTTTTGTTCCACTGGTGTAACTGAATCTAACGAGAATGAGGTGGAGATAAGTTTCATGATCATTTTACAGACTGTAGGACTCCTTGGACGAGTGATCAGCCGTCGCAAGGCCGCTACCTAAACACAGGACAACTCAAACAGAATAAACACATTCACACACCAAACATCCATGCCTTGTGTGGGATTGAAAGCCACGATCACGGCTTCCGAGCGAACGAAGACNAAAGACCACGTGTGAGTTTAATAATATGGTGTTCTTGGATATGGCGCCATGTACTCAGATGTTTAAGCCCTTTCGGAGAAACTTGCTATATCCATCTTCAGGCCACACTAACTCGAAGACACGCAGCAATAATCCTATGCCACATTATTAACGTCATGTCCCGGAACCTAAGAATTATACACAAATTTAGAAGTGTCATCTCCACTGTTCTCCGTTCAGTTAATTGTTGGCCAATAATTTTCGTATTTATATCTTGTTTGGGTTTGAGGTGACTGTGAACAGTTCCATATTCTAGTAATATGGCCGAAATTTATCGCTGCTTCAGAGGAATATACTGCAAGGGAGCTGATATCTGCATGCTTGTTATTTGCTTGTTTTTTTTTCTTTCACTACAGCCACCTTGGGCCCTGGCCTCTGATTTTCAGTTTCATGATCATTTTACAGACTGTAGGACTCCTTGGACGAGTGATCAGCCGTCGCAAGGCCGCTACCTAAACACAGGACAACACAAACAGAATAAACACATTCACACACCAAACATCCATGCCTTGTGTGGGATTGAAAGCCACGATCACGGCTTCCGAGCGAACGAAGACCGTACATGTCTTAGACCTCTCGGCTACTGCGAGTCTCGCAATGTTTCCCTCAGAATCCTCTACCAGATTAGACGGCATCACATCCTGGAAGCGCTGCCTTTGACGAAATGTCCCGTTTGGAAGCATTAGACACTCCCTCCCTGAACACGATGTTATGGCCCTATCTCGACATTTCTATCTATTTGTGGGGCCTCACTAATGAGGTCCCATAGACATTACATCGGTAACTTAAAAGCCACAGAATACAGCTCAAAGGTATAACTTGTTGAAGTACAATTTCGTGTTGTATTTGTACAGAGGGATTAGAAACACAGCAACTGTAATTGTACAGAGGAACCAGTAATTACAGTTAATCCATTGTCACCACGCCACGACGCGTCGCCGGCTTCCGGATGGAGACCGTAACTGCGAGTATTAACAGTTTAAATTCCAGTGGTTATTATAGGTACCACCAGCTTTAACATACAAAAACTGCGTTCTACCCACAGAGTGTGTTTTTGTGTTCCGTATGGTCCTCACAGTAAACAGCAATTGTTTCCCTAAAGAGCATTAAACGTCTGGGCTTTGTACCGGAGACAGTATGTGTCTCCTGTGAGGTACGAACTGGACTCTTATGTACTATGTAGACGAAATTCAGACTCTTTTGAAATCAAACACCGAGAAGCATCGGACCTCCCCAACCGATCATATGCTCTATCTTTACCAGAAGGACAAGCGGGCACTGCCTGGGAACCTTCAAAATCAGAGATATAGTTTCTTACCCCCCCCCCACAATGTAGTGCCTCTCACTACCACCCCCACTTCTTCGCTCTCTCTCAGTGTATAACCCTTCGAAGCCTGAAGCACGCATGAATAATAAGCTCTCGGTCCGTACCTCAGAGGAAACACATTACGTCGCCGCTACAGAGCCCAACCGGTCAATGCTGTTCAGGGGAATAATCTCTCCTTCAGACTCTTAAAGAGTTTATTAGTCGCCGACCCATGTTAGTGGGTCGCTTGTCACCACGGCATGGCGTGTCCTCAGGTTGCGGATGGAGGAGACGGCCTCCAGGTAGGAAGGAAGCTGCGAATATTTATTGGAAAAGCAGTCGCGGACAGCCGACAAGGGGTGGTCCTCCAGCTTGAGGGTTGGGCGTGGGGCTAACAACTCCTTACCGTAAAAAAATAAACTCGTCACGAAAATTCTCAAGAAACATTGAACCTGGACGGGTTCCTTGGGTAAACGACCTAAGCTAAAGAAAATGGCTATGAGATTTGGTACATGGAACGTTCCAAGTATGAACTGGGAAGACCAAGGCGTAGGTGGGTGGACAATATTAAAATGGATCTTAGAGAGATAGGATGGGATGGTAAGGATTGGATTGATCTGGCTCAGGATAGGAACTAATGGAGGGCTCTTGTGAACGCGGTAATGAACCTTCGGGTTCCATAAAATGTTGGGAAAGTCTTCAGTAGCTGCAGTTTTGGCTTCTCCTCAAGAAGGGCTCAGCTCCATAAGGAAGTAAGGAAGTAAGTAGTCGCCGGCCAGGCCGGTGCTGACACCTCACCATAAAAATGATACACAAGTTCGAGTATTTGGAAGATTCCATGGTAGGCCCGACCTTTTGAGTGGATTAATGCGGCTGAGGGTATGGTCCAGTGGCGGTTTTTTTTTTGTGAACACTGTAACGAACTTTGGGGTTCCATAAAAAGGTACGAAAGCTTTTGATAGCTGAGCAACTGTTAGCTTCTCCGTAAATATTCTTTTGCACGAAGTTAATTGTGGACAAGTATTGTGTTTTTATTTTATTTCGAAGGAATTACAAGGAACTGCGTTGTGATATACGAGTAGTTTCCCTTTCGTCGACACAAACTAGATCTCTAACAGTTGCCTTCCATTTTGAATTCCAGTATTTGATATAAAATTATTTAATGAAGGATGAGGTGGGCAGGGAATATAGCACATGTGAGAGAGAAGTGCATACAAAGTTTACGCAGGAAAACCTAAAGGAAGGACCCACTAAGGATACCTATACGTAGAAGGGAGGGTAATATAAAATCTGCCTTAAATAAATCGTTTCATATGGTGTGGACTGGATAAATCTGGCTCAGGATAGGGACCAATGTCGGGACCTTGTGAACACGGTAATAAACCTTCGCATTCTATAATATGTTGCGAATTTCTTGACTGGCTTAGCAACTATTGGCTGCTCAAGCAGGTCACTGCTCAATAGAATTAGTTAGTCTACACTGGTCTCAATCCTAGCGTACGTAATGACTGCTGATCCTGAGGATGAAGGCAGCATTTTCCTTCGAAACATTGGTATCCTCCTGCAAGACTACACAGTATCACAATCTGAGCACTCACCACTGTGGGAAAGTAAAATACTTAATGAATGCATTCTCAGTATATAATGCAGAGTGGTAGGTCGTCTTCGAGATGGTACGGAATAAAGCGGTTGTGCTGTCGAGGTATTCACCCTGTCGTTCTTTGTCACTGGTAGTTATATAGTCCGTTTTAATGGAAGTAAAATTTGTTTTGAAAAATGAATCTTTGAAACTTAGAATTAAACATTTCGGAAACTGGATCTTTTCCGTCCTCTGCGGTGAGGGGGGAGACGTACTCTGTTGGATCCCTTAGAAAGAGCTAACCTCAATCACCAGAGGGTGGAAAAAAGTATATAGCTGTAGCTATACTGATATAGGTTATTCAGTGATTGAGATTTCTGAAACGTAGTGTTGTAGTTTTTTAGAATTCCGGTCGATTGGTAGAAGCAAGAAACACAGTTATTCTGAGTCATCCGTTTAGAATCTCCTTCAATCTGTAGCGTCTACTTTTATAAATACATTTACAACTTAATGGTATGGATACCATAAGCATTTCCCTTTTCATCATGAGTAATATAATTGTATATATAACATGTATAAACCTATACATAAATACACTTTTAGTACGTTGCAGACATTTTATGGCGCGGAGGATTTGAACACTTAAATGTCCACCCCTTTCAGTTAAATATTCCCTTTAACCCTTCGAATCCAAAACCAAGTATAACATTAATATTTCAAATATTCAGTTCTTACCTCACAAGGTACACAGCAATCCTCTGCTACAAAGACCTAGCGGTTAATGCTGTTTAGGGAAACAGCCGCTGTTTATTGTGAAAACTATACGGAACACAAATAATATATAATGATTCAGTTCGTACCTCACAGGAAACACATTACGTTTTCGCTACAAAAACCAACCGGATAATGGTGTTTAGATTCATAAGGAACACACATATACGCTGTTTGTATAGTTACCACTGTGTTTTTATATGATTAAATTCGTTTTGAAATTCGCTGGGAATAATTAATTTAGCCGTGTTATGGAGCTGTAAACGAACACATATATTGTAAGTAAGCCATGTCATTCTGTCGGCAGCACCTGATAAAGCCTTAACCGTGTCGTAACAACACAGAGACGTCGTTGGAGGAGGTCTTGAAAGGTCTTGTTAGTATGTGACAAGCAGACTGTAAGCCTGCATATCCGACAAACACACACACACACCTCAACCGAGACTTGGGAACAAACATGCACACACCTTTATTATCAAAATCATATTGAATCGTACCTTTATACCAAACAACTAAAGTATATTGCATGTTTCTGAGAAAGATTTAACCTTCGGAATTCATTTGAACTTAGCCTTGTTGTATTTGTGGAATGGTAGAAATGGAAAGTCTTTCAGTTGTGTTATAGAAATGTAATTTTAAGACTTCGCGTTAGGGTCATTATGAAGGCCAATTTAAAGTAAATTAACTTCTTGATGCTCGTTAAGACACCTCTTCTTAAGCGGTCAGTAAAACTGAAGTTTCAGGTTGACAGTGTTTAGATGCAGAATCCTATGTTACATGACCGGAGATCCCCTTCTCAAGTAGCGATTGTGATTTCCACCCATAGGTGATCCAAATGCTTGTGGATTTTCACACATACTCAAACTTGGAGCTAACATACGACGTAACTGCGCGATTATAGGTGTAAGTTCTTATGGGAGCAAAGTTTAATATTCTAGTCTTCGCTGCAATAATTCCACTTTATTCCTGAAAATAGAGGAGCCGGGATATCGCAGTCGGTATAGCGACTGGCTACGGGCTGGATGACCGAGGGGTCGGAGTTCGAGTCCCGGTAGGCTCAAGAATTTTTTTCTCCACGTCGCTCATACTGGCTATGAGGCCCACCCACCCTCCTATCCAATGGGTACCGGGGGCTCTTTCCCAAGGGGGTAAAGCGATAGGGGCGTGAAGCTGACCACTCATCTACAGCTAGTGACAAGGTCAAGAAAATGTGGATCTATACATCCACTCCCCCATACGCCTTCATGGCGTGGTGCTTAATTAGTTAAGAATAAGTACAACTTTAAATTTTTACCCTGAAAGTAGAGGCAGTATATTCATGCTAATCGCGTGTGCCCATCTACTAGACTACACTACCGCGTGTTAACCCAGACAGTCTCAATATGATCCCACAATCCAGTCATGGCAGCCAGTACTGGATAAAACTCAAAATTGTGATGGGAGAGATGACATAGCTAAACCATTCCTCATGAGAACGGCGACAGAGCGGCTTGTTGGTTGGTCGGCACGCCACACATGCAGCGAACTGTCGGCGCGCTGTGTTACCATCAAGTCAAGCTATACGTACCCTGTTCATTTGTATACTCAGATGCTAGATACGCGATTGTGCGTCGGTATAATCTCGTTACCTTCCGTGCTATGATCGAGCAGGACGCGTGTTACAGGGAGCCGGGATATCGACTGTCTATCGGCTGGGCGGGACTTCGAGTCCCGGTACGGTCAAGAATTTGTTCTTTTCCACGTCGTCCAGACCGGCTCTGGGGCCCACCCAGTCTCCTATCCAGTGGGTACCGGTGGTTCTTATCCCGGGATAAAGGGCAAAGAGGCCGCGGCTAGAAGCTGACCACTCACCAAGTAATGCCGAGGGCAAGAAAGAATACATGGATCTCTCTATTCACTCCACCACACGCCTTCATGGTGTGGTGCTAAATTCAAGCACAGGGAAAAACTTACCTTTACCTAGGACGCGTATTTAGCGAGAAGCAAGGCAACGTCTCTCCCATCTGTTGGCAGTTCAAGTGAACTAACTCTAACCCGTAAGTTGTGTCAATAGAAACTGATGCTCAACAAACAGTACACGTGGAAGGAATATATGGAGATTTCCGCTGTATTGGCCTCCAGACCATCCTTCAGCATAAATTACCGAGCAGGTTGACTTAGCGGTACCGCTTTACGCTTCTGTTTGGGAGGTGCTTGTTTCGCATCTCGGCCGGGACATGCCCTATCCTGACTGAGTTTGCCATGGTGCACCTAAATCTCTCCACTCAAATTCCGGGGTAATACCTCAATTAGGTCACGACCACTTCCATGTAAATTCTTCCCAATTCGTCCTTCATCACCGCACAGCCTGCCATTTGACGCTGTATTATTCAGATAGAGAGAGCGTCGCCAGGCGGATTTAACACAAGTTGCGAAATATATTGGTGTAGGAAGCCATTACTCTCTTCTGGGATGTGACGCCGTGTAGTCTGGGAGATCTTGACTGACATTTCAGAGCAATGTGCTGCCTCCGTCTTCAGGGTAGGAAACGCTGTGACATCCTCACCTCTTACACTTGTGTTTTCTTATTTTCAACGTAAGAGGCGCGGCTTTCACAGAACACAGTGTTAACGTGTCAGAGATGAGAGACGAATGGAAACACGTGTGGCTTGTGTCAGAGCGAATTCTTGGCTCTAGTTCCGGGAGGGAAGGGGGAGTGTTGACGTTCTGTTAGGCCAAATCTTTGTGACAGCAAAAACATGGGACACACAGCGTTTGGAAGTCTACACATTCTAATGATGATGCAAATTCGACATGTCTGTTCGTCCCTCTTCTACTGCTGCTGCTATGGTTTTAACAGGTAGGGGCATGTCTCCTATGACTCCGCTCGCACGCTGCAGCAATGTATCTCAGCCAAGAAATTAACAGAGGTAGCTCAGTCAGTAAAGTGACTGGATTCTGGGCTTGGGGTTGCCTTCCGACAAGAGCAAGACATTTTTCTCCTTCAGTGTGTTCAGTTGGGCCCTGAGGCCCACCCTGTCTCCTATATTACGAGTACTGCGGGTGCTTTCCTCGGCCGGAGCGTGAAGCTGACCCATGGAGAACTAAACAGTGCTTGGAACTGTTCTTCCACTTCCCCGTATATTTTTATAGCTTGGCTTTCGCTTAAGCACAGGGCGAGCTTTGTACACGTATATAAAATTGTAAGGAGTTCATACTTCTTTATGTGTATTCTCTGACTATTGTATTGATTTCACGCCTTACTATTGTCACGTGTATGAGTGTGACTGTAGACGCGGTGTGGATTGGTATTCGGATTTATTTCAAGTTCGTAAGTACAAGTAACTATAACGCTAACGCTAATTCACATACTCTTGCAGTTTACTACAGCACGATGTTTTCTTAGTCTGTTGTATCTTCACCGGTTGTCTCCTGGTAACGGCTTCTAACCCCGTAGTTTCCTCGCATTCCGCGTTCAGGTCCTTACTGGCCGGCGACTGTCTCACAGCTAACTAAAGTGAGAAGAAGTGGGGGTGGTAGTGACAGACACTACATTGGGGGGGGTTAAGAAACTATATCTCTGGTTTTGAATGTTCTCATGCAGTGCCCACTTGTCCTTCTGGTATAGGTAGAGCATATAATCGGATTTTTTTATATATATTATATATTTTTATGACGCTGGAAGGGGTGCATCATAGTCAATTTTTTGCTAACTTTGGGAGTGCTATATTAGGGCGAAATATTGATGTTACCAATGGGTGGGCTGCACGCGAGGCATGCAGTGCAACGTGGACTTTGGGTACCAACTCAGCATTTGCTCTAGGACCGAGGAAAACCACGGAAAACCTTGGTTGAGTTGGCCGGTCGCAGCTAGACTTGTCCTGTATATAACACCCTCGCCACGAACCGCACAGAAACACCTCTCCCAATAGTTTGCACTTGCATTACATAGCTATCGCAGGGACCGCGTAGAAAACATCGCTTCTCGGTTATTCCAGTATTGCATGTTACGAATCTGTTGCGGACATTACCTAGCGACGACTGTTGTTTGGCTGTTTATTTCGCTGTCGTTTCCTAGCAACGGGTCTGCATGCCACATTTTTCACGAACTTACGTTCTTGGCAGTTATTTGCTAGAAATTGCGCTGTCTGAAAGATATGTAACGTAATTCGCTGTTTTAACGAATAGAGGAAGGAAGGATGGAAGGAGACAAAGGTATGCAAGGGACAAGGGAAAGGAAGAAATTGGAATGAAAACAGTCATCGAAGAAATTATATCCCGTTTAATTTAAACGTACTTTACTAATTATTTATTGAAACACAGTAATTGTTATCGACTTGTTCTGCAGGACACAATTGATAACGAATGCACAAGAACACATAGTATCATTTTTAGTCCATAAGGGAAGAAACGAACTTTATGAACATTCTGTATGTTGTATTCTTACGCTTTCGTGTGCTGTAATATAATGTACGTAATCATTTGTCCGGTTCCTTTATGGATTCCTACCCTGAAAATGGCCGTGTTTATGAGTTAAACACTTAAAACACATGGAAACCGACCTGGGCTCTGTGTTGTGAGTGAGAAGTATGGACAGGGCAGTGATTGCAGTTTCGGTATGGAAGAGAGGGCAATACACACCGTGCAACAAAAGTTGGCAAGAAAAACGGAACACGCAAATTCGAACCCAAAGACGGAGTTAGTGTGTTTCTCCGACACATTTGGTGCCCAGGCACCAGGCTAAGGGGCATGCGCCTCCGCCCAGTTTGTGTGTGTGGCTGTTGCAGCGTGCGTACGGAATAAGTGGGGTGGAATGTGAAAAGTCATGACATGCGTGGGGTGAGGATAAACGAGAACCCCCGAGGGTCGTGCCTGGGGTACCACGCTGGTTCCTCACGTTACCTGGTCAGTAATTCATTTCTCGTGCATTTATTTCATTCCAGTTGCCCTCACTTCCCGTAAGATAAATACATATGTTAATTCTGGTATACAAAGAACAGACGGTTCGTGTCCCAAACAAATGCCTGAGGTTGAGCCTAATTCTTTACATATTTTGCCTTCAGCTGCAACAACTGGCGATATAAGTTTTAGCCAAACAATAAAATAACAATTTAATGTCATACATCATAGGTTCCCAACCCAGTGACCTCGATATAGTCGTAAGGGACTCAGTTTTGTGAGATTTTATGTTTTCAGGGAGGCGAATGTGTGGAGGTTTCTCCCCTCACAAAAAGCTTCAGGGGAAAAAATGGAGAGCGAAAAAATAAATATTTCCGATGTGATACCTTGTCTATTATAAAGCTAACGAACATTTCTCAAGAATCTGCTGCCTACATCTTCAGGGCAGAAGACCATGAAGTTTTCAGGCTTCCCAGAAACTTTGGAGATCCTCTACTACTTTACACTTCTTGAAATCCAAGAAGATACTTCGAAATCAATTTCGTTCATTAATGTTTTTGTTCGGGGCACGCGGTTGCGTAGCTGGTTAAGGCACTCTGCTACAAGCCGGAAGGTCGGAGGATCGATTCCCGATGAGGTCACTGCATTTTTCAATTGATCTAATCCTTCCTGCCACACCTTGACCGTGGTGTCGACTCAGGCTCTAACAGAAATGAGTACTAGAAATCTTCCTGGGAGTAAAGGGCGGCCGACCAGCGCTTAAGACTGAAAAGCTCACCGTTATCTGTGAGCTGATTGTCTAGAAAACATGAGAGCCTCGACGTCTCACAACGCTATGGGCCTCCACAGCCTGTTACAGAGATACATTGGCTAGTAAAGCTGACAACCTCACCGCCATCTGTTGAGCCGATTGTCTAGAAAATGAGGGAGTCTCGATGTCACATCTCTATGGGCCTCAGCGGCCTGTTACAGAGATAGGTTTACCTTTTTATCTTCTTATTTATTTTTTGGTTTATTTAATGACGCTCTTGGTAGCTGAGGCTATAACATATCGAATATTAACAAATAAAGTGTTGGATAGTTTAAGGATGGAAGTGGTCGCGGCCTATTTTCAAATATATTCGAAATATTCCGATGTTGAGAAGTGGTTCCGCTTATCCTTTAAGGCACTTCTCAGTCGTGGAAGAATATTAACAACCTATAGGATGGCAAAAAGTTAATAGTAAAGTAAAGTAAAGTAAAATAAAGTAAAGTAAAGTAAAGTAAAATAAAGTAAACGAAATGGTAGCTTTCCTCCTGGCTGTCGAACTGTAAGAGTGTGCTGTGGGATTTGAGGTAAACCTACCTGAATTCTCTAACATTCTTTTGGTTGTACTTTGTAATAAAATTATTTTAATTTTAGTTTCTCCGGTGGTTATGAAGAGTTGAACCTTCTAGGATATAACGCCCTGTAGTCCGTTGAAAGTCAACTGACATTTCGGAGAAACATGTCGCATCTATCTTCAGGGTAGAAAAATAAACCGAGCATGAAACCAGTATGAAAGTAGGTGGCGAGCAGAACAGGTGACACATTCCGCCGAAACGTCGGCTGTTTTTTATTGCTTATTTCTTCTGTCCTTTTGCTTTCTTCCTGGTGTCTGTCCTTCCATACTTCACTGTCCTGCGCGTTCCGTCCGCACTGCTCCCGGCGTGCAGTAATTCCACGCCACGTGGCACATAACTTTGGGGGGGGGCTTTCTGTCAGAGCATGATGGCTAAGTGACTGACGGCGATTCAAACACAACACTAACTAGCAGTGCCCTTCTATACACAGCCTGTCTTGCTGTGTGCGCCCTCAAAACAACCCCTCCCTCACGAAGTCACCCCCCTTTCATGTTTTGTTAGCACTAAATTTGCCAAGGGTCTGCATCCCAACGAAACGTTTATGGGGGAGTTAGGTCACAGGTTGTGTGGGTGTAGGGGGTGGTTTACCTAAGGGAGTGGGAATGAATCGGAGGGGTGAGATAAGCGCAACAATTGGGACTGTGACGGTATGCACGTTCCAAAAATTAAACCGGCTTCGTCCCACGTGGATTTCGAAACACAGTGACTCTTTCTGCATCCCGAACCGAACCCAGCACTCCACTGGACACAACTCACAGCCAGTTTCCTCCAACTCGCGTCCAGAGAACCTGTCGCTACAGCATCCGCATTGATGTTACCAATCCATCTCGTTCTTCCAAGGGCTCCTTTTCGCAGTGGTTTCATCACTAAATTTCCATATGCATCTCTTGTTTCAGACCGTCTCTGTGGTCTAGTGGTCAGAGTTCCTGGCTACAGATCCAGATGTCCCGGGTTCGAATCCCGGCGCGCCCCGAGTTTCTGAGAAGTAGTGGGACTGGAACGGGGTCCACTCAGCCTCGTAAAGATAATTGAGGAGTTACATGAATGGGAAAGTAGCGGCTCCGGTCTAGAAAACCCTAATTTAATGGCCTTGGGGATTCGTTGCGCTGACCACGCAACACCCTCTATTGCTAAAGTTGGCACTAACTTCGCCGATAAACGGCCGTCGGTTTGTCGGTATAGTTCGCTTGCGGACTAAAGCCACGGAGTTTGCTTTTTTTGTATTTCTTGTTTCACCTGCCCGATTTCTTATGTCGGCTTAGGCACCTGTAAAATCCAGAATTTGCTCCCAAATTTGTCACGGGGGCTACTTCACCGTTTCGCAACAATTCGTGCTGCTTGTGCACTTTTCTGTTTGTTGGCTTCGCTTACTATTCGCCCCTGGTGACGAAGTAGGTTCTTCCGAAACGTCGCTAAACGTCTTTCGGTTTACACGGCGTCACAGCCCAGAGTATGGTAGTTTTCATAGCCACCGCTGTGAAACTGTAGCGCAGTTGGTTGAGGCAATATGCTACAAGACGGAAGGTGCCGGATTGGATTACCGAGGAGGTCGTTGGATTTTTCAATTTCCCTAATCCTTGCAGCCGCACTGTGGCCCTGAGGTCGGCTCAGCCTCTAACAGAAATTAGTGCCAGGGATCTTTCTGGGAGTGAAGGACGACCGGTGCGTAAGGCTGACCTCACCGCCATCTGTGAGCCGATTATGTGGAAAATATGGGAACCTCGACGTCTCACAACCATATGGGCCTCCACGGCCTCTTACAGGGATAGTTTTACCTTGCCTTTACCTCTTTGAAACCCTCCTAATCAGTTTGGTAAACAGTACGTAGCATAAAACATAAACGTATAACATGTTATTGGTGCATGGCACGTAATCAAGATGCCACCTGTGAAATACAAATCACAATCAAAAGGAACATGACACACAACAAATCATTTTAGATAATACATTACTTAAATTTATTTTAAATTAATTTCATATGTTAAGTTACTTCAGCAGGCATCACTTTGTGTTTTCAAATTAAGAAACTTTCTGAAATACAGCCCGCAGGGGCAATGTAATACCTCAGTACAGTATGACGGTTTACGCGGTTCAGCATATGTACCTGATGATGGTCCTGTGTGGCCGAAACTTGTAAATTTACATGACAGCATTGACTTGGTGCTGGTTCGACCAATATTCCATGGAGCTGCAATACGTGAATATATGTAAATTGGTACGGTTTAATTGATGTCTCCGCTAGGTATTTTTTTTATTGCTAGTGGGTTGGGACTAAGTCCCTTGCACGGCGGCCACTTCTGGCCTATTGTACCAGCCCCAGGTGATAGGTGAGGGCGATTGTGGAACAATTGTTGGAATGAAGATTGGCAGGGGAAACCGAAGTACTCGGAGAAAACCTGCCCCAGCGCCACTTTGTCCACCACAAATCCTACTTGACCAGACCCGGGATCGTACCCGGGCCGCCGCGGTGGGAAGCCAGCGACTAACCGCTTGAGCTATGGCGCGGCCCCTCCGCTACGTTACTGTTATGCAGTGAAGTCTGCACAGAGCGCTCAGTGGCTTCAGAAGCAAGTGTGGTTAGGTGCCGTGAGAGTGGCCTTTGAAATGAGTAAGGTTCTCACAGCGGAGACTATGAAGCGTAATATCTTCTGTTTTGTGACGCCGTGTAGTCCGGTAGAAGTTTACCGACATTTTGGAGGAAGGCTCTGGCTCCATCATAGTTGTCGAATATATACTAAGCAAACGAAGAACTAGAAACAAGCCACAAACTAAATGCTTTGCTTAGAATATTTTCTTCCCTGAAGATGCAATTATTACGTTCCTCCGTTCCGCCAGTCATCGCCAATCGGAGTTCTCTGCATAACATCGTAAAAGATTTGATCAGATAACGTGCCCCTTCTGAATTCAACTTTCTGTCTTTCTGTTCGACGTGCTACCCTTTGCGAATACGTCCTTCAACTGATTTATATTACAACATTCCTCTTTATATTTGAATCTGAGGTTTTACCTTTTGCCTCAATAAATCATTAAAGATCTCTATGCTCGAATTCATGAATTGACTTCTTAATTCATTTTGTGTTGAGATCCTCAGCAGAAACAATAATTTCATATTGTCAAGGTAACTTACATATTCCTTTGCGGGATTCTGCAGATTAACTAGAACCGTCAGCAGATGGCAGTGCAGGATCCTGTTCGTTGTAATGCCACACACAAAAGGTACATACAGGAGAAGGTTGGGTTTCAAAAGGGCATATCTCGCTAGAAATATGGAAAGTGCTAAATATTCAGGCAATTAATGTGTCGGACCTAGGGTTTGCAGTTACTTGAGAATTATGTAAGATTTGAGGCTTTCACGGCGGTGACTAAGAAGAAAGCAGTCTTCAGGGATTTGGCACCGTGTAGACGTTTGTGATGAACGTATCGCCTCCATCTTCAGGATGAAAGAAAAATTATAAGAAATCTGCAAGCGAAGAGTCCGTGAGAACCGGTAAAAGCAGACGGTATCTTCGCTTGCAGATTTCTTATAATTTTTCTTCTACCCTGAAGATGGAGGCGATACGTTCCTCCGAAACGTCGGTTAACACCACATATACACGGTGCCAAATCCCAGAAGACTGCTTTCTTCACTTGTGAATTATGTTTAACGCCGTACACATTGTTCCTGAAGGGTTCGACTCTTACTAAGAAAATAACAATTCTTTTAAAAGAATTTTGAGGGCGTATGATAATGAACAGTGACAAATATGGTTACGCCTTAATTACGAAATTACTAGATTTTACTTCTCAAGGGGAACAGAATTCGTCATATTGAAAATCTCATTGGACACACAAATTTTTTTTCTGTCTCCTACTGAAGGCGTGACTTACCATCAGAAATGTTTTAGGCAATGTTTATGAGGCTTAGAGAATTGTTGCTTTACCTCTCTGGTGGTAATGCTGAACCGAGGGAAATTATTCCATTTTATTTGACTAGCCTCTTCTTCCAACACGTTTAATTCTGTGATGCCTCTTTCGTAAGGCATAATGATAAAGTATTTTTATTCGTACGTTAGACACCGTATTGTGTGTATCGATAATATTGAAATTAAGAAATAATATTGGCAAGATTTAGGTGTGCGTGACTTATAGACGGGTTTGGATTGGATGGTTGGATTTATTGACACCTTAACAAAACGCGAGACTACAGGCACTACAGCGCTGTCACTGATCTACACACTAGGGTTTTCAGTCTAAGCTAGTCGCATCCATGTAACGGATTTATAACAGTCCCACTGTAACTTCAAATCGCATATGAAATCTTCTATTCACAGCCTAATTACTTTCTTGCCGTTACTGTGCAACTGCCAAGTCCCAAGACTCGACTCTGTTCTACACTGTTCTATGCTGCCCAACACTTCTTTCCAAGGATTACGCAGAAAACAGCATCTGTTAACGAGACGTCGTTACTGATCTGTTGCCTACCAATGGATATCCATTCATTGCTCGGAATTGTGTTTACCGAGTCGTTGCCTAGAAAAGGATATACACGTCATAGTATATTTAAAGGACAATTATAAAAGACAAGTCCGTCCAATGTGACTATTTCAGTTATCTCACTTGATGATTCACTAGCCTTACATGTTTCGATCCATTTGGATCATCTTCAGAGGCAACAAACACTTTTTTGAAACTACTGTCACAACAGTTGTCAATCAGATACACATGCAATGTCCAAGTACACAGTGTTCCATCTATCAGTCACATCAGCCTTTCTGGTTACAGAAATATTTAAAGTTTAAAGTGATAGTAGTTTCAGAAAAGTGTTTGGTGCCTCTGAAGATGATCCAAATGGATCGAAACATGTAAGGCTAGTGAATCATCAAGTGAGGTAACTGAAATAGTCACATTGGACGGACTTGTCTTTTATAATTGTAACTGTTAGTGTGACGGACCAAAATGAAACAAATCAAATATTTAAAGGATTTTATCAATTGACTGTAAATAATTATGTATGTGTTACATGAGTACTTATATGCATCGTGTGTACTTAAGTGGCAAGACCAATATTAACGGATCCTTGGCGCCTGAAGTCGAGTAACGATTGATGACAAAAATTATTATTGTTTAGCAATATCTGACGATGGTCGAAAGACCGGAGCATGGTGCGTAGTAATGTTTCAGTACACATCAGTTTGAAAAACAAAATTGTGTTGATGGGTATGCTGTGTATTGTAATAATGACAAGTGTTTCCGTCATGTCTTGCATGCGCAATAAGAAAAATCAGCACGTAAAAAAGAAGAAACGACTTGTAAACCGACTTGTAGTATCTGAAGTGCTTTGATTTTTTTTTTAATTTGACTTCAGTCGATCTGAAATATTCTTAATATATTTTTTTTTCTTCAGAATTTTGACTTTTAATAATCGTAGTTTCAGCTTATGTATTTCGAAGTCAAGAAGGATCAAATATTCTGAATATAGTTCTGGGTGCTTTTAGAAAAGAGAGTTCGAAAGGCACTTTTTACCTACATAACGTTCTTCTATGTATCCATAAGGGACTGTATCCAAACTACGGAATGGATTTCTATAAAACTTGGTATTTTAAACCGAGAGTAAGCTAACTGAATAATTTTGATTTTGAATTAGGTTTGTTTAGGAAGAGGAGTTTACTTTAATCATTATATGAACTTTTTACGTTTATAGTTTGAATTGTTGGGCAGATTTTTAAGAAACTCGACATACGGCTCCTTCTCTGTTGATAAAGTGGGTTTTGAACTTGTGGCAAAGTTGAAACATTATGGAACAGCACTAACAACAGACAATTTCACAGCGGTAAAGCCTCATATTGTGGTCTTAAGCGTTTCGGAAGCATTTACAGCCGCCATCTTCAGTGTAAAAAGATAGCTGCTGTATGTTTCCGTAAAATGTTCTTGCCCACTTATCATATCACTGTATTAAATCAGCATTTTTATACCTGAATGATATTTCCTCTGAGGCTTTCAACTCAAAACCAGTTGATTATGAAATTCAGAATTCAGTGAAAAATCTGAGTCTCCTTCAGTGACATTGAATCTTAAATTAAGGAAATCTGCATTCGCAACAAATCTCCTGCAGTTCCTTATCTGCTGCAATAAGGGTGTCCAAAATATCATATTCGGGGTCAGATGCAGCGCTTCGAAGTGCGTGCTACAGACGCTTCTGACCGAGAGACTGACAGATTGACTGCCAACTGACGGGTTCACCGGTTAACTCATCGGCCGAATGAGTGATTAGCAAGCCCACTGACTGAATGACAGAGTGACTGGTTAACAGACCTTCTGACGTGTGGGCTGACAACAGATTATCTGACTCACCGCATAACCGATTTATTGACCCACTGACTGACGAAATGACCGAGTGACTGGCCGACGGAATGACCCGCTACCTCAAATTTCTGAAGTAGAAATTTCGAAACGAGTCTCAACGGAAACCTCCAAATGGACCCTGTTAAACTGAATGAACTTTTCGGAGGAACATATCGCCTTCCATCTTCGGGCTCGAAAACTAAGCCGGGCAAGAAACTAGCGTGAAAGCAGATGGAGAACACAACTTGTGAGGAAGAGAACATTTCTGGAACCTTGTTGCATATGAGGAAGGATATTTTGTTGGCCGGTTTTGATTTAAAGATCGATATATCGAAGAGTTCGTCCACAGATCTGAATTTCCCCTTGTAGATAAGAGAATAATTCAGTGGGCATTGCAAGACAACCGACTGGTATGTCTGTATCGAGCATAGAAGCATAAAAGGATAGGAACAGTCTTCACTAACCTGGGTGTTAATGAACGAATTCCTTGATTCAACGTTAGGCAGTGAATATAGTGTATCATTGCAGACAAGTACCGCGGAATTCCGATTTCCTGATTTCCGAGTTGCATAAAAACAAAAAACAAACTCCGTGGTTTTAGTCCGCAAGCGAACTATATCGACCGAGAGACCGCCGCTTGTCGGCGAAGCTAGTACCAACTTTAGCGGATAGAGGGTGTCGCGTGGTCAGCGCAACGGATCCCCACGGCCGAGTTGCATAATTGGCAAGTTAATTGGTGGCCTTTGCAGTAAAGGGACTTCATTTTGATGAATTTAAGTTCGCAGGGCTACACACACGCAGTAGCAAGTTGGAATTTGAGAACTATTTCAATACCTGTTTTAAAACAAAAAGGATTTGAGAAAACTTGTGTCGAGGTGGCCGGCCGCAGGACCAACCGGATGCACACTGACATCTAGCGACTATGGAGGTCATCTAACCATGAGCTTCAAACGAACAGGTCTTAAGACCTGACTCATATGTTCACGAACACGCGTACGGTTGTCTAAGAATTGTGCTAGTGGTTTTTCTCGCGACGTAGTCACATCCGATTCGCGCTCCCGTGTGCGAAATGCCCGGAGTGCACGTGGGTTTACTCTGAACAAGGTCGGCTGGCCAGCCCCTCTGCTATTGAGCCACCCTCTCTCAGCCCACAGTTCAAACCACCTACTACGGCAACTTATGCCATCTACCGACGCCAAAGCGAACAACTACGCATTCTTTCATTTTTTTTTTTGGTTTGTTTCGTCACAAATTTCACCCAAGGACTCAAGAATTTTATTTACGTGTACGAAGGACTGTCATGTAGGACATGTATGAAGTTTATTAGGCTGTAACAGTAAACAGTCCCTCGATTCCAGAAATCAGTGTTATGTGTTTGAATATATAAACATCCATTTCGTACCTCACAGAAAACACGTTACGTCTCCGCTGCAAAGCCCAAATCGATTAATGCTGTTTAGGGAAACAGTCGCTGTTTAATGTGAAACCATCCGGAACATACTTGGAGAAAACTGCATAATGAGGAGCTTCATAACTTGTACTCTTCTCAAGTATAATTTGAATGTTCAAGTCAAGGAGGATGAGGTGGGCAGGGCATGGGGGAGATGAGGAATGCGTATAGGCTATTGGTGGGAAAGCCAGAAGGAAAGTGACCACTGGGAAGACCAAGGCGTAGGTGGGTGAACAATATTAAAATGGATCTTAGAGAGATGGGATGGTATTGATTGGATTGATCTTGCTCAGGATAGGGACCAGTGGAGGGCTCTTGTGAACACGGTAATGAACCTTCGGGTTCCGTAAAATGCTGGTAAATTTTTGAGTAGCTGCAGAATTGGCGGCACCTCCAGTAGGACTTCGGCTCCCTGAGTAAATAAGTAAATAAGTGTCATTCAGAACACACAAATAATATATAAAGATTCAGTTCGTATCTCACAGGAAACACATTACCTCTCCGCTACATAGCCCAGCCGGTTAATAGCCTACTAGATACGAAATAATTTGTTTGAACCTAAGTGTGAACCAATATCATGATAGATTCATTGGTTATATAGGAACAAATATTAATAACAATAGTATGGCCTAGCATCATTGTTGCTAAAATAATGTGTAAAAACAAACCGGCGATCTTGAACATAGTAAGAAAAATGTAACAGACCGTGGAGCCCCATAGGCTTGTGAGACGTCGATGCTCCCACATTTTCTATACAGTCGGCTCACAGATGGCGGTGCTGTTGTCAGCTTTACGCGCTTGCCGCCTTTTACACCCCAGGAAGATTCCTGCTACTCATTTCTGGTAGAGGCTATGTTGACCGCAGTCCCATGCTTGCTGCTTATCTGGCTCACCTCCTTATGCAGTATTTGATCAGCCCGATGTTATTTGCTGTCTAAAACGAATTATGAGTATTGTTAATGTTTATTTTCTTCCTGTCAACACAACCACCCTGTTTTCATCTGACGGGGTTGCTGTTTAAGTCGACATGTTTCGGCACATGCATGTCATCTTCAGGTCCTGTTTCTAGTCGCAGTATATCACACACTTTTAATAAATTTTACGTGCTGTCATAGCAATTCTGTATGCTGAATATAGTTGTGTTTTGATAAACAGAATAATAATATCTGTAATGGTTTAGACAACAGGATGCAACAGAATATGACGAATTGTGTGGGCTCTTGTTTATACAGTTTTTTAATCTCCCTGTCTTCTCCCATCAGGTAGGTGGAAAATTTTTCTTGCTGACAAAAGTAATGTAAACCGAGATAGCTCAGTTAGTGTAGTGACTAGACTAAGGGCCGGGTTACCGTGCAGTCCGTATTCCATTCACGACAGGTGTAAGAAATTTGTCTATAACAGTGTTCATGCTTGCTGTGGGGCCCCTCCAGCCTCCTGTTCCCCAGGACGTGGAGCCGACCACTCACCCCTAACTAATGTCGGGGATAAGAAGGCATGAACTTGTCCCTCCTTCGATTTAAAGACATTGTGCTTATTTAAGCACAGGGACAACCTTGCCTTGCCAAAAATGATTTCAGTAAAAACGAAATATGGCAGCGTAGATTTCGGAATGACATACCATTCGGCATGAAGTCAGAACTGGAAGAAATTGAAAGCCCGTGTGAAGTTCGTGGTTTACTTCAGACACTCATAACAATCGAAATCTAATCGCCCAAATAATTAATTTTCGGTTCTGACGTTCTCACGACAATGAATATTCTGATGACGGTGTTTGGGATGTGACGCCTTATATTTTGCTAGATCGGTACGTTGTCTGCCTCCATGTTCAGGGCAGAATAATGAGCTAACGGAGATGAGTGATCATGAAGGTGGAGTAAATTGGTTCCACTGAAACGCCGGTGACTACTGCCTAGAGACTTGACGGTGCCCTTAATTTCTCGGGGATAAATTTTAAGTTGGCACTAAGTTCGCCGACAGGCGGCGGTCGCTTAGTCGGTATAGTTCGCTTGCAGACTAAAGCCACGGAGTTTTCTTTTGTTCGTGATTCTGTGGTACCTATTTTTAACCCGTATTCGAGTGTAAGTACGTGTATGTTAGACCTGCTACGCTGAAAGTATACAAACTAGTCTTTTGAGGACACGTCTTCTGAAACTGCCTTGTATTTGCTCTTCTTATTTATTTTGGAATTCCTTGTCTGCAGCTGAGGCAGGATCTCGAGGGTAACTGATATGGATCTTGTACATTTAGAGCCCCTTATTTCTGGCGCGACTTTGTTTTAATTTCAACAGAAATTTCCTTTTTAAACTTCTAGAATTGGGCATCTTTTAACAAGATATTTTTTTCTACTCCAAATCACTCAATCAGTTAAGAAGTTCGGCTGACTTATTCTGAACCATTTTGTATACTTGCAAGACCGTAAGCTTGATAGGTTAAAAACGTTCTCAATATTTGTATATGAACGGACGGCAAGGAAACAGGAAGACCCACAAGGCTACCAACATGTGAACTTCAAAAGTTTCGAATTGTCTTTCCTTGCGACTAGGCATAGTGACGTATTGCATGCCGGGTATTGAAACCGGATCAATAAATTAGTAGCTAGAAAGAATTTGAAAGTTATGTCTTGAATATTCGTTGATTGGTTCAAAATAGTTTGCTCGTGACAAAGATACGTAAGAAAGGAAGCATGGAGAAATGTAAAGAAGCAGGAAAAATGAAAGATGCCCACGTTTATGGTCTAATCTAGTACGGGTTTATGTTTATGCGCGCGTGTGTGTGTATGGAGCTTTCAGTTTCATGTGTCTTGACGCGGACTTAATAGGTAACACCGAAAAAATTGTAAAATGTAAACCTTACCGCCATCTTTGAGCCGATTGTCTAGATAATGTGGGACCCTCAACGTCTCACAACCCTATGGGCCTTCACGGCTTGTTACAGGGATAGCTTTACTTTACTTACTTTGTTACTCCGCAATTTTAGCAATTTGCACGGTAGCCAGGGCTGTTGAAGCGATGTGCCAGTGTTGTGGTAAAGTTCTTACTTGAGATTCGAACCCTATTTGAAATCATTTTTAGTCACTTAAACTTGCAGTTCTTAATTTGATTGTTCTACCTTTTCTGAAGATTTAGTTGGTTGAGGTACCATGTTACTATCCGGAAGGTTGCGGGTTAGGTTCCCGATGAGGTCATCGGATTTTTCAAGGCCCTGGGATCGACTCAGTCTCTAACAGAAATGAGTACCAGGAATCTTCCTGGGGATAAAGGGCGGTTGACAATCTCACAGCCATCCGTGAGCCGATTCTGTGGAAAACTTTGGATCCTCTACGTCTCAGACCCGTGTGGGCCTCCACCGCCTGTTTTAGGTTTTTATATATTTTGGTATTGACGAAAAAGGCAACCATATCCAGGGCGAAGGGCGAATATTTCTGCCGTGGATTATGAGCACCGCGTTCATGGGCGTCTGTGCTGCAGTGTATGTGTAATGTATGTATGTATGAGACCGTACTGAGACAGATTTCCTGCATCGCTCAGTGTACCCCCTCTCACCCACATCTTTCGCCCATCAGCCTCTTTTCCACAACTTAATTGAATTCTTGAAGACCGCCCGCTTTGCTCTGCTCCTTCCGCACCCCACCCCCTCACCCTTTTGCCAACTCATCCCTTAAGGAGTATACAAGAGATGCTGTTACTTCGTGCCTCTTGGCTTCTGCGCAGAATCTGTTTAGCAAGAAAGGAAATAAGATGAAGAAGAAGAAGGAAAAAGATGTGTGTGATGGTGAATTCATAAAATGGCCTCGTCCAATCAAAAACGGAAAAGGAGGGGGTGGTGTAAAGAAATAGGGTAGGGATGAATTGAGAAGGGTATATGGGAAAGAGCGGGAGGGGGGTTAGCTCTACGCGTTGTAAAGAGCCCAGGTGAAATTACATCAACGTCAAAAGCTAGGAAAGAACAATCTCTCTTTGCCTTCGGGGGGGATGAAGAAGAAAATATAAAAAAAAGTAGGGGTTGGGGGAGAGAATTTGCGCGCTTCTATAATATAAGAAGCGAAATGAGGTGGAGCCTTCACACACAAAACTGGGATGAAGGGGGAAAGAAAAGAAACTCGTATACGTCATACCACGTCTGCAATTTGCAACTGAATCTTAGGCTGACATGTGTTTTTTTTTTTCTTTTTTATAAATTCTGGTGCAATTTTTGTTTCAAAGCAGTTCAGCTTGTTTTCAGAAAATGATTTCCTTCTACACGGTCCTTCTGTGTTCACAGGCTGTGTTTAGATTCTTGATGTTTGGGACTGAAATCTCTTTGTTTGACTAAAAACGAAAAGAATCGTGCAGGTGCGATTACTCATTTACAGCGCAGTGGTAACGTTGCATACGGCTGATTTTGCATAAAACTCCTTTGCAGTTTGCTAACATCCTGCAAAAGTGTGTTCCGTATGTTTCTGAACACAAAGAACGATTATCATCCTAAACAGCACCAACCGGTTAGCCTTTGTAATGGAGACGTAACGTGTTTCCTGTGAGGTACGAACTGAATCTTTATATATTATTTCTGTGTTCCGCATGGTTCTCACAATAAACAGCGACTGTTTCCCTGACAACCTATGCTAGACAAGAAAAGAAGATGTGATAAAAAAAGTATTGTAATCCTAAAAGCCTGTAATTGGATGACCAACAAACCTTTGCCCCTCCACAATATAGATCTAAATTTATCAATACTTAAACAGTTACACCCGTTTGAAAATATGATACACAAATGTTTGATGCTTATCCAAATTATGCAAAAAAAAATTGTAGAAACACATCTAAACTTTTAAAATAAAGCAACAGCACAGATAGGGTCTAATGTCAGGGTTCGCGCCTTTAATGCCGGACTGCTGGCTAGAAGTCAGTTTGCATCCGGAAGGTCCTGCAACCGGCCAGCTCGACTAAGGTTTTCCGTGGTTTTACTCGGTCCTAGAGCAAATGCTGAGTTGGTACCCAAATTCCACGTTGCACTACATGCTTCACACGCAGCCCTCCCATTGTTAATATCAAAATTTCGCCCTAATATAGCCCTCCCAACGATAGCAAAAGTAAAAAAAAAAAAAAACGATCATACGCTCTATCTTTACCAGAAGGACAAGCGGGCACTGCCTGAGAACCTTCAAAATCGGAGATAGTTTCTTACCCCCCCTAACAGCAGTAACCGGTTGGACTTTGTAGCGGAGACGTAATGTGTTTCCTGTGAGGTAAACGGTGATGATGTCTGTGTGATTAAATAGTTGAGCGGAGGTATAGCTCCACCATTCTTGATCGCGCCACTAGGTGGAGGTGAGTGCTCAGTTTCACGTTTCTGCCGTTTACTGCAGTGAAGTAAACACCGGTACCCATTGGATAGGAGACTGGGCTGACCCCGGAGCCGGTCTTGCTCTTGCCGGCAATCGAGCCCGGCTGTCCATTCCGTAGCTATACGAACTGAGCTTTCCCGGCTTTTTATCTGTGAGGTAGGAACTGAATTTTTATATGTCATGTGTATTGTGTTCAGTGTTTCTCCGTGGAATTTCAAGCTCCAAAAATTATTCTGATATGATTTTGTGAGGGGGCACGCGGTAGCGTAGTTGGTTGAGGCACTATGCTACAAGCCGGAAGGTCGCGGGTTCAAGTCCCGATGAGGTCATTGAATTTTTTCAACTGACCTACTCCTACCAGCCCCACTATGGCCCTGGGGTCGACTCAGCCTCTAACAGAAATGAGTACCAGTAATTAATTAAATAATTTTCCTGGGGAGTAAAGCGCGGCCGGCGTGTAAGGCTGACAACCTTACCGCCATCTTTGATATCAGATATCACAGTTAATTTCTCGTTTTCCGATTTCGGTATCAGGACATTGGGGACATTTTCAAGGATTCTATGAGTACAAAACGCGGCCTCGGTGGTCTAGTGGTCAGAGTTCCTGGCTACAGATCCAGAGGTCCCGGGTTTGATTTCCGGCGCTACCAGATTTTATGAGAAGTAGTGGGTTTGGAACGGGGGCCCACTGAGCCTCATGACATTAATTGAGGAGTTATTTTAAAGAAACAGCTGCTCCGGTCTATAAAACCCTAAATTAACTGCCGTGGGAATTTTTTATTGTAAAAAAAATATAGATATAAAACAGGCCTAGGCAATGCCCATCCTCCCTTCTGTAGCACATTCTTATATCATAGCGGTAACCCCGAGATTCTTAATATAGATCTTAACTTAAATCTGAGAGTATGCTGTTAATAAGCAGTACAATTACTTCTTTGACCGTTAGAAGTGGTTATGCTGACCATGCGACACCCTCTATCCGCTAAAGTTGGTACTATCTTCGCCGACAAGCGGCTGTCGCTCGGTCGGTATAGTTTGCTTGCAGACTAGAGGCCACGGAGTGTATTAGTACATAAATTCTTTTAAGTCTGTTGCAGTGAGTCTGAAATTTGATTGACTTCATGGTGGAACAGTACAAGGCTTAATTAGATCGTTCCTTATTTCGTTAGAGACTTCAGTCCAAGTTATGAATAATTAGTACTTTCTAGAGTTATTGAAAAATTTCTGAGTATTTAAAGCTACTTTAGATTGTAGTTGTTTAGACTGTTGTCCCAAATTTAGTTGAAACCCGTTCAGTACTTATGTAGAAGAAAGGGCCGCCCCATAGCTCAAGCGGTTAGTCGCTGGCTATTCACCGCGGCGGCCCGGGTTCGATCCCGGGTCTGGCCAAGTGGGATTTGTGGTGGACAAAGTGGCGCTGGGGCAGGGTTTCTCCGAGTATTTCGGTTTCCCCTGACAATCTTAATTCCACCAATTGCTCCACAATCACCCTCACCTATCATCTGGAGCTGTTTGCCGCAGTACAAGGGACTTAGTCCCACCCCACTAACAATAAATATAAATAATATGTAGAAGAAGCATGCGGACAGATCATAAACCCTAACCCGGCGTTCCCATCATGCTTCCAACGTGCACAATTTTTTATTCTGTTAATTAATATTAGGTTTCTTCATTAACTGGGTCTAATTTTACGCTCACCTCAAAATTCGCGTGGATTCCACTTCAGTATTTTAGATGCTAAGGTGTTTAAAGTGGGAACTACGTGTCACGGGAACAGGTAAATGTTTCCAGAGGCAATCTATGTGGACACAGGCACAAAAGTGCATCGTCAGATATGCGAGTTTTGTTGTGAAATGAAGAATGTTGGGTGATAACGTTTTCATACCCCGGCCTCTTTCTCTGGAAGGGCGGCCCCCGGCCTTTCGTACCGCCTCCAGTGAACAATAAAATATGCATGAGACTCAGATGCGCTTAAAATGAAGTTTGGAAGAAGGCACGCACGCATACGCACACACACACGAAGAGGAAAGGGGAATCCCACGTTCTCCTGCTCCTCCTCCTGAGCTTCCTTGTCTTTCTTCTCCCGAACCGGGATGAGAGGAAGGAAGATATTGTGACGTAGAGATGGGAAATGGGAGAGGGGGTAGAGACGAGAAGAAGAGAAGGGATCTCACGAAAGAAACCCCTCAAAACACAAGTTTGACTATTAGCACTTTCATAAATAAAAGGACAAGTTGAATTGTTTATGTGTGGTTAAGACGATGTGGAGATGGGAGGTGGCGTGGGGGTAACACAAGCCTTGCCTGATCAAGACTGCTTCGGAGTGAATGAACTGCTCATTAGAACATGTATCACCTGCCATAAGAAGGAAGAGCTCTGTGCTTTTCGCACATGAATTGCATTCATGTGTTTCGTGTGATTTTCACATTAAACTGCTATTGTCCACCCCCTCTATATACTATACACACATATACATACACACATGGTACACTGAAATGACTGCTTGCTCGTTGGTGACCTAGTATATAACTTAAAACCATGCAAATGTTAACCCTAAAAAATATGTTATCAAAATTTGCGTAATTTTAGTTTTTTTTTTTTCATAGCATCTACATATGTATATAATGTAACAGTATATATACATATATGTAACGATGAGATGAAAGCTGTAAAATTACGTAATTTTGGGTTACAGTATTCTCGAAGGTTAACACTTGCATGATCGTAAGTTATGTACTAGGCCACGAAGGAGCAAAAAGTCATTTCTTTCAGTATAACCTGTCTGTTCTGTGTGTACTGGCAGTATGTTGATGTGGATACATGAAGTGTAGTGTACACGTACTATATAAAGGAGACAGTTAAAGATTGACCATTGATGCTTGTTATTCGTGGGGAATTTCGTTAAATATCAGCATTTGTTTATCGTTCGGTATCATGTACTGGCAAGGAGTACAGAAGAAAGCAAGGGAAAAGAGTACGGAAGCTTACGTAACAAATAATGAAATTTACTGTTGAATTCTCAACGGGCGTTATACTATGTTGGATTTTAGGTTCTGAAAGTAGTTACTGAACCTTGTAGGTCGGAGAGAGCCACATGTTTCGGAGGGAAATATCTCCTCCAACTTCAGAGTCGAAGAGTAATCGAACCAAGAATCCAGCAGAAACTGCCTCAATTTGGCCGCTTTCTTCTGCGGGTTCTTTGATTGTCTTACTCTTCTATCCTGAAAAGTGCAGTTGATTTGTTCCTCCGAAACGTCGGACTCTCTAAGAACCACATTATATTACAACTCAGGCCTATTGATCGGTGTTACACCCGTTTCCTTGAGCTGCCTTAAGCTTTCGGTTGTAATGGAGAAGCAACGTTTCTAGGTTTCTAGGTAACACATATCTTGAGGAATTTATACACGTCATTAATATTTATCATCGTCATTATCACCATCACCACCACCATCATCATTATCATCATCAACAACAACAACAACAAAGCCCATGGAGGAGAGATGTTTTCAAGAGCTCATAGGAAGTCAGCAAGGCAGGCAATTCAACTCTTCTTAGGCCTATATATTTCAAGATTCAATCTCTGTATTGCTTGTTACCATTCAGTCCAAAGCTCTTTGTCTTCTAGTCTGCTTTTTAAAAACATAAAAGTTGGAATATTAAGAACTATAATTTTGCTTTTGGTTCTGTATGCGCTTGTAACTTGGTCTCTAACATTAAGGTAGGAACACAGACCGAGGGTGTCTGAGAACAGTGTGTTGAGGAGAATATTTACACAGAAGAGAGATGGAGAGGTTGGAGAAAACTGCATAATGAGGAGCTTCATAACTTGTACTCTTCGTCCAATATAATTAGAATTATCAAGTCAAGGGGGAAGAGATGGACATGATATGTAGCACGAATGGGGGGAAGAGGAATGCGTATAGGATATTGGTGGGAAAGCCAGAAAGAAAGAGGCCATTAGGAAGACCAAGACATAGGTGGGTGGACAGTATTAAGATGGTTCTTGGAGAGAGGATGGAATGGGATGGACTGCATTGATCTGGCTCAGGATAGGAACCAGTGGAGGACTCTTGTGAACACGGTAATGAACCTTCGGTTCCATAAAATGCTGGAAAATTTTTGAGTAGCTGCACAATTGGCGGCTTCTGAAGAAGGGCTCAGCTCCACGAGTGATTTCACAATTTTTACAGTTACTACGGAATCCAAATTTATATTAATTTTTCATTCCGTAAGCCTGTCTCCCTCTCTCCTTTTTTTTTTTTGTAGTTTATATATGTTTTCATTTCACGAATCATGAGTTTGAAGATGGAATGCGTGTTGCGTGTTTGTCTTGTTCTTCCGGAGTTCCATACTTTGTTGTTCATGATTTCTTAGTCAGGTATAAAGGTTTTTTGAAGACAATAAAAAAGGCTACGTTACTTACTAATTATATCAAAGCTCACAGGAAGGAGAGTTCCAGATTTCGTGTTTATTCTGAGGCTGGGCATACATCACACCGAGAGACCCCTCATTCACTTAGCTTCTTTGCCCTCTGATACGGCTAATGTTAAGTTTCCAGACCCGGCGCTTGAAGGTAAATTTGTAGCTCGCGATAATTGTGTGATTTCAAGGTTTTTATACTCCTTCATCTCTTTCTTTAATTCCTTTAAAAAGGTTCGGTCTGTGGCTACACGATACTTAACCACGTAGTCCTAAGAACAAGAAAGAAATCAAAGGCAACTTTTAAGAGTAGAGGATGCAACAAAAAAGATAGTAATTAACATGATTTGTTCGTGGGAACTTAGCGTTTATCCGTTTCTGCTGGCGTCTGATGTAATTGGAATGGAATGGGGGTACGACACGCACAAATACTTATCATCTGCAACATTTCGAAACAAAATTGTAACTCGTTTTTGTGTTTTTTCCCTCCACTGGTATAATTCTTTCTATTTAAAACAAAGATTTAAGGGAGAAGAGATTATAAAAGGCTTTATTTAATTTACATTGTGTTTATAAAAATGCTCGTTCCCAAGTTCCTTTTTCGAAACCACTTGAAGAATTCATAATATGGCGCCTGATTTTTTTGCCTCCAGGTTTCTCTGTCGGCAGGTAGCCACATTATCGACTACTGCCCCCAGGCTGGTGCTGTACTTACGAATTCCTCTCACCAAGTGAGCTGCAGGCTCTGATTAGTCTCTCTGAACTAATGCTGGCATGCTTCGGGCCCGTTAATGTTGACATTTTGAGCTTAACAGTGTTTACATACCTACACTGGATGCACTATTCTTTCTTGACGACAGAGGAGGGTCAGGAGAGGCAGTGAAATAGGAATTTGCTCCATGTATAACAAAACAGAAAATTTGGATCACACATTGCCCTGTGAAAAAAACACAGATTTTGAGAGACGAATTTTGGACGCAGAAACGCTTGCAAGAATAAACGTTAATGACAGAAAATAGAAATACTTGAGATGTGGGAGAGGGTGGTAGGAAATCACGAGAATGAAGTAGAAATAAATACAGATGACCAGTAATTAGCAGAGGAAGATACGTTTTCTGTGCGGTCCGTGCCGGGGATGTATAACGATTAGTACTTCAGGGCCCTAAAATGTGATACACAAATGTTTGCTGATCATCCAAAGTATACAAAAACAGTAGAAACACATGTAAACTTTTACAATAAAGCAACAGCCAGATAGGGTCTAATGTTAGGGTTCGCGCATTCAATGCCGGACTGCTGGCTAGAAGTCAGTTTGCATCCGGAAGGTTCTGTGACCGGCCATCTTGATCAAGGTTTTCCGTGGTTTTCCTCAGTCCTAGAGCAAATGCTGAGTTGGTACCCAATTCCACGTTGCACTACATGCCTCACATGCGTCCCTCCCATTGTTAACATCAAAATTTCACCCTAATATAGCCGCGTCAACGTTAGCAAAAAGAAAAAATATTATAATGCACCCCTTTCAGCGTTATAGAAATATATAATGTATAAAAAATCCGATTATATGCTCTACCTGTACCAGAAGGACAAGCGGGCACTGCCTGGGAACCTTCAAAATTGGAGATATATTTTGTTACCCCCCCACACCCAATTTAGTGTCTTTCACTACCACCCCCCCACTTCTTTTCCTCCTCCTCCCCCTCTCATCAGTGGTCGGTTGTGTTAGTTGAGACAGTTGTGAGGAGTGAGAAGCTGGTACCTGAGGCCGGGGACAGTTTGGGAACTCAGAGGAATAGGAACGTGTGTTTTTGGAAGCCGCTAACAAGCAACGGCTAAGGAAGACTGAGAAGACTTTATATGTGTTGTAGTGACATTGATCTTTGTAGTGTGTAACTGAGTGAGAGTGTCGTAGTTATTTGTAGTTACGAGTGGAAGTGTCCAATAAATTCAGTTACCAATCCAAACCCCGTCTATATTCACTGAACACGTGCCTATTCCGTCAACTTTATTCCAAGAATTAGCCTTTCCGTCTCTTCATGGGACGGCCACTCTTTCCTTTGCGTCTGGTCGCGGGTTCGATTCCCGATGTGGTCATTGAATTTTTTAATTGACCTAATCCTTCCAGCCGCACTATGGCCCTGGGGTTGACTCAGCCGCTAACATAAATGAGTACCAGGGATCTTTCTGGGAATAAAAGGGCGGTTGGCCGGGGCGTAAGAATGCCAAACTTACTACCATCTATGAGCGATTGTCTAAAAAATATGTCATCCTCGACGTCTCACAACCCTGTGGGCCTCCACGGCCTGTTACAGGGACAGCTTTACCTTTTTATAATAAGGTCCTCATTCTGTAACGTGCTTCCCTGAATTATTTCCGTAAATATTCTCCACAGTTTCCCTGATAATCACGTACATAATCCTGTATACTTTCTGTGTTCCCTTTGGAAGTCGGCTTCTCTAAATCCCGGTCCTGGGGTACGGTGTTGCGCATGCCCTTGTTCTCCACACTGCACAAAACTTCCAAACCTGATACGGAGCATGGCTAAGCCTTAATTGCGGTTTTGGGACCTCACGGCGGTAAATATGAAGTTTATTGTCTTATGGGATGTGATGCTGTGTGGTTGGATACAGGTGCATCAGTGTTTCAGAGGAATGTATTGCCTCCATCTTCAGAGTAGAATGTAGATGGAGAGCAGCACATTCTTTAAAAAAATGTGTACCTGTCTACCAAACTGGATGTCGTCTCATTCCAGAAGACATAATTTACTCGAATGTTGATTAATATTTGCCACTACTTGCAGCAGCTGGTCTGCGAAGGAGAGTGAGTTAATGGTTCACAAGTGGATATAAAATGTAAAACATGCAGTACTCCAACCTGGAGGAAAGACTAATTTCTCGACATATCCTCCACCAACACTGATCCACTTGTCCCATCGCTTTACCAGAGAGTCGAAACCCACGGCATAGAAGTGTCTTGGCTGTTGGCTCACACTTCCGCACCTACGTTTCAGCCTCTTCGTCATCAGCTGTGAACCGTTTTACGCGACAAACACTTCCCACCGCAAACAAGAAGCATTTCTTTGCAATGAGTCCTTTTGCTCATATAAATCGCACAAAGAACGCTGCTCTTCGTTATTATACTCCTCAAGCACGGTCGCCATTTTTACTACTGAAACCAATCTCTGAACATGCGCATGCGCGTTTGTCGCTTAGACTGTCATGAAGGTGGACTGTGCTGCTACTTAGTGATACACATAGAAAACCTATTACGTCCATTAGAGCTCTTTTACTTCCATTTGTGACCTGTTTCCCGACTCTCGTCATTTTTGCACCTCTGCACCTCGGCTTATTTCCGATGAAGGCTTGTATAAGAAGCATTCGGTAGGGACTTTGAATTTGAGGCCCATTTCAGCGTTTGCTTGAAGACAGAGCGAAACCAAGGGAACCTGAGTCGAGATGGCCGGTCGCAGAGCCTTCCGGATGCATGCCGACTTTCCGCCAGGAGTCCGGAAAACAAGAAAATAAGAGGTCCTCTGAGGTTTCTCCGACAAATGTGCTGTTGCCTGGGCGTTAGTGGGTTCGGAGGAGGACCAGTGCCGAAAACGTTTTCATCTCCAAAATCAATTCATGAATCACTGGGTTTATTTGCCGCATGACATATTATTTATGTAAAAGAGTTTCACCGTACAAAAACACATTCATTTGTATTACGAAAATTATTCAATTAATACTGCTTGTTCTGAAAAGAACTTGAAACCCCGAAGTTTACTCTGCGGTCAAATTCAGTGACATTTTAACGTTCATGCATTGGCTGTGGTTTGAAGGGCTGTAATACATGTAAGTATGATTTAGTGGCATGGTTTCTTATTTTCGCGTTATTTCCTCAAACTTTTTTACGTTCTTTATTTTTTGCGCGTAGAATGTTACAACACGACCCTTCCATCATTAACCCTGATAAAGTCCTGTTCTGTTCCACCTCGGCGTGTTTGCTATTTCCAGGCGTAGCGGAAATGTGCAATTCTGTTTTCCAAATAATATCTGTGTTATTTCTTATATTAAATCTGTCATCTTGAAACTCATTTTTGAGAATAAGACGTTAGGTACACAAGGAACAGCGACTGTGGGCATAGTGCCGTTGATTGTCCTACACTTACATTCGTTTTTCCCTCTTATCTTTGTGCCTCACCTTTCTCTTCCATTTGATAAACACGACAAAGAGGTTTATTATTCTTAGTGCATAACGCGGGATAGGCCTCACAACATCACATCTCACATACACATCAAGTCTGGCAAGCGTCAGGCCGTTGCAAGTTGAATTCTATTAGTAAACTACAGTGAAGTGCATGGTTCGGAATTTGCAATTAAAGAAGTAAACGTGTTTAAGAAGTCGTATTACAAATGGTGAATAACAGTAACTTGATTTACTGAACAGTTGATATCTGAAAGATGTGTTAAACAAGTGATGTTTAGTCTATGGTTGGTCTCTAAAGCAATGAGAATGTTCAAGCATTGCGTAAGGTAAATTTCTGTGTGTGTTTGTGAAACTGTGCTGTATTTCATGTTTATATTAATATTTATTGTTCGTTTTTTGCTGACGGCGAATGTACTATCGAGTGCGAACTTCCGCCCTCATTGCTTTCCACGCTGGTCTAATATTTGTGAAGTATGCATTGATGATATATTAAGTAAACCGGTTCGTACCTCACAGGAAACACACTTCGCATCATTTATAAGTTAATACTATTAAGGGAAACTATGGTTTCTACTGTGAGAGTCACAGTGTACACACTGTGGGTAGAATGCAGAGTTATTTCATGTTAAACCAGGTGGTAACATGACTTTTCTTTAAATTCTGCTTGGTGCATTTTGTTAGAATTATTTTGACGGAGATTCTTGTCATGAATTTCCCTTGTCTTGTGGAATAAAGTTGGTGACGACGTGTACGAGTAGTAATGCTTAGAAGGTCAGTAACAGTCTACTGGTGACATTTTGATTAAGCCTCACACTAAGTTAGTTGCTGACCAGATGAAGGTTTCAGCGGTTTAGCATTTCGTGTAGACCGTCTTATGAGCGTCCTGCTGGGCGGGTACCACTCTGCATAGACGGGAGGTCCCACGTTAGGTATCTCGGTTGCCTGTCACGTATCCTGATCGGAGAATTGAGTTGCTTTTATCACTTATTCTAGACAGCCAGGTGAACCTCTAATACGTTACGGCCGCATCCTTTCACACCCCCTCCACAAATAAACAACAGATATATGAATAAATTAACAATATCTGCCTCGGAAATATGGGGAGTTGATCTCTACTCCGAGATCGAGAAATACTCGGAAGTGGCGTCGTATAGATCTAGCGTAAAAAGACGTTTCGGAGGAACATATAGCCTCAATCTTCAGGATAGAAAAATTCGCGAGTGAGGAACCAGCGTGTGCAGGTTGCTGCAGCTACATCCCAGAAGATGGCGTTCTTCATAGTGACCGCCGTGAAGACCTCATCAGTTCTATCTGATTACTGATTTCGAGAGGAATATGGGAACATAGGCGAAAACGAATATTTGGAATTAATTCCGATATACTGATTCCAAATCTGCTGAGAAAATATGCATCATCATCTTTTTGAGAACTGAATTTTGAGCCAGAGCAGGATGTTTATTTTTTTATTTCGTATTTTCTTGTTTCGTCAACCATGCTACGAGAAAATGATAGGTTCTATTGGTCAATAAAAGTTAATTATAATTTTAATAATGTCATTACATCAAATTGCCATGTAACATGTTCGTATGTTTTGCGCACAAGAAAATATATGACTTTTCGTGTTACAAATTTTGATAGTCATTTCTGTCATCAGCGGATCCGATAAAGCCAGGGGGCTTGCATCTTATCGAATAAAGTGAAAATGTGTTGTGTCATCCCACTGGAAGCGAGGTGTGTGCTGTAACGCTCTGGACTCCTACTCGGATATTCTAGGTTCCAGGCTTGAGCGGGAGGACGTCTAACCTGACCGATTATTTTCGTGGTTTTCCTGAGCCCCTCCAGGCAAAAGCAAATATGAGATCTCTATTAGGCCATGATATTTTCCTTTCGAATGTTTTAATTCATAATCCTTCGACGCTGTATAGGTCAGCTACTGATAACGTCGTGGAACAACACATAAAAATAATGTGGACGAATTGAAGTCTGCAGCGAAAGAAGTCACAGCCTTTTGCTGCTATTAACGCTTGTATGTGCTCCCGTTTTGACTGCTGAATACACCTCCATAAACGTCATAACAGAATGGCATTTGTAACGTAGTTGCAGTGTCTTCTGAGAGGTAAGAACTGAAGTATTAAATAGTCACGTGTTAGGGGTGACTATAGACGGGGTATGAATTGGTGGATGCATTTATCGACCACTTATACAGATCACAAGAAACTGCAGGTAATTACAGCGTTGTCGAAAATCTCCACACCTCTACACGCTAAGCCTTCCCCAGCGTGCTGTGTCAACAGCCGTTTCTTGGTAACGGTTCTTAAGAGTGAAGATTCTTCAGCTTCCCGCGCTTAGGTCCTCCCTTCAAGACCCCAGTACAGAACTGGTTGCCGACCATTAGTTCTCAATTCAATTCAGCCGACATGGGGTCTTCGTTATATAGATTTAGGACAGACCCAACAGAAAACACCGCCAAACGTTTTTCTCTTGTTATGGGCGGTTGACGTGTTTACCGCTCGTTACCAAGCAACGCATCTTCCTTCGCGCGATCGTTGCATAGCAACGGCACTACACGCTACAATATCATTTTAATTACTTTCAAGCTTAAGATGGATAGACAGAAACTGTACAAGGTTCTGCTCTGAAAAGCCGTATGACATTTCGACCTTTGTGGCTCCGAATACTGCAGGGTCAGCAAAGCATTCGGTTTGAGGCTTTATTTTGTTATTGGTTGGAGAAGAAAAATGTGACAGAATTCTATATGTGACTTTTATTCAGCTCCTTATACTCGCTCCGGAATGCAAAAGATTCAGATGGCACTACTGCCCCATCTACCACAATTTCGATACGTTGTGTCTTTTCTCTCATTATTTAAGCCAGTGTTGAATGAAACTTTGAAACACACGAACACCGCTTTGAACTAAATGCTGAGGAATGAATATAGTCAGAAATCAACAGGATGGTCCAAGGTGACGAAAGAATGCCAAGACTTTTGAGCAGTGCTACGCTACGTGAATGCATTGTACAAGGGTATGAGGGAGATTTTAGATATGATGCCAAACAAAGAAAATGTTGCCCCTTTAGAGATTCAAACCCGGTCGTCTTGTTCTTTTCCAGTCACATATAATGCGCGACAGTGATTTAAACAATACGCGCTTTTCTTGAATAGAATATTTTGTCATTAATGACTTATGTAGTAGACAATATTATTTATTGTTTAATATTAATATTAAATGTTACAGATGTACGATTCAGGCCGTTGTAATAAAGAATACAAAACGGCGACTGAAACTAATCCATCATTTTTTTAACGAGTGATCGGATGTCGAAAACAAGCCCCTGGTGAGCATGACCTTCAGAAACACAAAGAAATGTATCGTTTTATTTTTCATAATCAACATTTTATAAATCTGACTCTGAAAAATTTTTATTCGCCATAGTATTTTATGAGACTGTCCCGCGTTCAAAATAAATAAAATAAAAATGACGTGTCTCTTGCAATTTATTGCCCATGTTTGATCGAAATTGTGCAGGTCTATCTGCTGCAGTCTTAACGCCTGTGAATCGCATTTTACTCTTTTTGCCCCTTTTCTCGTGTAACGTTAAAGCACACATAACCTCTACTGCACTCTGTTGGTACAAGCCGTAAGTTAGCATTTATTTATAACTTTGTTCTACCGAAATTCTTTCAGCCTCGTTGAATCGTGTAACTGAAAGCAGTGTATCAAAGAGTCACTTCTTGTAACATAAAAACTGATTCTTTTTTGTAGAATGAAAGGGGAGAACCATTGTCTTTGTTCCTTCAAGGAATTGTCGCTTGGATACGGTTTTTCTTTTGGCACCAAGACGAAACAAACGAACAGCGTTTTGTAATTGTTGTCCCTTTTTACACTTTCGCACCCATTACGAAATACGAACACCAGTTTGAACTGAAAACAGTGAATTTGCAACAGTCGGTAAACGAATTTTGTTCAATTTAAGACATATGTTCGTGACGTCACAACAAATATATTTTCAGTCATTTTGACTTACAGAAAGGAAGAGAAGGTAAGGTTTCTGGGCTCCATTGACACTGACATTTCGTTGTTTAGTGAAGAAATTCTTTCTTCAACACCAAGCTGTCGTTCGTCATGAAAAAGGAGTAACGAATTCCACCTCAGTGATGTGCGGAGGGGAAATATGTTTGTAATCGACACGGAGATTCGTAATTAAAGAAGGTTGGTCTTATGACAGGAAACGGGTCTATTAGAGGTTCTTAATGTGTGTTCCATATAAGATGACGAGTTATTACGCTTTCAACAAAAAACAAGTCACTTATTTCTTCTCCATGCCTTCAGTACGAAGGCGCAAGAAAGTACTTATTACGTAGGTTAGTTTCGCCCTACTCTGCTTCCCGTATTTGCACCAAGCTCTGCAGCGTCCGCTCTGACAGTACACGATGTAATTCAACAGCAGCCTGAGGTTCATCTAAATACTGCTTCAAACAGTTCCTACTGCGCAGAAAACACCGCGTCTCCGTTACAAAGGCCAGCCACTTAATGCTGTTTAGGGAAGCAACTGTTACTTATTGTGAGAATAACATGATAACTCATATTATGTGAGCAAAACTCACATTGTATATATGTACATGTTACCTATTTCAAGCGGTTTCCTATATAGAGCTGTTTCACTGTACAGTACAGACGAGCAACACGCCATGTCCTCACACGAGTTGCACCGAGATAGAGCTATTTCACTGTACAGTACACTGTACACCGTACAGACGAGCAACACGCCATGTTGCAAACTGCATCGATGTTGACGGAGTAATTTTCGAAACATATTTAACTAGGTAAACTGTACCAACTTTGTCACTTGAACGACAAATATCAGTATTAGATACAGTAAGTAATATCTCTTATCAACAGTTTTGGAACTGGTGAGGCACACAGGAAATTATCACAATCAATAGAACTCCTTATGCCTTCGAAGTCTCAAGGAAAGGAGAAAAAGTGAGAAGAGAGAGTGAATGAGGAACTAGTGAGGCACGAAATCTTACGATGGGAAAAGGCAAATTTCCGACCAGAGAAGGTAAAGCGTTACAAAGTGAAGAAGGTAAAGATTTTGGGAAGAGGACTTTGTTATGAGCAGGCGAAAGAGGTTGAGAAGGCGCTCTGCCCCTTTCGTTCAGAACTGTATTTTTGAAATTTGGTAGGCTGTATTAGGGTTAACATGTTTCTTTTAAATACTACTCTCTTCAAGCATTCAGTTCGTACCTCACAGGAAACACATTGCTTCTCTGTTACAAAGCTCAACCGGTTAATAACGTTCAGGGAAACAGTAGCTGTTTATTGTGAGAATCATACACGTCAAAATTAAAGTTATGATACAACCGACGGTTAGTCGGTTAGTCATTCTTGGTGTCAAGCCCCTATCTTGGGTCCAAGACCAGATTTTTATTACTGTTAGCTGCCGGGTTGTCGTTGTGGTTCGCCCTCTCTAACGAGAGGACGGGTCTGTCGTTTACAATTGGGGCTGGTTCTTGCCAGCGTAGTCATTCTCGGGTCCGAGTCCCACGGGATTCATGACCATATTTTACTGTCTAAGATTCGATACTCCCCTAATTTGGGTGTTCATGTCCCCATATTATATCCCCCAGGAAGAGGGTGGCTCAGTTATACCCCCGGGCACGGGTGCCCTTTTCGTCGCTTCCTACGATTCGCAGATCTACGGTGGAGGTATTCGAACACACCTCCATACGGGGAGCCTCCAACCTGTGAGAACCATACGAAACACACAAATACTATATAAAGATTCTTTTCGTACCTCACAGGAAACACATTACTTCTCCATTACAAAGTCCAACCGGTTAATGCTGTTTAGGGAAACAGTCTCTGTTTATTGTGAGAGCCATATGGAACATAAATACAGGCAATATAGTGAAGTCCCTGCGCTTAAGTAATGAAGAAGCACTCCACGAAGACGTATTGGGGGGGGGGGGGGGGGAGATANGAATCGTATAGAACCGGCCCGATGAATTTGCTAATAATTTCGCAGATGATGCATATAACCGCTCACAATTACGACATAATAATCCGTGGGCAGTGCTGAGTCGAATGGTGTGCGCATGATCCGGCAAGTGGCAGCCCTTATGCTGAAAGGTCAAGGTCAATCCCTAAACGTGTCTGCAGTGCGCAGGCGAGTCATGGAGTACACTGTTGAACAGCGAGTGTTTCTAGCGCCTACTTGAAAACGGCGGACACTTTCACCACCTGCTCTGATCACGGCACACAATCCAAGATAAGATATGTGTAAATTACTTTAATATCTGTATGGTATATTTTATATTACAGCTCATTTCGTAGGGCCGGTTCTATATGAATCACCCTGTAGATGGAGATGAATGGTCATTTTTAAGCTCCGGCCGCGTTTCCCTCCAGGAAATAGCTCCCGGTACCTGTTGCATAAGTGTAGCCGGGATGGCGACGGGCTACGAGCTCGACGGCCAGTATTCTATTCCCGGCAGGTGCAAGACTTCACATCTCCACAACGTCGAGACCGGCACTGGTGCCCATCCAGTGGGTACCGGTGACTGCTTCCCCGGGGGAGGCGAGGCGGCCGGGGCTTGAAGCTGACCACTCACCTCCATCAAGTGCCAGGGCCAAGAATGGCGGAGCGATAACTCCACTTTTCCATACGCCTTCATGGCGTGGTGCTTAATTAAATAACCACAGGGACAACTTTACCTTTTATCCGCTGAATAGGGGGCTGGACTGGATCCAGAGCAAGTATGGGCACTGTGGAGAAGAGAATAATCTCTTGCCCCTAGCGAGAATCGAACGCCGATTCCTCGACCATGCATTCTGTATCCCATCGCTATAGCGAAGAACTGTCACTTCTGTATAAATTGCAACAAATGTTACAGCAGGTGGTATGTTTAGTAACAAGGGCCGATGCAACACAGTAGTAGTCACGTGTGCTTCTGTCTGGTCGAACACTTGGGCGTGAATTTTCGTTCCCGAAGAGGTTCCATCGCTTGACCGTGAATTTGAGAACATTATAATAGGACTCCATCACCATAGACGTACGAAATACCGAAAATTTCGTCCTTTATAAAAGTTGGCGTATTTGACAGGATTTGGCGTCTGTTCGGACCAGAAATGCACAATGAAGATGTATGTGGAAGACATCTTTATACCATTGGGTCATGAGAGAACGACATCTGTGAGAACACAAAATGGCGGCTCACACATGTCTTGCTAAATGTGATATCAGTATATCTTGATGCTGTAAGTAGGAACATTTAATTTGAGGTACTCCTAACGGTGTGAAGGGTCATCTGTTCTAGGATATAAACCCATGCAGTCCGTTGGAAGTCACCCGACGTTTCAGAGGAACACGTCGCCTCCAACTTCACGATCGAAGAATAAGCGACAAACGACGGTTAAGCAGGGAGCAAGCAGAGATTGAAGATGAGGAGATATGTTCCTCCGAAACTTTGGCTGACTATCAACGAACTCCACGGCGTTATATCCTAGAACATATGACTCGTCAATTAATCAAGTTCATCGCCAGTATAAGTGATTTTCTTATTACCCACTTGATTCCGTTGGCAGTAGAGTGCTAGGATAGTTGGCGAAGGATGAATTGAAAAGTATGTGAGAGAAAGTGGTCGTGGCTTATTCGAGATACAATCCCGGCACTTGCCTGGATGGGCTGGTATTCTGAGCGATCGCTTCCCTCATCAAAGCAGAATCACTTTTCGCTTGTGTCAACTTTACATGTGTCTGCTAAAGTATTATAGGCGTGGTAGATTTTAAAGGGTTCAGGCAACGGCATTTAACGCTCAGAACTACAGGGTTTTTGGATTTTGTCTATCATTCTTAAAAGCACAGAAAACACATGCTGGATCTGTTTCCGTCCACAGATCCAGTTTCCGAAACATTATGTTCTTTTGTGTTTTTTAGAATACCATACAATGGACGACGTTCAAAAATCTTGCAATTGCGTGTATCCATTTCTAGGCAACGACTCGGTAAACACGTTCCCGCTGCAACGGGTACTCATGCAACAATAGAGATAGTGTTGTGTTCCTACTCGGTCCGTGCAAAGGGGTTATAAGGAGGACAAATCAAGCAAGAAGGAAGGGAGTCACCGTGTAGAGAGGACCTGAGTCTGGACACAGAGGATTTGCGATTGTTAGGACCCGTTACTAGGCAAATACTAGTAAAGACACTGCGGGATAGAAAAGACTTAGCTTGCGCTCTAGTGAACTGCAAAGTGTGGAAATTAGTGATGACGCTGTAATTAAATGTAAACACGAGTTGTGTTAAAGTGATCAGTAAATGCAGTTACCAATGAAATCCCGCCTGTAGTCACACCCACACACGTGACAAATTCTCTTATCTTACGCATCAAGATGAGTTTGTGCTTTGTTTAGTTCGTGGGATGGGGCGAAACTGAGTCCACTTGATAAGTCGGGCACTAATTGGCTTATTGTACTAGCTCCGGATGGTAGATGATGGTGATTGTGGAGCAGTCGGTAGAATGAGAATTGTCAGGGAAAACCAAAATACTCAGAAAAATCTGACCCATTGCCACTTTGTCCACCACAAATCCTACATGGCTGTATCTGGGATCGTAACCGGGCCACCGCAGTAGGAAGCCGGCGACTAACCGACTTAGTTATGGCATGGCCTAGCTTGTGCTTACTATATTCCAGAATAATGAAGCCTTGAAACGTATTTGTGTTGATGTAGGTATGCGTCTATTTGCATAACAATAAACTCAGCTATGCAGTCTCAAACAGCCCAGGCACCAATCCAATTTTGTGTCTTCCAATTAGTCCCATCACATACCTATATTTCCAGCCGTGAGACTGACGGATTTTGCTGTCTGTACCGAACTCCATTGTTTGCTTGATTGTTGCAGACTGGTGCCCGAGAGTGTGTCAGCATGTGATGGTTGACGACAGAGAGCAGCAGCGACTACTGAAGCGTCGTCGGTCGCCATGCCCACCCCCACGGCCGGGGCGCCGCTAGACGAGCAAGAGGACAGAAGTCTGCAGCCTGGCGGCGACAACTCTACCTCGCAGACTGCACGCAGGAAGAGAAAACGGAAGCGAGACGCCCACGAAGACCTGAAGGAGGATTCGGATAGCGAGGCCATGAGTCCAGAGGAGGAGGCGTCTGCATCGCCTCCGGCCGCAGTGATAGCGGGCAGAGACGAGGAGGAGAGGGGAATGTTGTCGCCGCTATCTGGCAGTCAGTTCCTACACGATGACACCGTGCAACCGCCCATGTCTAGGCCTCAAGAGGACGAGGACAATGAGGCATCTTCCGAAGACGAGCGTAACAAGTCCGCGGGAAACAAGTGCAAAACGAAAAAAGGAGGCGAAGTGAGGACGACGACGTCTCCTTCCCGGAACTCGGCTTCATTCACCCTCGACGCTGGCGACGACTCGTGCGGAACCAGCGACGTTGAGAAGTTTGATGGCAAGATCGTGTACAATCCTGATGGCTCGGCGTATATCATTGAGGACAGCGAACTAAGCGAAGAGGACGCCACGAGCCTTGCTGACTTGCCTCAGATTATTGGCGACGGTTGTATCGTGGACGGACGCGGTGTCAGCCTTTCTCAGTCCTTTGTGTTCCCGCAGATAGCCAATGCTTTCTACGTGTCTCGGAACCCCTCCCTTTATAACGCCTTGTATGGGGGCGCTGCAGCTTCCTACGCTGCCAACAGCATCTTGCAAGACAAGAAAATAGTTCCTGAAGTACCTATTATGCATAGTTACAGGGTTTTCACTGTTCGTGATAATAAAAGTGGTGATAGTGATGATGGAAAGGCGGAGCGTAGTGGTAGTGGTGCCAACGAAGGTAAGAAAAACGTGGACAAGGGTAAGACCAAGCAGCTTTTGCTGCAGAAGAAGAACGAAAAGTATTCCGGTAAAGACTGCTCATCTGTTCCTGTAAAACCCATTCTAATGTGTTTTATATGTAAACTGTCTTTTGGGTATGCAAAATCTTTCGTGGCGCATGCCATGGGCGATCACAATGTGGCCCTGCTGGAAGACGAGAAGGACATTCTCGGGCACAAGAACGCGTCGGCCATAATTCAGTGCGTAGGGAAAGACAAGGAGCCGCTGGTGTCGTTCCTGGAGCCACTGTCGCCAGTGACCGTGGGCCTGGACAAGCCGGTGCAGCGGGACCGAGCATTCAGCGAGGAAGACGTCAAGCATGAGAAGGAGGACGCTCAGAGAAGCTCCCCGCCGAGTGTGGGTGAGAAAAAAGCCAAGGAAAGTGACTGTGTTGGCAGTGTGGGACTCTATGAGGCCGAGAGCTTAGTAATGCGTCACCGTCAATCACAGGGCAACAGCGCCACTTCACCTAGCGGGCTGTCCAACGTCCAAAATCAACATGTTCCTGAGACTTCGGTCTCCCTACCTCAAAACGGTAGTTCTAGTAGTAGTAATAATAATAATAACAATAATAATAATAATAATAATAATAGAATTATTGGCGTCGGAATTAATAGTGTGATGGACCTGACGCGTAAGAGTCCCATATCGGCGTCGGCAGCGTCATCCGGTAACAACGGTCGGAGCAGCGTGTCCCCTGGTGCTAGCCCCTCACCGGGGTCTACGCTGAGCCCCCTACTGTCGGCTGCAGTGGCAGCAGGTAACGCGTCGAATTCCCTGCCATATCCTCAACCACCGCCCAATTTCCTGACGGGCACGACAATAGGAGTCTGTCCGGACCACATGGGCGGGCGTCCCAGTGGCGTCGAGTGCGCCAAGTGCGAGCTCATTCTTAGTTCCTCCCGCCTAGGGGGCGTCGGCGGCCCCCTGGCCGGCATGCACTCTCGCAATTCCTGCAAGACCCTCAAGTGCCCCAAGTGTAACTGGCATTACAAGTACCAGGAGACACTGGAGATCCACATGAAGGAGAAGCACCCAGAAACGGAGACTTCGTGCATCTACTGCATCGCGGGTCAGCCGCACCCGAGGCTGGCTCGCGGCGAGACCTACACTTGCGGTTATAAGCCGTACCGTTGTGAGGTGTGTAACTACTCTACGACGACGAAGGGTAACCTCAGTATCCACATGCAGTCCGATAAGCACCTCAACAACATGCAAGAGCTGCAGAACGGGGGTGTGACCAGCGGCGAGTCGGCCATCAGTGGCCCCGGCCTGCACAGCCAGGCGTCACAGTCAAGCAAGGGCGGTCTAGTGAGTCCAGGCTCTGGAGGTTCCGGGGGCTCGGCCACCGCTAGCAGTCACCATCACCACCCTCACACGCCTCTCAGTAGCGGGCCTTCTGGTGGTCAGAGTCAGAAGCCGAAGCCTACCTTTCGGTGCGATGTTTGCAACTACGAAACGAACGTGGCGCGGAATCTGCGCATTCACATGACGAGTGAGAAGCACACGCATAACATGATGGTACTGCAGCAGAACATGAAGCACATGCAGACACTGAACGTGTTACACCAGCACCATCCACACCAGCTCGAGACTCTGTTGCACTTCCATCCTGGTCTCACTCTACCCGGAGACAAGCCTCCACCTCACACTGAGGCTGCTCTCGCTGACATGGCCTACAATCAGGCACTGCTGATTCAGATGATGACGGGGGGCCAGCTGCCGCCACACATCCCACCAGAACTGGCCCCCCATATGGACATGGGTCTGAACCCCGAAACGATGGAGCCGCCACCCGAACCCGCAGACCCCAACCCTTCTCACCTGTTCCACTGTTGCGTCTGCAATGTGTTCTCCACGGACTCTCTGGAAGCCTTGTCACACCACCTGTCCGCAGACCGGACCAAGATTAGGGAACAGGAAATTCTCGCTGTGGTGGCTGGTCACTATGTCTGCAAGCTCTGCACCTACAAGACGAACCTCAAAGCGAATTTCCAACTGCACTGCAAGACGGACAAACATCTGCAGCGACTGCAGCACGTGAACCACGTGAAGGAGGGAGGTCCGAGGAATGAGTGGAAACTGAGGCACGTGGCGTCGCCAGGCGGTATACAAGTGCGGTGCCATGCTTGTGACTACTACACGAACAGTGCCCACAAGCTGCAACTGCACGCCGCCGGACAGCGCCACGAGGCGAGCTGTCTCCTCTTCATGCATCTCCGCGAGAGCGAGGCGCTCTCTGAGGCTCCCCGCATCTACCACTGCGCCCTCTGCGGCTTCTCCACCCGCACGAAACTGCAGTTGCTCCAGCACGTACGCTCCATGAAACATCTGCAGATGGAGCAGATCCATCAGCTGCAGCGGCGCAGCGAGGGCAAAGAGCTGCAGACAGATATCGGGGAGGTCTTCCAGGTCATCAGCCAACTGGATCCTCCGGGCTTTGGCGACAGTGAACCAGGTAAGGTAGCAGTGCTTACTTTGTTCAGATATGAGTTTGTAAGCCGCTTCTTCATCTTCACTTGAATTCGTAATCAGTAAACTACAGGTTACTTCATTCTTGGCTCTTGCTATGCATATTTTTTTTTTAATATGACATAAAGTAGCTTCAGTAATAAGACTGGGAGCAGAGTAAACTTTATTGAGATCAAAAATTATCCATAATTTTGTTATTAAACGGATGATAATGAAATGGACTACATTTTTTGGGGACTTAATCAGCATTCATTATTCCATAGAAGGACAGAAATTGAAATATCATAGTAGAAAAAACAGTGTTTAGTGTCTTTACCGCACGTACCAACAACTTTAACCTCCAGTAAGCCAGAATTCTGCTCAGAGATTGTATTCATATATTACATATGGGTTTCACAATAAACAGCGACTGTTTTCCTAAAGAACATTAACCAGTTGTTCTTTAAAGCGGAGGCATAATGTGTTTCTTGTGACGTACGAACTGAATCCTTATATATTATTTATGTGTTCCGTATGGTACTCACAGTAAACAGTGACTGTTTCCCTAAAGAGCATTAACCAGTTGGGCTGTTTGGCGGAGACGTAATATGTTTCCTGTGAGGTACGAACTGAGTTTTGACGAAATTCAAGTTTCAGAGGGTTAAGTAGCAAGGCCTATCGGTTTTCGCTATAAGATCTTGTGATGCTTGGACGTAACAATAAGATTGGAGAATTTGAAGATATTTATTTATCTTCGGGGATATAACGCCGTATTAGGTGGGTCCCTTGCCACCACGGCATGGCGCGTCCTCAGTTTGCGGATGGAGGAGACGACCTCCAGTTTTGCAAGGAAACTGTGAATATATTGAATTAGCAGTCGCGGACAGCCCACAAGGGGTGGTCCACCAGCTTGGGTGTTGAGAGTGGTGCTAACAAGTCACCTTAAAAAGTAAGCTTGTTATGAAATGTCACAAAAATCCTCGGACCTGGACGAATGGACAAACGACCTACCACTGGAAAGACCAAGACGTAGGTGGGTGGACAATATTAAATTGGATCTTATAGAGACAGGATGGGCTGGATCCATCTGGCTCAGGATAGGGATCAGTGGAGGGCTCTTGTGAACACGGTAATAAACCTTCGGGCTCCATAAAATGCTGGGAAATTCTTGAGTATCCGCACATTTGACGGCTTCTTAAGAAGGGATCAGGCCCGTGAAGTTAGTTGATTAATCCGTTGAAAGTCAACAGACGTTTGGGGGAACACATCGCGCTCATCTTCAGGGTTGTCGAATAATCCAAGATAGGTTCCGGCAAATACATGTAGCAAACAGCGGCGTTATGTCGCAGAAGACAGAACTGTTAATAACCACCGGTGTGAAGACCTGAGGTCCGACATGTTTGGAACATTTGTTGACGTATCACAGACGGGTGAAAGAAGACACGGAATTTTTGTTCGGAAACGCCTCTTGATCAATATAAGCAGAGACGAAAGATATAACTCCCATTGAGTGTTATGTGATCATTCGTATTTAATTTAAAAATTGGTTAGGCGGTTTGGTATATAATTGTGGTATCACGGCAGCGAGGAATACAAGGTTTAGAAACCCTATATAGACTGAAATCTTGTGTTCTGGCAAACAGTGGGACTTTTTTCGCTTAGTGGGAGGTGGAGTCCAACTAAGTCCACTCGGCACGTCTGCCACTGATTGGCCTATTGTAGCCTGCCCCGGGTGATTATAATGATGGAGAATTTGGTGGAATGAAGATTGGCAGGGGAAACCTCGGAGAGAACATGCCCCAGCGCCACTTCGTCCATCACAAATCCCACTTTACCAGACCTGGGATCGAACCCGGGCCGCCGCGATGGGAAGCCAGCAACTAACCGCTTGAGCTATGGCGCGGCCTTAGAGTGGAACTTTAATGACACTGTTGTCGTCCGAAATATATGTCTTGAGGCTCCTCTTGGTTTTAGGAATATAGGAAGCTGTGGGACACGGTTATTCAGTTTACACATAACAGTAGAACCAACACACATGCCTCGCTCGTCCTTCGTTTGGTGTACCATTCACGCTTCTCAGAATATGCCGTTTACAGTTTTTGAAGATTTTCCAACGTTTCTGCAAGCAGTGAAGTTGTCATCTTGCAGGATTAACTAATTAACCCTGAACTGCGATGTTTTCTGAAATATTTCCTGAACCTTAACAATTCTGGATGCTGTATTCAAGAATGCCGAAGTTACTCATTAAGCTCGAGGTTGTCAGAAAATAAACGCCCCCGTTTTCGAAAACGTAAATGGGTGTAATCGCTATGATATGTATAATGTAAAAATAATAATAACTTTCTGGTATATAGTATATCTACGAAATATTTCGTACAGGGAGATACATGTCGAACTTAGGACCCTTCTTTAGTGTATCATCAGTAACACATTTCGGATACGTTCAGAAAAAGTTGCTTACATTTACTTTGGAAGAAAATTAAATGGGTTCTCTGTGTTTTTGTAATAATGACCATGTTTCCATTTCAGTTCATTTTATTATACACTACGATATAGTTAGTTGGTTGAGGCATTATACTACAAGCTGGAAGGTCACGGGATCGATTTCCTTGAGGTTCTGGATTTTTCAGTTGGCATAATGCTTCCAGCCGCACTGTGTCCCTGGGGTCGACTCAGCCTCTAACATAAATGAGTACCAAGAATCTTCCTGTGGGTAAAGGGCGACCGACCTCACCGCCATCTGTAAGCGGATTGTCTAGAAAGCGTGGGAAGCCTCGACGTCTCGCAACCCTATGGGCCTCCAAGCACTGTTACAGGGATAAGCCTTTACTTTTACTTACTGCTCAGAAATACTTGAAGGTTTCAGCTGAAACTTTGCAGCACATCACAACCAAAGGCACAGCCTTTGTTGTAGGAACATTTACGCAGTAAAGTATTCTGAAAGGAGTTTTGCCCCATCCCGTCCAATAACTGACGCAGTGCAGATTAATTAGCAAGCTGATTGTAATGAACTGATTCAAGGAGTGTGTAGCTTCGAATACTTGGAGGATTAGTGAATAATGAAACAGGAAAGACACAGAAAGAAGCGGTTGTGTACTAATTTGGGGTGTTATCTTGTCATTTGTCCACAAGGCCTGAGGAAAACCACGAAATTACCCAGTCATTATAACCGATCTCGGGGCTCAGATTTAACCCGGCGACCTCCAGAATATGAAGGCGAAGTGATCCTCAGCCGACCGTGGCGCAAGCAGTGGTCTGTTTCAGTCTCTCAATTCACATGAATAAATAAATTACTTTAAACAGTATCGTGGTTGGGGACTGTGGTCTGAAGACCCCCAGAGCCGTCAGTAAAGTGTGGTCGTGAGTCCTATGGAGTTCGAAACAAAGAATCACTGTGCTGGCGAGTGTCAACAGCAATTTAGCATGCAGGCATGATATATCATGGTATGAATGAAAGTGGGCGTGGTCTCATTAAGTCACTATTCGTGAATTTGCCTGGAGATGCTCGGCAAGCCTCAGAAAATCTCAAAGGAGCAGAAGTCCGGGCCCAGATTCGAACCTAGCACTGCCCGAATACGAGTGTGAAGTGTTACAGCTTCCTCAACCCTCTCGGATGAAGCCATTTGGTGGATAGGTTCCAAAGTTTCGGAGGAATCAACTGTCTTCATGTTCTTCCGAGAAGATTAAGGGAGCAGATATCTCTGAAACGTCACAACATGATGCCATCATGTCACAGAATACCATATTCTAGCAACGTGTTTGAATATTTAGGCAAGGGGCAGATTGGATCGTTACGAAAACTAAAGATGATGCTCGGTAGCTTAGTCAATAAGTCGAAAAGCTAGGGGCTGAACATACGACTAAAAATGGCTCGAGTCCCAGCAGCCCCCCCCC
>NW_019744412.1:1381002-1393171 GCF_002891405.2 Cryptotermes secundus
CCATTCTCATACTCGGTGGGTAAGACGGCTCGTGAAACTCACCACATCCATCTAGTGCCAGTATTACATATATCTGTCACGTGTATCAGTGACCAAGACGCGGGTTTGTATTGGTGAATCGGTTTATTGGATCTTCACTAGTCATAACTATAATTAGTTCTTACACTCTCAACGTTACAATAACTGATACACATGTAGTCTCCAATGTCAACACTTCACAGCTGAATCCTCACAACTCCTTTCCGTGGCGGCTTCGTGTCTTTGACTCTCGGCTTCTCAGCTATGACTGACTGCAAACGACATTTACTGTCCCCAATAAACCTTCAACACAGACACCATAGAAAACATTATTATTTTAGATATGTTTGGAGTTCTGTAGCTTAGCACTGGGAATGGTGAGGACTACATTGAAAAGAAGTCTCGTGATAGCTATCTTGCCAGTGCATTGGCGCGCTGATTGTTGCCTAACGACGAGCTATAAACATTCGGCCTATTGTTGCGTGACATAGCAATGGACTGTTTACCAAGAATCTGTCTTCACGGGAACTTTTTTACCAACCCGTTGCCTAGCAATGGGTGTACATGTAACATTACATACAATATTTTGGCGAAGGGGTAACTTAACGTAACTAGAGCAAGTACTACTATTTGCGGAGTGTGTTCTTTGTTGGTCTTAAACACGCATTCACATTTGAAAAAAAATCTATGTTCATATTAAACCCGAAATTGCCGTTATATTACTAATGAATTGCTATCCCTGAATTACGAATTCACGCCATGTGTAGGCCTCGCTCTATAATATTAACTACTAATTATCCACACCGATTGCTATTACATAATATAATGGGTCTTCATTATTTTGATTAAAATATTACGGACTTTGCTTACCTGTTTGCTTAAGCTTCACATTTTGAAGTCTGAAATTCATATATATCCCATGTATATGTATAAGTAATGCAGTATCCTCACCATGTCAGTTGCAATGAGTTCTCGGAGACACCGATAGAGGTGCCACTTGACGGCACGCGAGTGGTCTGAGGTAAAGCTGCCGAGGAGTGAAGCTCCGTCCAGCACTGAGGACTGCGCAAGTCTGGAGCCCACTCTGAGCTGTATTGCCAGTGTCTTTCCCCTTACATTGTTAATTTACCTAACTCCATGGAAGTGGACCCTCATTACCATGTTCACAAGAACACTCCACCGGTCCCTGTCCTGAGCCAGATCAATCCAGTACCTACCACAATGTCCTATTTCGCTTAAGATCCATTTTAATATTATCCACGTACCTACATAACATAGTTGGTTGAGGCAATATGCTACAATGTTTTGGGTTCGATTCTCGATAGGATCATTGGATTTTAAGTCCACCTAATCCTTCCAGCCGCACTATGGCCCTAGGGTCGACTCAGCGTCTGACAGAAATGAGTTCCAGGAATCTTTCTGGGGGTAAAGGGCTGCCGACTGGCGCGTGAGGCTGACAACCTCATCGCCATCTGTGAGCTGATTTTCTAGAAAATTTGAGGGCCTCGACGTCTCACAACCCTCTGGGCCTCCACGGCCTGTTACAGGGATAGCTTTACCTTACCTAAGTGTATATCTTCCTGATGGTCTCTTTTCTTCTGGCTTTCCCACCAATATCATACATGCGTGCCTCTTCTTCCCCATTCGTGCTACATGCCCTGCCCAACTCATCCTCCTTGCCTTGACCATTCTAATTATAAAAGTACAGTTTATGAAGCTCCTCAATATGCAGTATCATAATGCTTGGGCCGAGACATAGCTGAAGCGGTTATTCGCTGGCTTCCCACCGCGGCGGCCTGGGTTCAATTCCGGGTCTGGTCAAGTGGGATTTGTGGTGGACAAAATGACACTGGGGCAGGTTTTCTCCGAGTACTTCGGTTTCCCCTGCCGGTCTTCATTCCACCAATTGCTCCACAATCATCCTCACCTATCATCTGAGGCTGGTACAATAAGCCAGAAGTGGCCGCAGTACAAGGGACTTAGTCCCACACCATTAGCAATAAAAATAAATAAAAAATCATAAAGCTTCCAGCAAGGAGTTGTCAAAGTGATGAGGCAGGACTGGACTGTTGTAGCTGCAGATGTCCACTGCAAGTGGTTTCTGTGCCCGCTTGGTTACCAGGTAACAGCGAAAGTGGCCGTACGCGATGTTGCCCGAGCTCGTGCCAGGAACCGGGGGCAAATAAACTTAGTTTTGTTGCATTACTCACCGTCGCCTTGTTTGGAAGTAGTCTGTGATGATTCTGGTGTTGAGACGCTAGTGCAAGGAGAGCAATTCTGTTCCCTGTTGCCATTGGTCGTCCGTCGTGTCGAGGGGCGGAGTGTAACAACTGGTCATCACCAAACAATCGACAGACAAATAATAAGAAAAGCAAGAACTGAGAAAGTAACCGTGATCAGATTAGACAGACAGACGGACGGACAAGCACGCAAGCAATAAAGCGGACGAATAACAATGAAGTCGCTGGAGTTGAGCTGTTTTTAATCAGAGGATAAGTGAGTGTCGGTACTAGAGGGAGGCTCTTATGGAAGATGTTTCATTAAGTCCAGGAATGAATATAATTTATTGTTGCTTGTTGCTTTTATCTAGTTGTAAATGAAAAGGCCTTACTCTTAATTATCTTATACATAGTAGTTATGACTGGTTTTAAGTAGGCACGTATTCGTGAAACTAGGTATGAAATTTGGTATCTCACTTTGAGGCAGAAACATGAACATGTTTAAGTATACAGCGTGGAGGGGACCTCTTTGGATCTAAGAAGGGGGCTGTAATAGGATCATGGAGAAAACTGCATTATGAGGAGATTCATAAGTTGCACCCTTTATGATATATTATGGTGATGAAATCAAGGAAGAAGGTCGTAGCCCGCAGGGAAACCATGAAATACATACAAAATTTAAATTCGGGTCGTGGGGGACCTCAAGGAAAGAGACCACTTGGAAGATGTAGTCATACGCCGGTAAAAAAAGGTAAAGCTATCCCTGTAACGGTTCGTGGAGACCCACAAGGTTTTGAGACGTCGAGGCTCCCACATTTTCTAGATAATCGGCTCACAGATGGCAGTGAGGTCAGCTTTACGCGCCGGCCGCACCTTTACCCCCAAGAATTTTCCTGGTACTCATTTCTGTTAGAGGCTGAGTCGACCCCAGGCTTGGTACTTCCTGACCTGTGATAACTAATGCCATCATGGCCGTTGTGCGAATTTGCGAGATGGTAGCGGCGTTCTCAGTTATTTCGTCTCTTGGAACGAAAAATCAGTAGTTTTATGACGTCACTATGCTGTTTGCATGTGTGTGTATGTATGCGTGCTTCTCTTTTTTACTATTAAACAAAGCTGACTCGAATTTCATGAAGTTGTGTCATTGCAAGTAGTTAGTTAGTTATTGGAGAGGGTGGGTTTCCCCATGCACTTAGACCTGTATCGGTCCATTGTGCTTCCCTCTATGATTTATACCAGTCTCTGTATCCTACCGGCACTGGTGCTTACCACCAGTCCCGCCCAGCCAGCGAAACCGGCTCTACTAGCTAAGAGGTATCTATAATGCTTCCCCCATTACCAGAGGTATTAGAGACTGCTGGTGGGCGGGAAACGTCCACAATTTGGCTCAGTGACCTCCTTTGGAGATATGAGGTTCTATTACGTGCCGTAAAGCTACGACACGGGACCCACGGCTTAAAGTCCCTCCCGGAGGACTTGTTCCCTGAATTTTTCCGCCCTTAAAAATTCGACGACCTCCGCCGGGTATTTGAACCCACGTACTACGAGTCATGAGGTGGGAACGTTACCTCTAGACTACGGAGGCCGCTGTCATTGGAAGTAACACATTAAAGCTGAGAAACAGGAATTATCTTCAGTCTACCTTCAATTGTCAGTGTAACTGCCGCGAGGCATCAGTACTGGGTCTAACATGAGCGGCTTCCCCTCGGGTTTTGCCATTTACAAGATTGGAAATTTCTGTAAACTTGAACGAGATGGACGTGGGAAGTATAGTGATCGCCAGAGCAGGTCTGTACGACGTGGAGAAGAGAAAATTATTGGCCCTACCGGGACTCAAACTCCGACCCCTCTGTCTTCGAGCCCGTAGCCAATCGCTATACCGACGCCGCTATCTCGGCCTCCCGGTAGAATAGTAGGTGAAAGTGGAAAGTTCATGGGAAATGCGAGACAGTTTATTGTAGGGAAGGAGCAAGAGCGTCGTTTTGTCGAGAGGGTACATTTCTGCTGGGCCTCGTCAGCACATTCCTAGTTATGGGTCCCACTGAGACCTACGACCATATTTTTCTTCTTTCAGAGATTTACATGCTTTGAAATGTGGCCTCTCTTCGAGAAGAGAAGGGGTCTGACTGTTACTGGTCACTCCCCCTCTACTTGAGGTTGACTCGACTGCGAGCACGCACGCACTCACGCACACACAAGCAATTCCGCCCATAGAAGATTCATTGGTATTTTAATTTCAGTGCGTAGCTCATAGGAAACACATTACATCTCCGCTACAAAGCCCAACCGGTTAATGCTGTTTAGGGAATTTATTGTGAGAACCATACGGAACACAAATAATATATATAAAGATCCAGTTCGTACCTCGCAGGAGACACATTACGTCTCCGCTACAAAGCCCAACCGGTTACTTCTGTTTAGGGAAACAGTCGCTGTTTATTGTGAGAACCATACGGAACATACAATTAGATTGTGTGGGCAGAATGCAGAGGTTTAAAATGTTAAAACAGGTGGCGCATATAGAAGCCACTGTACCCTGCAGGGTTAATATAAAATCGCGTCACTTACGCCACTTCTTGAAGCGCGGATGTTTATTATCTCCTGATCTCCCAGCTCAGACACTGACGCATTGTTGTCATTTCGAAGCTGCTGAGTGTACCGTAACGAACAAACACATAAAGGAATAAGAAGAAAAAATCCAAGAGATGTGTCCAGTTGACTAAACTTTAGCTGCGATCATAATTATGACACCTGCTAGCCAGTTCCCATTGTACTTGTCTTGTATTATTCTACCCATGAATTCAGATGAACGCGGAAGTGTACCTAGTAAATGGACAACGTGCAGTTGTAATTACAAAGTCACATTAAAAGACATAGCTATGTTGCCACATTGGCACTTATTTAACGTCTCCAGGAATCTCAGCCTCGCGCTCGTCTGGTCTTTGCAGTAATGGCAGGCTTGAAGTCTGGTTTCATAACATCTACATCAGCTGGGGTAAAAGATCTTTTTGTATATAATTTCTTCGCGATTCAACGGAAAGCATGTTGAATTTGACAACAGTGTAATGCCGAAGAAACAGCAGGTGTTTGGTATTCGCTATCTGTGATGACGAATTTTAAAATCTTGAGTCATTTTGCTACAATTATGACTGTGAAAATGACCAAATTATGACATTAAGTTCTTATATTCTTTTCAAATTGTTGCTTAAGTTTTCCATATGTCCCTCCTGCACGTAACATCTTCATGAACGAAGACCATAAAAATAAAGCCGGAGTTGAGGTTCCCTTGACGGTGCACATGAAGAGTGTGCTCTGTCCTGGGTTGTAAATACTATTTGGGTTTGTAGAAATTCACAGGTGTTTCGAAGGAACATACTCTTTCCATCTTCAGAATACAGAATTGTAGCCAGGTGCCCGGTGTGTGAACGTCTGACTAGACGCCATTATGTCCCACAGTAGTGTTAAGATAGTCAGTCTTTATGCCATATAAAACTCAATTTGTCTGCATTACAGTTACTTCTGTATAGGGAAATAACATACGGAAACAAAAAAATACCAGTAAAGGTAAACTATCCCTGTAACAGGCCATGGAGGCCCATAGGGTTGTGAGAAGTCGAGGCTCCCACATTTTCTCTAGACAATCGGCTCACAGATGGCGGTCAGATTGTCAGCGTTACGCGCCGGCATGCTGCCCTTTACCCCCAAGAAAATTTCTGGTAATTTATACTCGTATTAGAAACTGAGTCGACCCCAGGGCCATAGTGCGGCTAGAAAGATTAGGTCAATTGAAAAAATCCAGTGACCTCATCGGGAATCGAACCCGCGACCTTCCGGACTGTAATATAGTGCCTCAACCAACTACGCTACTGCTTGCCCCAGTACAGATACCAATGTGTGGGCAAAATACACAGTATCTTACTATTAAAACACATGGTATATATAGAAACCACTGTGTTCCTGATGGTTTACAGAGCACGCCCTTCTTGTTATCATGGTATTCCTTCCGGGAACATTTGTCACAAATTTGTTTTCCCTCAGTTTAAGATATACCTATTTATCTGCCTTATCTTCTCGTGGTACACCGTGTTCCTTATTTCAAGTACTTATTGTCTGTACATCGTCACAAACAAAAAAGCCTTACGCCAAGTTTCTAACTTTTCAGGTCGTGTTCGGATCTGTTTCGAGCGCCAAGTAAGAGCGCTCTGTCCATCTTACACGTTAAGCAGTTCGAAGTATTGCCGAACTTTTTTCGTGAAATTTTATGTTTGGGAGTTTAAGGTGGACCTCAGTAACAAACGCTTTACACAAATGCCTTGTAGGCGTGTATGCCACAGTCTCCACACAACTTGTATGCAGCTCTCTTAACATTTTTCAGATGTTTAGAACAAAAGTTATAAGAAAACAACACGAAAAGGGTCAGGCACGTTCCAGAAGGAAATTGTTAGCATTATCAAATGCAGGAGGGTCATATGGGCGGTGTATGCAGCATTCGCAAGAGGAGTAACAATGTAGTCTTTCCTCCTTCAAAGACATTATTGCATAAATTCAAGTAATCTCGGAGGAAATATTTCCAAAACCGTATGCTTTAGGTACATTGCTCTTGCTTTAGAAGCAGATTTTTTTTAGTAAAGTTCATTTCCCTTTCCTTCTCAGTAATTTAACTGCGGTCTGTAAATTCTGGCCCACTTGTTATTTCTAACGCGGAAGGAGGAAAATAAACAAAACACCTCGTACACTGTCATGTACTCCCCATTTAGAAACTCGGCTTAACCGAAGTTGAAAGCACCAGTTTCCTCCTAAAGACTGATGAGCACCACACAGGCAGCACAGTATCATAAACGAGAAATCATCACCCCATTTGTTATATAATGTTGAGAGAATGTGAAGCAAATTGCATTATTCCCGCTAAGAACTGTGTGGTGATTAAATTGAGAGCTAACTGCCGTACTGGCCTACAGAATTTTGTACACGTAGCTCTGATTAAGTCGCTTTCTGACGAATTCGAAACTACATCTTATTGGTTTACACAAATGAACGGCTTTTCCCGCTGTTAACAGTACAGTCGATAGTGCAGGTTTGTATGAGTTGAGTTACTGATACCGTTTCAGAGGTTCAACTGAGATCTATTAACACGATTATAAACCGATGTTAAAATAGTTAACATTTTTGTTATTTCATGTAAATAAAATAACCCGAATATAAAAGATTGTAATATCGGTAACGTAGTTTGTTGGGGCAGCGGGTTCGATTTCCGATGAGATCATTGGAATTTTCAGTTGACACTCAGCCGCACTATGGCTCTGGGGNGGAGCCTCAACGTCGCACAACCCAATTGGCCTCAACGGCGTGTTACAGGGATGTCTTTACCATTTGTTTGCAGTATCGCTTTATAATCGTTGTATTGGCGGCAAGCAATTTTACTTTTGATTCTTGAGACACACAGCACGATGCAGGAAACAGAGACTAATTCGGTTGTTTAACGTTTACCTTGCAGATCGGAAGGAGGCACCCCACCATCAGCAGCATCAACTGAGCAGAGAACAGAGAGACTGTGGTAAAAGTGACCCAAATAAGGAATTGGCGATGAAGTTCCCTCTGGACCAGCAACCGCAGGACTCAGATGAGTCTGATCATCACCAGCAGACTGTCCCGCAGCAACACATGTGTCCTTACTGCAACTATACCAACAGCTCTGAGATGCGCATTCAGGCGCATGTGCTGGCTCAGCATTCCCAGTCCGAACCGTCACCCCCTTCGTCTTCTCCAGCACGCGATTTCCTGTGTCCGCTCTGCCAGGACGGCTTCCGGGACCGATCTCAACTGGAACGTCATGTTATGCAGATACACAGCGTCAACTCTGAAGGCCTTCAGCGGCTACTTCTTCTCGTTGATCAATCCCATTGGTTGAACGCAGTGAGCAGGTCTGGGCCCTCGACACCGCAGTCCCAGCAACCACATCAACAACAGCAGACACCCCCTGGTCCAAACTCACACCCAAATCAGATGATCAGCCCTTCTTCCGCCTCCAGCCCAGCGGGTTCCTCATCCGGGGGCAAGGACCTAGATTTGAGTGGGAAACAGAATCACTCAGATGTGAACTCGACTGAAGACCGAGACGAGACGATGCGTCCGGATTTACTGTCACCTTCACCAGACGACCAGATGGACATGGACGAATTCAGGTGCCAGACATGCTTCAGGAGTTGCAGGAACATTGACGAACTCTGCATGCATCAGAATGAGACAGGACATTTGGAAATAAAACAGACACCAAACGGGCCGGGTTATCTGTGTTGGAAGAAAGGATGTAACCAATACTTTCCCACTGCGCATAGTCTTCAGATGCATTTCCGTGAGATTCACGCTCGTGGGGGTGTTCCGGGCACGCCAGGACATCAGCAGACCATAGCCGTGTCGGAAAAGCACGTTTACAAGTACAGGTGTAACCAGTGCAGCCTCGCCTTCAAAACCATGGAGAAGTTGCAGCTTCATTCGCAGTACCATTTGATACGTGATGCCACGAAATGTGTGCTTTGCGGCCGTAGTTTCAGGTCGGTGCTTGCGCTTCATAAGCATGTGGAAACATCTCACTCAGAATTGTCCGAGGACGAATTGGCCGCATATAAACAGAGCTTGTTGAGTAACCCTCTACTTCTAGCGGGTCTCAGCGGTCAGGTGTTGGACCCTTCTACCAATGATTTGTTGAAGAAAGAGAGTTTGAAAATGGAATCCGAAGACGTTATGGATGCAGATGAAAGTCCTAGTAAAGACCAGGGTCACAGTCAGGATGACGGAATGGGCAGCAATATTGGGGACGGAGAAAACAGCGACGACTCCGTTGTTTACAAAGAACAACAGTTCCTAGAGGATTACCTCAACAGTCAAGCAATAGCAGAAGACAGCTACAACGATCCAAACCGTAAATATAAATGTCACCGCTGCAAAGTGGCATTTACGCGACAGAGCTATTTAACGAGCCATAACAAAACTTTACTTCATCGCAAAGGAGAAAAACTGAGCTACCCTATGGAGAAATATTTAGACCCAAATCGACCTTACAAATGTGACGTATGTAAAGAGTCCTTCACGCAAAAGAACATCCTTCTGGTGCATTACAACTCTGTCAGTCACTTGCACAAGCTGAAGCGTGCCATGCAGGAACAGCAGCAGCAGAATAACAACAACAACAACAACAACAATGGCGTGTCTGCAGTTTCGCCGCATGCAGTCGCTACAGCGGCAGCCGCTCTGGCTGCCAGCCTTGGAGTGACACCTCCACCTACTCCAAAATCAGCTTCAGTCTGTGATGACGATGATAAGAAGCCATACAAATGCAACATCTGCAAGGTGGCTTATAGTCAGGGTTCCACGCTGGACATCCACATGAGATCGGTGCTACACCAGACACGGGCGTCAAAATTGCAGGACTTGGCCATAACGGGTCAGATTGATCTCAGCAAGCCGCTCATAGAGCAGCCCGAGCCACAGAAAGCACAGGATCAACATAAGAAAATGCTGCAGGATATTCTTGGTACCGCGCCCAAACATCAGCAGCAATTGTCTTTGTCTTCGCTGACGTCGCCCTCATCGGGAGGCAGCAGCAGTACCAGCAGCAGCGGCGTCACCTCGCAAGTGCCGTCTCTTGTCCCGGGATCTTCTCCCATCACGGGCAGTAACATAGTTCCTCAGTCCACCGCTGCCGCTGCGACTGCTTCAGCAGCAACGTCAACCAACTCGATCATGTCACCAGTTCCTAATAGTTTATCGAATAACACTACAAGCACAAGTACAAGCAATGCGATGTCCAGTCATCAGCATCACCACACACAAGCGCCGCCCTCGCCTCAGCAGCAGCATGGCATGCTCTCATGTCAGAGATGCAGTGCACTTTTCGTCAGTCAGGAGCAGCTGAATACACACCAGCAACTGTACTGCCTGTTTGGTAGCCCAATGACATTATTTCCGCCTCTTCCTGCCCCACCACAGAACTCCAGCGTCTCAGTGTCATCGCAGGCATCTCATAGTTCCCCTCAACCTGGCACGAAGACCCCACCTCCTCTTCCAACCACCCCACAACAAGATGAGCCTTTCATGAGGCTGTCAATGCCAGGGAGGAAATCGTCACAAGTATATAAGCACCTCCTGGAAAGCTTCGGTTTCGATCTCGTGATGCAGTTCAATGAGAATCACCAGCGGCGACAAAGAAAGGAGCGGGAAGATGAAGAGATTTTGTTACCAGTGGCAAGTACTCAGACTCAAGTGACAGAGCAGCAGGAGCAGCACCAGCCCGTCGTTATCAAATTGGAAGATGAGCCTCTAGTGTCCATGGAACAGGACCTGCCAGAAGTGGCCAAGTCAGTATGTCAGCACTGCCGAAAAGAATTTTCAAGTGTGTGGGTCTTGAAGGCCCACTGCGAAGAAGTGCATCGGGACTTGGTCCCACCCGAATTCCTCGAAAAGTATGCTCAGCGGTTCAAGTCTGAATACGAGAAGAAGACAGTTGTGGTAACGGCAGCTACTTCAACCACACCCACAGGAACACCTGTTGTCACTACACCCGTCAGCCAACAGTGCGTGGCCACGTCCACGAGCAGTACCTCGACAAACATACCTCCCACCATAGACTTAACACCTGAGAAAGACAGCGAGGATAGCAAAGAGGCTGTTTCCAAGATAGTTCAGCAACAGCAGCAGCAGCAGCCGATGCAAGGAACGCCTCCAGAAATGCCTACTACTGCTCCCAGTACGCCGACGGCATCTTCCACCCCAGCGTCCAGCACAGACTCCATTCCTGCAACGCTTTCGACGTCTATGGCGGCAGCAGTTGCAGCGGCGTCGGGTAGTATGGGAGGTTCTGCAGCTGGAGCAAGCAGCAGCGCGAGCTCAAACCTGTCCATGTCGCTGGCGCAACAGATGAGCGAGATGCAGGCAGCACTAAACGTAATGGCGGCCTCTCAACTCCAACAGCAGCTGCAGCAGTTCGGGACGCCCATGATGATGGGAATGGCAGGTCTCGGGATGGGTCTCCCGCTCGGGCTCAACATGAACGCACTCGCCGCTATGAATCTGCAGCCCCCGCTTGTGCCTATGATGATGCCACCGCCGCATTTCGATCCGTTGAGTCTAGCACAGGCCCAGAACTCGATGTTCTCTCCGCAAGGAGGCGCAGCAGGGATGGACCCGAGCGCGATCCTGGCCAAACAGCAGCAACATCTGCTTCAGCAGCAGCAGCAGGCGGTAATAACTCTCTCTCTACCCCTTCAGTACTCTTCTATAGCGAAAGAGCTCATATATACTTTCTTTACTTTTTTCTAGTTTCTTAGGGTGGGGTGAGGCTGAGACTGAGTCCACGTCATACCTCGCTCACCAATTGGCCTATTCTACCAGTCCCAGACTACAGACGATGGTGAGTGGAGAATTTGGTGGAATGAGAATTGGCAGGGGAAACCGAAGTACTCGGAGAAAACCTGCCCCAGTGCCGCTTTGTCCATAACTGATCCCAGGAGACCTAGCCTGGGCTCGAACCCGGGCTGCCGCGGCGGGAAACCAGCGACTTACTGCCTGAGCTATGGTGCGGCCTCTTTTCCTAACCCGTCGAGATTACATAATGAAGAGACGCCCGATTTATGGCTTTGTCACTATTTACTTCCATAGCTCTCTTAATGGGAAACCAAATGTATGCCCATTTTTTCGTTGAATCCTCGGTGCAAATACTGACATGCATCTTTGTTTTTATTATTAATATACACCCGTCAACACAACACATTCGCATTAAATAATGAATATGTTATAATTCGCTTATTATGTATTAATGGGATCCGGGATAGCAAAGTCGGTACAGCGACTGGCTACGGGCTAGACAAACGAAGGGTTGGAGTTCGAGTCCCGGTAGGGTCAAGAATTTTCTCCACGTCGTCCCAATCGGTTCTGGG
>NW_019744412.1:1393270-1421449 GCF_002891405.2 Cryptotermes secundus
CTGAGTTGGATTCGAACCCACGATCCCGGTTTCCAAGCGAGCGAAGACAGTACATGCCTTAGACCGCTCGGCTACCGTAACCGGCCAGGGAGAACTTTACCTTTTTTATTTTGTAATAATAATAATAATAATAATAATAATAATAATAATAGTGAAACGAATGATGATAAAATAACATTGGTTATTTATTACGAACGTGTTCTGTTGACGGTTGCATAATAATACACAACAGGATGTAAACAATAAAGATAATTTTATTCCAGTCTTTCTACTCCTTTATGTTTCCAGAATGAAAGAAAACTGATAATTGTTTTGCTTCTTGTTTTCAGTTCAGTTTTCGAAATGAAGAAGCGTATTTGTAATCTTATTTATTTATTTATACGTCGTCGGTTTTTAATGAAAAATTAATTTGAAACTGTCTTTTCTTTCTACTCATTTGATTTTCCGCAATTAAAATGCAGATATTACGTTGGTTTATTTACATTTCTTATCATTTTCAGAATAAAAAATTCCATTTCGCTGTTTACTTACTGTGAAAATTGTCATTTATAGTTTCTATTCATTCTCCTCTGCTAATGTTATATTTTAGCGTCCTGTTGCACTGATTTATGTCCATGATTTATTCTGACCGTCTTACAGTGCATACATTTATTCACCTTACTCTTCTCTGTTGCACTACACGTTTCAGCACAAAAGTGCATCTTTAGGTGCTTTTCGATGTACGTCGAACTACTGCATTGCATGCCCTGTTGTCTTTATACTAAAATGACTAAAATATATATTCGTCATAATTCCTCTGCTAATTTTCTTACAAAGAAAAGCTGATGCCTACCTTGTTCAGTTCTCTTCATGAGGATGTCGATTCATGATTATGTTTATAAAGTTCGTTGGCCTTTCATAATGAAAAAATAACTCTTGTACCACCGTTTCTTTTAATTCGTTGATTTCCATAACGAGGAATCGAGTTTACATCCTTTCCGTAATATGAAATCCGTCTTTCTGTCCGTAGCTTCTACTTATTTGAGTTTTTCCTAACGTTGTATATACTAGTTTCTTTGTACGTCGAGCATTCTTAATGAAGGACGCAGATTTTCAGCCCTCGTCTATTTCTACGGCGTCGAGCTTCTGTCGTGAAAAAGAAAGTCGAATTGTTAAGCTTTTTCTTCTTAACGTATTTGTCATTCGTCGAGTTCCGGGCATGGAAAAACCGATGTATATATATACTTTTCTTCTGTCTACGTTTTTATTTATTTGTCGTACTGAAAAGCTGATAAATCCTTCTGCTTCGAGTTTTCACAGTGGAAATTCATTGAGTTTTCTCAATAAAAGAGCCTGGTTGTATTTTTGTTTCCCTCGACTTCGTTGATTTTTCACCACGAGGAATGTGATTACAGTCTTGCATCCATTTACTGCCCTCAGTTTTCAGAATTATAATGCCGGTCTGCATTTCTGTTTCCTACTGCTCTGCTTTCCATCGCGAGGCGGCTGGTATCCTGTTAACGTCCTTCTACTGCCTTCAGTTGCGCCTTTTTGTTTCGTTGTGTACTCGTAACGAAGTTGACGATTTTCAGCTTTGTTTCTTCCCACTTCGTTGATTTTCTTCGTACTGGAAAGGTAATATATAAACTTTTCTTTCATGAAAATTGTTTGATTTTCATTATATAGCATTAAAATTCAACACATATTTTATATAATATATATTTATGTATTTCCCATTCTATGTGCTTGGCTGATTTTTGTTTTTGTTCCTTCCTAAGTCACAGGAGTTTCATAATGAAAAAACCGGGTCCTTCCATTCTACCTTGTTAGTCTTCATATTTATAAAAAAGCCTCCACCTACACGTCCCCTTTTTTATCTCTAAGTTTTCGTAGTGAAGAAGTTGATTGTTGATGCTGTTTCTTTCCACTTCGTTGGTTTTCATAATGAAAGGAATTGATTTATACTTTTGTTTTCTTCCGCTTTAAGCTTTTATGATAAGAAGTTTTTTATGCAGTTATTTTTTATAATTCATTGAATTTTTTTAACGGAAATGCTGTATTATGCTTCTGTTCTCCATTTCTTTATGTTTTCGTAACGAAATCCCCGATTTGTGCTTTTATTTCGTTGTTCCACTATGAAGAAGCTGATTTGTTTTTTCTTTTCACTTGGTTGAGATTTCTTAATTAAATAGCTGATACATGCTTTTCTGTTGTTTTTTTTTTCTAGTTAGTAGAGCTTTTATAATGTAAGAACTGATTTATGCTCTTCTTATTTCTATTTCTTTGAGTTTTCATAATAAAAAACCAATTTATATAGCAGTTTCTATCTCCTTCCTAACGTTTTCTTAGTGCCAAATTTGGTTCTATCGCTTATTTGCCCCCTCATTACATATGCATAACTGGGGTTCTGATTAATACATTTCTTCCACTGTTTTGTAATTCGTAGGACGAAGTTTTTATGTTAGCCTGTTAGCTTCTGTGTCATAAGCGAAAGGGTGATATATGTAGTGAGATTCGTGGTGAGACAGAGGGAGACATACATACTGAAATACATGTCACAGTTATAAAGGCTGTCCTGAATAGAATTTGGTGATCTGTCTTTATAACGTTAATATTATTGAAAATGTGCGGTTGATAACTTGACACACGTAAGTGTTGTCACTAATGTCTTTACTCTCACAAGAAATACATTGCTCTCATATCGGCTCTCTGTGTGTTTTAAGATATCCTGGAGACTGTAATGAAACGTTTCGTTCCTCGTACTAATTCCATTATCACGTTGCAGTAACGTTTGAATTGAGGAATCCTGATCAGCACTTCAAACGTAATCAAACGAATGTGGTGAGAACGTGTTCAAATTGAGGTTATCACAGCGGTAACTGTGAAGCGTACATACTTCCGGGATGTGACGCCATGTACTCCGATAAATATTCACCGACGTTTCAAAGGAAGCTGGGCTCCTACCTAGCTACACGGCCTCACAACCCAGAAGATCTCCAACAGTTATGCTGAGAAGAGCAAACATATCTTCAAAGAAACTGATAACTTTCTAAACATTGAGATGAGAAATAGAGGGTATTGGTAAATACAGGTTGAAATAATTACCTTAAAAATATGCATGCGTTTTTCTGAATCTAACGAAGGAATGGGTTACATTAATACAGAATTATGTAAGATTCCACGAATTGTAAATAAAACGTGGATAAAGCAAATATGCCAGAACAGTGGAGAGTGTTTTAATACAATACCGAACCACACTGGTCGCTACGCAGCCGCAAACAACTCTCGGCAGCGTTGCTAAGCAACGCCTCTGTAAACACGACGTCACGCAACAGTGGTAGCTATCACGTAACTGGTTTCTATGGAGTCCATCGCTTGGCAGTCGCTCAGTAAACACGTTCCAACAATATGGGCTCTCTTATTTTCATGTTTCCAAATTTCACGACCTCCTTGGGGAACGAATCTCGTAACATGACATCTGGTTAAGATTTTAAAAGTATCAGTGTTTATTTGTATTGTCAGACAATGATATAATTCTCTGTAGCAGAAATATTATTCAGAAAGTGATAGTCACCCAGATTTTCAAAAAATCTCTGCCTTGTGTGATCCTGGATGTTGAGTTGCCTTTTCACAAAATCCGATAGTTTTTGTAACAGCTCACAAGTTCGGGTTTTGGGGCCGTTCCCTTCAAGTAATACGAATCCAATTTTGAGTTTACCCACGTTGGTTCTTCCGCCGGGTTTACACAATGTCGTCTTGCGTGATAAGCTTTCGTACGGAAACATACTAACGTGATCTCTCCATTCTTCTTTGTAGTATTACACTTTTTTTCTTTATATTTAAAATATAATGAACTGTCCATGTTTGTCTTCTGTGGTTCCGTACGCGTACTCGTGTCTGAAAAGAGGCCACCAAGGGGAGCATTTGGGTCCAAAAGACAGAAAGTAACAGAAGTCATGAGATATTTTCAGATGTTATTACAGTGATAAAAAAAAGTGTACTTGCGGCAAATAAATGTCTCCATGGCCTTAGGAAACACCTGAAATCCCAACTAATACCCAGGAAAACCAAAACTATGATGTATAAAGTACTTGTAAGATCAGTGCTATCTTATGCCTCTGAGACCTGGCCACTGTCAAGATCGGATGAAAGACTGTTAAGTATATCTGAAAGGAGGATCCTGAGATATATCTTTGGACCAGTGGAAGAAAATGGAATATGGAGGAAGAGGTATAACCATGAGCTATACAAACTATTTAATGAACCAGACATTATTGGATTTATAAAGGTGAAAAGGCTTGAATGGGCTGGACACATAATACATGCCAGCGAGAACAGAATGATTAAGAAAATACTTAATACTAAACCAGAAGGAAATAGGAGAGTGGGAAGACCAAGATTAAGATGGGAAGAACGTGTGTGGCAGGACATAAGAATTTTGGGTGTAAAGAACTGGAGGAATGCAGCATCGAATGGAGAAGAATGGCGAGCAATCCTGAGGAAGGCCAGGGCTCGCAAAGGGCTGTCGTGCCAGTGATGATGATGATGATGATGATGATGATTACAATGATAAATCAAGGTGGCTGAGATTTGCAGGGCATAGAGCATGCATGGTAGAGAAATATATATATGGAATTTAGGTAGAAAAAGCGTGAAGAATTGAGATGATTGAAAAGTAGTCCTAAATAAGGAGGATAATACTAAAATGGATTTTAAAAATTAGAACAGTAATGTGTACACTGAATTCGTCTCTCTCACAACAGGAACCGGTTGCTGTATTTTGTGGATAAGTTCTGTAAGACAGTGGGAATTTATTGAAGGTCTGAACAAGTACAAGCTGCCCGGCTGCTGAGCTGTTTCTACTTTGCATCTCTTCGATGAAGCCAGCGCCCGTTCTCACACAAGCAGTGGCACGGCCATAGATGAGTAACACTTCATGACCTCATTCACTGCTCACGGTTTCCGTGGCATTTTCTTTTCTTGGGTTCAAAATTTTGTTAATATCATCTGCGCTTATCAGCTTGCAGCAGTGTACGTCAGAATAACCCGACATTTTGGTGAGGGAATGACGCTCTAGTCTTGTGTACGTGTTATTCTAGGTCAGCAGTTTTTATTCCGTGGATTTTTTCAGTTCCCCCGGGAAAATTCCGAAATAGTACCTCAGGTCACGACCGCCTCCTTCCAGATTTCTCCCTAATCCACTGTGATCACGACATTCGACACCATATATTCTGCGAGACATACAGCGTCATAAAACCCATAAAAGTCGACATCACACTGTATTGACGAAGGAAACCCTTGAGGATTCCATGCGAGTGAAGAGAGTACGTGGAGTACATGAAACAAACGCTGGTTCGAGCCCCCGTCTCGTGTACTTTAGTGTTATGTATGTGCGGTACTGGTACCGTGTGAAATACTAGAAAACATGAAAGTAAAGTGAAAATTGGAAAATGCGCAACACAGTGAAGCCGTTTCATTTTCAGCAGGCGTTCAAGGATGCGTTGTGTCACTGTCGTTCGCCCATTGGCTGTGCAAGGGTTCGAGATGTAAGAACCGTTCATGACTGAGATTTCATACTAAGTCTCAGAAACTGTTTCTGAAACACACAGGGGCAACTGTACTGCTGTCTGAGGAACAAAATTATGCATTTCATTACTTGTTAGTTTTCTTTATGGAAAGAGGTAGTTAAACGCACCCCCCCCTCCTCACAAACCGGTGGGCTGTATACCGTCAAGGCTGTTCGCGTTAATAACATTCAATACCAGTAAAGCATGCTGTGGATATAAAAAAAAATATTTAGTATTCTTTTCCAAACATTTAAGGTAGTCAGGGTCGTTATAAATGACTCCAGGAACGTGCAAGCATAATGGAATTGTTTAAAAATGAAGTTAGGTTCTGTAGAAGTTTCATGGGAAGGCAAACACTCTTTTTCTTTTTAATAGACAATCCGTTTTGCGCTGGTTTTTATATGCATTTTGCGGGACTTCGTCAAGAATACCTCTCAGTTACAAGATTATTTATTTATTTAGTGATGAAATTTTACAGGCGTCCACGTGTGTTGGAAGCATGTTCTCTCAAGCTTCTTCAGATCATCAAAATGGACGTTGTTCGAAAACTCATTGAGACACGGTTTCACTCGTACAGTATTTATGACATGTTGTTTCTTCTTCTCGCTTGGGGGTAGCACTTACTGTTTCTGGAGATCCATATATTAACTTTCGGTTTGCAGGTGACGGCCGCGCAGCAGAAGAGGGCAAGAACAAGAATTACAGACGATCAGCTGAAGATTCTGCGTGCTCACTTTGACATAAACAATTCTCCCTCTGAGGACCAGATCCACGAGATGGCTAGTCAGAGTGGATTGCCACCCAAAGTCATCAAACACTGGTTCAGGAACACTTTATTTAAGGAGCGTCAACGGAACAAAGATTCGCCCTACAACTTCAATAACCCCCCATCCACAACTCTGAACTTGGAGGAGTACGAGAAGACGGGAGAAGCCAAAGTGATGCCACTGAATAGCAGTGGCAACGGGAACGAAGAGCAGCAGACTTTGAGCAAAGAAGCGACACCCTTGAGGCCGCCTTCAGCATCAACAGGATCATCATCAAGCAAAAGGAAGCAGTCACAGCCCCAACCGTTTCCACCCCCGCATGCATTTCCCCAACCCGCAGAAATGATAAAGACAGAACCTAGAGAGATCACCGCTCAGCATTCAGACATCCAGGATCACAAATTCAACAACTTGTTCCTCGACTCTGATCATGGCAGTAGCAACAGGAAAGAAGGTGGTGGAGAGAGGGTGTTAGACCTCGCAGATGAGAAGCCTCTTCACAGTCGGTACCCACCTCCGAGTCCTGTTACCACGATGGCTGGTAACAACGGGAACAGCAGCAACAACGACGGTTCCAGTTCCGTACATCCCTCAAACCTTATCCGAACTTCCTCTCCAAGTTGCATTACCTTGACATCCATTATTGCGTCACAGCTAGGCTCAGACACTGTCACAACAACACATCCAACCATGAACGCGACGAACATCACAGTGACGTCATCATCCCATTCCAGTAACGGCAATAACAGCAATATGTTGCCTCCCAAATTGACGCCACCGAACTTCCCGCCCCCCAATCAAATTCCCACGTCGCCAGGAATATTGACATCTCTCTCCTCATCGGCCGCTGTTGTATCAAGAAGTGTTAGCCCCGGACGATCGTACAGTACCAACTCCTCAGATGGCTTTGGACACTCTTCCCTGCCGCCGGGAGGATGCGGCGGTGGAGGTGGTAATAGCAACGGAAGTAATTCTTCAGGAGGCTCCTCTGGTAAGAGAGCAAATCGCACGAGGTTCACTGATTATCAAATCAAAGTGTTGCAGGAATTTTTCGAAAACAACGCGTATCCAAAGGACGACGATTTGGAGTATTTATCAAAACTCCTCAGTCTCAGCCCACGAGTCATAGTTGTATGGTTTCAAAATGCTCGCCAGAAAGCACGTAAAGTGTACGAGAACCAGCCCCCAGTAGAAGCGCCTCCTGGCGTGGAGGAAGGGGGCGCGAATAGGTTTCAAAGAACGCCTGGATTGAACTACCAATGTAAAAAATGCCTACTTGTGTTCCAGCGCTACTATGAACTTATAAGACATCAGAAAACTCATTGCTTTAAGGAAGAAGACGCTAAAAGATCTGCCCAGGCCCAAGCTGCTGCAGCACAAATTGCAGCTGTTCTATCTTCCGAGGATTCGAACTCCAGTACCATAGCAGAACCTAGTCAGCAACAACCGCAGCAACCACCCCAACCCCAACAGCAGCAGCAACAACAACAGTGTCATCAGCAACAACCGTCTATAGTGTCAGTGACGTCCTCAACGTCGAGCAACCCTGCCACTCCTTCAGCTGCCGTAACACCCACACCACCATCATCATTGTTTCCACCTTCACCAGTCTCCAGTGCACCAGGCAACACTGACAACGTCGTGAAAGAAGGAACTTTCCAGTGTGATAAATGCAATCTAGTATTCCCACGATTTGACCTCTGGAGAGAGCATCAACTTGTACATATTATGAACCCAAATTTGTTCCCTACATATCCACCAGACAGTCCATTTGGAATTCTTCAACAGCATGCGCAGATACAACAACAGCAGCAGCAGCAGCAGCAACAACAACAGCAGCAGCAGCAACAGATGGCTGGAGTGGTTGCAGCAGATTTGTCGGTTAACTCCACCACAGCTTCGCCGCATTCACATCCACTGGCGTCTGCGCTCTCTAACAGACGCAAGTTTGACGAGTTTGATGACACACTAGAGCGAGACTGTGACCAACCGAAAGACAAGAGACTGAGGACGACCATTTTGCCAGAGCAACTGGACTACTTGTACCAGAAGTACCAACTGGAGAGTAATCCATCGCGCAAAATGTTGGAGAATATTGCGCGAGAGGTCGGCCTGAAAAAGCGTGTTGTACAGGTGTGGTTCCAGAATACGCGAGCACGTGAACGCAAAGGACAATTCAGGGCTCATGCGCAAGTAATTAACAAGCGATGCCCGTTTTGCCCAGCGTTGTTCAAAGTTAAGTCTGCCCTTGAGTCGCACCTGGTAACTAAGCATGCTGATCAGTGCACGCGCGGTGAGATCAACATTGACAACTTGCCAGATGAGGAACTGAGCATGGAGTCTGCCCCTTCATCTCACATGGGTGACAGTGGTGGCAAAGTCCCCACGAACTTTGGTTCAACGACTCCAACCCCTAATATGATGCCGCCACTTTTCCCACCTTTTCACACTGACATGGAAAACTCTCTGAAGAAATATTATGAAGAGTCCATGAAACGTTATATAAGCGAACTGCAGGCACACCACGCCGCACAGAATGGTGGCATTGCTAAGGAGAGTCTGCATGTCCCAACAGATCTCAGCATGAAGATTAAACAGGAACCAACAACCCCAGGGAGTGAAGGGGGTGGAAGTGGAGGTGGAAGTGGCGGTGGCGGAGTCGGTGATGGTCCGCTTGATCTCAGTAAACCTGTGGATTTGAGCCGCCCCGTTAAAGTTTCCTTGGAACATGACTCACGATCTATGATGGCCGAACCCGGGCCCCTCACAGACCTGAGTGAGCGCAGCCTGTGCTATGAAGACGACAGTATGTCCGAAACGACGGAGAACATGGACGGTGACGAAAGCAACCCAACCTCGCCAGCTTCCAGCACCCAGAGTAGTCATCAACGACATATACCTTCTGGCGGCGGTAAGAGGTTCCGCACGCAGATGAGTAGCCTGCAAGTAAAAGCAATGAAATCCTTATTCAGTGACTACAAGACCCCAACTATGGCAGAGTGTGAGATGTTAGGCCGTGAGATCGGTCTGCCGAAAAGGGTGGTCCAAGTATGGTTTCAAAATGCCCGAGCCAAAGAGAAGAAGAACAAAATCGCGCTTCAGAAAGCTTTAGGTGGCCCCGATACGTCTCCCTCCGTGGTCACGTCATCAGAATCGTCAAGACCGCCAGAGGAATGCAAACTCTGTCAGTTCAGATACTCCCATAAGTACTCAATTCAAGATCATATCTTCACCAAGAAGCATATCGACAATGTGAAGGCCCACATCGAGAGTGGAAAAGGGGATACTTCAGGAAACACGAGTGATGGGGGCGGCAGTGGGTCTGGGGCCGGGGAATTCACCGTGCCACCAGTCCCCAGTTCATCTGGAGGCCCTGACAATGCAACAGTTCCCCCCCAGCCTCAGTTCATAAACAACAGCGTAGCAGCCGCTGCAGCCCAACAGCAACAACTCGCTCAGCTACAGATGCTGCAGATGGCAGCAGCTTCCGGTCTGGCACTTCCGAACTCGCTGTCAGCGCAGGCCATGGCAGCTGCAGCGGCGGCGGCGGCGGCCGCAGCTGCCAACTCCACGAAAGATCAGCATGGAGGCTCGAAGTCTCCGGCGCCTGGGCCGGACGAAATGGCGCTCTTGCATCAGCTGTACGGCCTGGGGCTCGCCGGCTTTCCCGGTGCCATGCAGGCTGGGGGCTTGTTCCTGCACCCAGCCATGTTCTCTGCCGCAACTGGTGAGTAGCTCTGCTAGGCGGAATGTTTTCTCAAACTCCATACCTTGCGTTTAATTTTTTTTTTCATAAGTGTGCACATTATGTTGACGCAAATTAGTGTTCTGTGTAATTAAGAGCCGCGCGTTCCCCGTTTGTTCTGTCCGTTCCAAGTAGCGTGCTGCAGTTACGTTCGCGTTCGCTGTGTCAGCAGTCAAATGCACGCTCCAGGTCCAAAAGCCTTGTCCTTCGTTTTAAATTAATGATATTATCTAATGTTTAAACTTCGTACAGTTTTCCAAAGTAACTTTATTTTTCATTGATGTAACAAATGTTTGCTTAGAAAAAGGAAATGGCACTACATTTAATTATTATGCTCGCTGTCACATGACATGTTTACAAAAATACTGTTAGCGATATATTGACAATTCAGACGATCTAATGTTATACGTGTATGTCGATTTCTGCATGATGCTATATGTGAAAATTGTTTTCATTGTTTTATGCTATAAGTACCAGAAAATTTAAGTTGACAGAAAGTAATAATCAGCTGATATTTCCGTTGTGTGACGATTGCAAACTTCAATCCGTGCATAATATTAGGGACACAGTTACTGTGCATTCAGATAGGAACAGTTGTCAGAATTCTAGCGAGTTTCGTCTCGTTTGAGACACTGTGTCAGATATACAGAAATATTATCTCATACCAACAATTTTTTAAAATTATTTTTCTGCTCTGAATGTTATTAATTTTTATACATGTTTAGTGTATAATAAATTTCGAAGACGATCCTTTGTATCGCGTACATAAAAGTGAAACAATTTTACATAATTTCTTGAAATAAATAAAGGCTTTCGATTTTATTTTTAAAACAGTACGCACTTTAATTTCATATTTCTGTGTTTTACGGAAATTCTTTTCCCCGAATCCGTCCCTTTTAATTCCGAGTCTTTTTGTAACTAGGAAACGTCAGTATTATTGGTTTGCTGACCAGAGGAGAGAAACTCGAAACTGGGAATGATTCAGTTTTCAGGTGATAAGACGGGGAATCACCTACTCAGTTGGGTATATTTTATATAGGCCCTGGGGTTTACTCAGCCTCTAACAGAAATGAGTACCAGGAATTAATTAAATAATTTTCCTGGGGAGTAAAGCGCGGCAGGCGCGTAAGGCTGACAACCTTACCGCCATCTTTGAGCCGATTGTCTAGATAATGTGGGACCCTTAACGTCTCACAACCCTATGGGCCTTCACGGCCTGTTACAGGGATAACTTTACTTTTTTTTTACTATATATAAATGTATACATACGTATAATATGAATGACGGCACGTCGTCACGTGATGTCAGAAGGATGTCCATTTTCTGAAACTGTGTTCTTGTACTAGATATTTGTAAGAAGCCCAATAATACTCGACCCAATGCACCGCTGTCAGAAACCTCTGTAATTGCTTTACTGTCCAGTTTTAGCCAAATGTAGAGCTCGCATGTTCGGGCTAGGCTTCGTAGGAAGGAACACTTCGCAGTTAGCGTTTAAGTGATATAATTATTGATTCCGAATGAAATTATCCTATATTTTAATTATTATTACTATAACAACAGTTTTACCTTATTATAAAATAATAATTATGATTAGGAAAAAGTGTCTCTGTGCTTAGTTAATTAAACACCATGCATGAAGACGTATGGGACAGTTGTAGCTCCACCCGTTCTTGGCCTAGGCATTAGATAGAGGTAAGTGGTCGGCTTCATTATCCGGTACCCACTGATTAGGAAGCGAAATGGGGCTCAAAACAGGTCTGGGCACTGTAAAGTAGAGAAAAATCTCTGGCCCCTGCCGAGAATTGAACTGCGGCCGTCCAGCTCGTAGCCAGTCGCTATACCGACAGAGCTCTCCCAGCTTCTTGATTTCGCTGAAATAGGGCCAGCAGGACTTCCTTATAGAAAGCCTTAGACTTGAATTGATCTGTTCATAAACCTTGACTGAAATTCGAAGATTTAAATTCTCTCTATAAGATGGCAATACACTGAGTTCTGGAAACTCGCCTTCGGGACATTTCCGCCGGCAAGTAGCACCGAATCTTACCGCGTAGGTTCTCTCTGCGCATGCGCTGTCTAGAAATCTCGCTATATTTATATTACATTGATACTAGCATTTAAAAACACGTGTTTATCGCACTAAACATTCACTTTGATTAAACTGACGCTAATGTTTCTCGTTAATTTTGTTAAAACTTTAAGAAACGCACAATCAAACAATTATGTGGAGTATTCAGCAAGTTCTATATTCAGGGAACCATAACAGACCGTTGATAATTCAAAGTACAAAATTATAATAAAAATTGGAACTTGTATTTTAGTACTATGACGCACTTCTATTGTTTTCTAAGTGGGGAGAAAGTTGTAATACGAAGAGACGTGTGGGATGAGCCGTGTTGATGTTTGGAAAAGTCTGCAGAACTTTCTTTGTACTAATATAATTCTACTCCGTTTGTTGTGACGAAGGTATAGGTGCAAATTTCTAACGCAAACTTTAGAAGTCGCGTTTCCCACCTGCAAAAAAAAAAACGACCGTATAAATAATAATATGGACAAGGCTTGATCTATTAATTCACTCCAGACATCATAGTAACGGCTTATATTAATTCTGGCAACAGCTAAGCACAGATTAATGACAATTTTTGTTCCGGAAATATGTTCTTATTCTGTCCGTCACCTTTTTATTTTTTTTTTCCTTTCAACGTGTCTGTTTTGAAGTGCTGGACTCTGGTCAGCGTCTCGGCCCCTTTGATGCATTCTTTACCCATCGAATGGCTTGTACATAGTTTTTGTAACAAAAAGACAGGCGGCAGTTTTTGTTATAATGTTTTTGAAATCAGTTTTTATCTCACCGCGTGATGCCTATATAAGTTAAAAGTTTGGAAACGGACTGAAGTAGTGGGCCCCATTGTTCATGTAATGTACCATCGAACGTAGCGAGGTTTGTTTCCATTGCATAGGATTCAATGTGTTGGTTACGGCTTCATTACTGCTCTGGCATCGCCATAGCAGCCACGGCGTGAGAGAAAAGGGAAGCTCTCGAAGAAAGAATTGAGTGTCGAAAAAAGAAGGGGTGGGGGCGCTAAACAATCTCGTGTTTCCTTCTGTTTCTACTACGCTTAAACCGGCGATTAGACTGCAATGTCTTGAAAGCATCTGATGTATACCATTTTTCCGCCCCCTCTTCCCCACTTGTGCCATGTGCCCCCGCATGTGTTCGAGGCTATTGTTTCTCTGAAAGACTTTGTAATCGTTTCGCATTGGAATTCCTTATTCAAAGGTATTCTGGTTTTAAATGTTTTTATTTTTTGGAAAATTAGACAGGGGTGAACACAACGGAATGGATGTCGACACGGAATAAGGAGGACAAGGGATGATCCCGGGTAGTAATTAAGGAATGACGCGCTCTCTTTTGGCAACCAAAACGTAACGTATAAACGAACAAGAACATGATTATGACACAAAACGTTCTGTTTTCTGGCATGTAAATATATGTTAGTAGTCCAGCGACTTCTCAGAGCCCGTATCTACACTGTTGAGCCAAGCTAGAAATCAGCGAAAAGCACGCGGCAGGCGGAACTCTGCCCTCTTAATATGTAGCAGTTTATTCCTTCCTAAATGCTGAATTATCACCAGGCTACACGGCGTCACATCATAGTCACTGCTACGAGAACCCCAATTCCAACACAATTCCCACGTATTCTTATATAAATGAACATTTCATTGACACAAGAAATATTGGGCTTTGTCCATCGTCCGGTATTCTATAAACTAAAAGACACAAAGTTTCTGAAACTGGATCTGTTTCCATCCTTAGATTAAGTTATTCATGGTAATTAAGGCCATCACTGGCTGATCGAAGGAATTATAAAACAGATTCCATGGAGGCTGGAATTTTGAATCCGACTTTCAGATTTATATTAATGTAAAATGTAGCAGAGAATAAATAAACTATGAAAATGTGGATGTGCTCTCATAGGCAGGACGCGCGGTCTCCAGTTCAGTGCCTGGGCAGTGCCTCTGCATGACCACGACCTCTTCCTTCCAGATCCTTTTGAATTCATCATTCAGTAGTCGCTCTGTCATTCAATGTTGTATAGGCCACTTTTCGTTTTTTAGTAGCAAGCAAAGTAACCGAAAAAAGTATTCACTTACATGTGTATATGTATGCATATACAGGGTGTCCCAAGAGGAGAGGTCACTATTCTGCGAGTTCAGAGTACCTGTCAGGTGTATATGTACATGTTCCCTGTTCCGAACGGTTTCCGAGATAGAGCTATTTCACTGTACAGTACACTGTCATACTGTACAGACGAGCAAGACGCCATGTCATCACACGAGTTGCACCGAGATAGAGTTATTTCACTGTACAGACGAGCAACACGCTATGTCATCACACGAGTTGCAAAGTGCATTGATGTTGACGGTGGAATTTTCGAAAATGTATTGCACTAGGTAAACTGTGCCGACTTTGTCACCTGAACAATAAATACCGGTATTAGAAACAGTAAGTAATATCTCTTTCTTATCAACAGTTTTGGAGCTTTACAGCTGTATCTCGGAACCCATTCGGAATAGGACACATGTACATACACACTTTTCTTTCACTTAGAATGACCGATACTATGACCTCTCAGAATATTGACCTGTCCCCCTGGGACGCTCCCTCTTTATCGCTATTTCTCCAAGAACACAGCTTGCCTTACAAACGTCTCGATACCTCTTTGTAAACAAAACTTCAAACAATGTGTAACATTTTCATACAGTATTTCGAGAAATAACGCTCAGATTAAGACGTTAAAATTCTCTTGTAATTAAGAAAGTGTGAGATAAGGATTCGAACGGCATTTTGAAACTATTGCAACATTAGTACAAGGCTGTGACAGCAGCAACTTTTGCAGAGTAAGGCTCAAATTTTGCAGTAAGTTTAAGTGGGAAGGCAACATTTACATGTATATACAGTAGAACTTGGTTATAACGTCATCAAAGGGACCTAAAAATAGTGTCGTTATAAACGAATGTCGTTGTAACCGAAATGGGCACTTCCACAGTAGCCTTATGTTAGTCACGTAAAAATCTACCAAAAACCGAGTTAAAATGTTGCATTTTTAATATCAAAGACATATTACAGCGCTTTTCACTGACAATACACACCGCACTAATACTGTATATTAAAGGTAGGCCTACTCACCAAATTACAGTAGATTACATCAATTGTTGTGCCTTACTGTACCTAGATACGAGTACAGTAATCAGTTATCTTCATCTGTTTCCTGTTACTTGCCCAATACACACTTTCTAAATTACGTTCAATGACCATATCAGAGAAATTCAGGAATGAAAATGACGTTACATACGAGGTTGATGCATTTGTGCATGTCGTTCTAAGCAAGGTATAAAAACAGTTGCTTTATGAGGAATTAGTTCATACCATTGAATATTTGACGCAATAGACAAGGTGTCGCAGAAACCGATGTTGCTATAACCAAGTTTTACTGTATGTCGTTTGTCTGCCTGTATTTACATTAATTTCAGGCTTCATTGTACCCCAAATATAACATTGTATCCTGCAACGTGCTAGTAGCTGCAAGTGGGGCATTCAGACTAATCAGGGGCAATGGAATTGAATGGGCTTGTAGTTGAACCCGCCTCGATGTTGTGTAGAAATCCCACTAAACAATTTCAGGAAAAATAAAGAGCGGATTGAATGTAACTTTCCGTACGAAAAATCAGTAATTATATAGAAGAATATTCTTATAAAATCATTTTCAGACGTGATTTACAAGATTTAACGAATCCTAAACTTTATTGGCCATATTCATTATTGTGTAGTGTTTCCTGTTTCTTTAAGAACATGCCATAGAAGGAAAAATCTTACGTTGTTTTACCACGATTCTCATTGCACTAACGCGATTAATCTTATGGTAAAACTGCAATAAAATTGTGCCGAATAACATGACACAACAGCTGATCGTAGCATAGTTGTTGCTATTTATACCAGCCACTTTAATCCTATTTATTTAACTGTATTTGTGTGTTTCATGTTAGTCTTCGTGCAAGCAGCATCAACTGGCTGGAAATTGTGGAAACGCGATGTTTTCTATCGAGTAAAGACGAAATTTTTAATGTTAGTTACATGAACTTAATGCTTCACCATATAAAATTACATTTTGTACCTGGCAAGAAAGAAAAACAGAATGATTTATTCATGTTGGGCGCAGTATTGATGCCTTATGACAATAACAGCGAGTCTGCAGACAACTCCCGCTATGTGTCTTCGTGCTGCGAATGGTTAATACAGCTACAGGTAGAAGCTAAAAATCAGTTAAATGGAGGTGGTTGTTATTTAGGTTGTTGATACATCCACGCGTATGCAAATAAAGTCGTTGAGTGCAGTTGTACACCGCCTTCTCATCGCGTTTCGTATTCACTCTATTGTGGGGCACTATGCTACAAGCCGGGAAGGTCGCGGGTTTGGATCCCGTTGAGGTCACTGGATTTTTAAATTGGTCCAATCCATTCCAACCGCACTATAATCCTGGGATCGACTCAGCGTCTAACAGAAATGAGTACCATGAATCTTCCTGTGGGTAAAGAGCGACCGGCGTATAAGGGGGCCCATACACGTACGAGCCTGGCTCGCGAGTCCGACTCGGCTCGGGTTCCAATCTAATAGAAAGGAGATGCTGGGAAGCGATGGTTGATACAGTGGCAGAATCTCCGGTTCTACACCTGTAATCATCAGTGCGTCTGTAGAAACGGTCACTACATATGCATGTTTAGAGGATGTAATTGGAATTGTGACGTCTGTAGAAATGGTGCATGCCCCTATAAAAATAAAACTTCTGGAATCTCATACGGCAGTCAGTTGTCAGTAATTTGTATTATTAAGTAAATAAATTGAAATCATGGATTATAAGTTGGACAGAACATGTAACACATATGGGGGATACGGTAAATGTCCACAAAATTTTAGTCCCGAACCCTGAATGGAAGAAGCCAGTTGGGAGGTGATAATTGATTATTTTCTTGTCATGTAGGACGTCTGCGTCATGGAGTTAATTTCAATGCACGGCCCACATTTTTTTTTCCTCTTGGCACTACAGCCCCAGTGGGCCTAGGCCTACCTCCATGAACTTCTCCGTTCACTTCGGTTTTTCTAGATCTTAGACAAACGGTAGGACTCCTTGGGCGGGTGATCAGCTCGTCACAAGGCCTCTACCTGTACACAAACACAGAAAAACGCACACAAACATCCATGCCCTAAGTGGGATTCGAACACACGATCCCGGCTTCCGAGCGAGCGAAGACAGTACATGCCTTAGACCGCCTGGCTACCGTGACCGGCCGGCCCACATCTAGCCCACCTTATTGCGACATTTTGTTTCTGTTCTGGACCTAGATTTTAACACTTTCTCATTTTATCTGTTTTATTTAGTTTCAGTAAGAGGAGAAGTGAGTCGGGTTGCAGGGTATATCTCATCTCGTCCCTGTTTTACAGCATATTCATGAGGGACACACAATACCTTTATTTTGTCCTCACGCCCACAGACACACACACACACAGACGCGGACTGAGTTTAGCTTCATCCCCCCCCTTCAACCCTTTCACTGCAATGCAACTCCATTAAGGTCTTCCCTGCGTGCGGTACTCCGAACTCTGTTTCTCAGGGTTACGCTCCCCCGTCAGTCAAAGTTTGGTGGTGCCCCTGTAAAGTGGCTGTGCATATAGACAGGGACATGCAGACATGACTCGCGGAAAGTCTAACCAACACCGTGCAGAATTTGCATGAAATCGTATGGGGCCCTCAGCTTCCAGCACTATGGACTTACTGTACATGCTTCATGGAATTCATCCATTCACATTGAATTTTACGGTTCTTCCATCTCTTAAACGTAAACATAAAAATTCTACGAAGGGGTTTTAACGCAATTTTGAAAATTATTTAGTAAAGCATTTAATCTGAAATATATTGAGGTGACTGAACTGTCGCCTTTTAGTTAAACTTTGTTTGGGTCTATTGTGCAGAAACAATGTTCACATTTGTTCCCAGCTGAGGCATTCAGCGCCATATTATTCTGTCGTCAAGAGATCTCACGGACGGTGTGGAGGGGGTCCGCCTCCCAAATTGAACTTTACGTTTACAAAACTCTTATAGTTACATCTTAAATGCATTTTTTGAACTTGGAATTATCAAGAAACCAATTTACATTTATCTCCTTCTTGATAATGAACCGTACATAAAGTTAATAGAATTAGCGTTCTTTATCATGGGCTTCCCCGCGTCCACAGCAGAAGCAGGAGAACGGGTTACTAAGTAGCGAACTGGACTCCGACTTTGTGCCCTCAAAAGCTTAAACGATGCAGACTTTTTTTTTTTTGCTTCGCGTTCCATAATGGTCTCTCCGTCTCTCTCTGTGTTTATTATTTGCTTTCTTTCCAAGTCACGCCTTTCCAGTTGTAATTCGTAATTTTGTTTCCTAACAACAAACTGCATGGAGGAAAATCCTTCTTGTGAATCCGATAGTCCCGCAAATGATCAAGAAATAACCTGCCTTTTGTGTAAACCGAAGCTTCATTACCGTGTGAGCTAGTCACCGTCCCTGTTCGTTATCTTCTGTGGGTTGAATGTACCCCGAGCCTAGACGCGCCACTTGTCGTAAGATCCACTGTAATATTGTATTTAAACATCCTGTTGCATTAATGTATCATTTATTTCATATAGTATATTTCCGTCTCTAGTGCAGCTCATCATTAGTCACATGTTTCGGCCGTATAGTGCCATCGTCAGGTGTCTTGTATCTCGTCAAAATTATTGCGCTGTACAATATGTCAAAATTTCCAGTCGCGTGTAAACGCGATATTACATAATTAAAATAAACTAAACCTAATTAAAATTAATTAAAAGTAGTTAAAATAATTAGTATTCTAATGTTATCCTTGCAGTCGTCCATTCTTTTAAACGACATTTGCTTGAGTATCTGTAATTTTGGATTTATGTGGGCAGCATTCCCTTTGCGGCGTGTGGTTGTGTTGTTACACAGTCAACGTAAAGAACTGAAGGCAAAGGGGCGAATTTAACGAGAATGACAAGACTACATCAGCATCCTAAGAATAACACAATAACACGCATAACACCCACGCCGCAAAGGGAATGCTGCCCAAATAAATCCAAAACATGAGATCTCAAACAAACGAAGTTTAAAAGAATGGATTGCATGAATAGCATTAGATTATTAATTAGTTTCAATAAATGTAATTTTATTTGAATTAAGAGATATCGCCTTTACACGCGATAAGAAATTTTGATATACTATAATACATTGCAACAATTTTTGCGAGATACAAGACACCTGATGATGGCAGATACGGCCAAAACATGTTGCGAGAAAGATGGGTGACTAATAATAAGTTCCACTATAATATTTTCCACCCATTTCCTGTGCTTTACATTGAATGACGCCGTCAGTAAGTAGACTAATTAATCGAAATTCTATCTCGTAATTTGCTGACGGGCTGACGAAAGCAAGGAAAAGACCTCAGTTTGGGAAACCAGTGTCCAAGCTGAGGTTCGAACGGAGCATCTCTTGAACAGAACGCGAGAACGTTACCCCTTACACCAAGCGGTTCAGCCTCTTCTACATCCCTGGGTTTTATATTCAGGTTTCTGGCTTCTGGTTTGTGATACACCGTATCTCGGTAGATAGGTGACGTTTCGGAAGAACATACTGCTTCTATCTTCAGAGTGTTTTAACATGTTTATATATAAAACTGTATAGTGTAATGTCCCGCAAGACCATAATCATATTTGATTCCGTGAAATCAGATTTTATTAAATTTGCCTTACATTTCTGTTTACCATATGCGTGCTGTATCCCTTGCCCACAATTTAATCTCAATATTATTTTGTTCGTATATGTTACGGGAGAACTCATATGAAGGCCAGTGTATAAAATATTTGTCGTATAGTTCCGGGGTCAGTAGCACCGAGAGAGGTGAAGTTCCTGTGTTCCAAGTTTTCTTGACCTCTGCACCAGTAGCAGGGCTGGGGTACAGAAGTTAGACTGTAGTTTCGGCAGCAGGAGATGATCTTGTGCGTTTTGTTTATTTGCTGACGGATCCTGTTCACTGAGCCTGAATGCGTCTTCATGGTCTTGGCACTCGGGGCGTGAAACACTGTCCAGTTGCAACGTAAAAACGTGCTCCTTGACGAAGTGGGCTGAAGCAGCCGTTATCTCCACTGTCGGAGTCTCCGTGAGATCTCTTATTCGGACGGAGAATGCGCTCTTCGTTTTTGTGACGCTCTTTATCCGAAACGTCTGTACATATTCACCAAACTGCACAGCGACACATTCCATAAATCGTGATCCCCATCTGTCCGTCATCTCCGTGCAATTCTTATCTTCTTACTGAGAATTTGCGTATTGTTACTAATTTCTCTAGTCTCTCGTCCTTTATATGTCATGTGGATACAATTCTTATTTTTGAACTGGTTTAGGTACGGGCTGGACGACCGAGTTTGATTCCCTGCAAGGGGATTTTTTTTCTCCACGTCGTCTGGACCAGGTCTCGGTCCCACCCACCCTCCTATACAATGGGCACCGATGGTTCTTTCCCGGGGGTAAAGCAGCAGGGGCGTTAATCTGACCATTCACCTCCACCTAGTGCCGAGGTCAAGAGTGGTGGAGCTTACCTCCACTGCTCTTTATGGTGTGATGCTTAATTAATTAAGCGTTATCTCATTTTGCGCTTCTACAATTCATTGTAATTCCTTTTCATCTATTGGTTGTGTTCTCTTGTCGTCATGTATTACTGTGAAAGTTACCACTCCTAAAAAAATCGTGTATGTAGTTCCTCGTAGCGTTGTCATGTAATCTCACCTGCATTGATAAATTTAGGAATCCGTTGCTTCCATCCTCATAATAGAATGAATGCATGTATTGTATCTTCGAAGACAGAATTAATCGTTTCTTGTTAGATTTGAGGTTCTCACACCGCTTACTGAACAGTGCAGTCTTCTAGAGTGTACGCCGTATACTATGAAAGGAAATTTACGGATATTTCAGCATAAATTACTACCTCCATCATCAGGGTCAAATTGTGTGTCAAGTAAACACCCTTCAAGAAGCGAGAAACTTGTGAGTATCGAAGCGCGCAGTGTTTCAGCTGCAGAAAGAGGACGTTGCAGATTCCTCAGCGCACAGGTCTCAGTGCCTCGCTCCCCACGTGTAGGCCTGTATCTTGAATGTATTTAAAAAGTCATTTGTCCCTGTCGAGAGATGATGGTGGCTGGTTCATGGTTTGAAGGCATCGTCTCTATGAATACTTGAACCTATGCACCCATCATGAATACACAAACCATTATGTTGAAAAGAGGGCCCAAACCAGCGGAGGGTATGCAAATACGGGATGAATATAGTGGGCCCTCCCAGCGGGATAAGAATAACGCACTACCGGGCTACTGCGGCCTTTATACGTGCGTTTTGTGGACGTGTTAGTGGAGCGTACTCGCCTCCCCTTCAGCAGTTACAAATGAAGAAACGCGTTCCCTTCCTTCGCATGTACGTAACTTGATGCACGCGCGATCGGTAAGGCTCTAGATTTGTATTTTGGAGGTACTCTGTTCGAATATCGGTCTGGGTCGCAGGGTATTCTGAGTTTTCCCTAGTCTCATCAGCCAAATTCCAGGATAGCATGTTGATTATATCAGGGCCAAGGCCGCGCCACAGCTCAAACGGTTAGTCGCTGGCTTCCCACCGCGGCGGCCCGGTTTCGATCCCGGGTTTTGGTCAAGTGGGATTTGTGGTGGACAAAGTGGCGCTGGGGGCGGGTTTTTTTCGAGTACTTCGGTTTCCCCTGCCAATCTTCATTCCCCCAAATTCTCCATCATCACCCGGGGCAGCCTACAATAGGCCAATCAGTGGCCGCCATGCCGAGTGGACCCAGTTGGACTCCACCCACCACTAAGCGAATTAAATTTAAATCAGGCCCATATCCTTCATAATATTTTTTTTGTTTTAATTGATCAGTTATTACAGCATTCGAAACTACACAGCGTTACATACTGACAGTGTCGTAAAATGGGCCTCAACACTATGCATGCTACATGCGCCGCCCATCTCATCCTCCTTGCGAGGGGAAAGGGTCGGGAATGGGGATTGGAGTCGCACACAACACTTGTATGTCGCTTCAGCAGCCGTGGCTACCGCACACACTGACAGGAATTCCGCATGGACTTTATATGGGGGTTCTGTGTTAGGTCCGCGGTAGGAAACACAAAAGTTATAGGAATATTTTGTTTTCAAATAAATTAGATAAAATTAAGCGCGTTCAATAGCCCCCCCCAAAAAAAACTCCGCGGAGGAATGGACATTTCAGATTTGAATCTGGAGCAGTTGGTACTCGTCACTGCATGAATACTTTTTCATTTCTTCCTCGTGTGTGTATTTCCCGGACGTAAAGCTGCCCAGGCATGAATCTGATCCATGTTAAGAACACGTAGAGCTATATCTCCACTTCCCCATTCGTCTTCTTGGCGTGTCGCTGCTTATTTGAGGTAATAGACAACTTTATCTAGCGTGTGTGTGAAATATATACATTATGCCCATTGAGGGAGAATTTGTTAGGCACGATTTCACTGAATATGGACGCTATGAACTTTCAGAATCCTGGAAGGACAACTTCATAGATTGAATTGTTTCAGCGGTGTAGAGGTAGATCTAAAAGTCTGTGACGATGGTACGTTTCTGGACATTATCTATTGTCCTGTTCTATCTAAAACACCACCATGTTTATATTTCGGAGACTGGACCCTGCCTCCGTCTTCAGGTAAAACTTACTCGATGGAGCTAGTCCCTATCTCCGAAACATTGTGTTTTGTGTTTAATTTCCATGCTAACTGATAACGACAAATATTACATCTCTCTCGTGCTTTGACTAATTATATATAATTATAATTGCATTTCACTTATATTGAAATAAATTGACCCATTTTTTGTGGAACAAGAGTCGACTTCATGTACATTTCTTCTGTGTCCCAGCCTCTTGCCAGTCCCCGCATTCATTGTGGTGGGACACGACATGTACTGCGCGATCTGTCCATCATTCGTCATGAAGCAAGCATATTCCGGTTTAATGCATATGCCGATCTGTTATTTACCAAACCTGTCTTCAGGCTGCGTTGCGGTGGTGTATAATATGAGAAGGGCGTCTCGCATTAAAACGTGTATTTAATATAAGATCCATGTACTCTCCCCCCGTGTAATATCTACAGAAGGCTATTTCAGCGGGGTCAGATGCTACTTGTGCTTGCAGCTCAACAATCTTACTTGCCTGCAAGGATAAAATGTCTTTTTGCAGTATCATGTTAAGTACTGCATGAAAGCATCACGGCATGGAGACCAATAGGGAGTGGAGGTATGGCTCTGCGGATTCTTAACCTCGTTGCTAGTAGGAGATGAGTGATGACCGTCACGCTTCGGCGCCTTTACCCTGGGATAAATAATCCCGGTACCCATTGGAAGCTGTCTGGACTCCAGAGCTGGTCTGAATGAGAGAAAAACGTCCTGCCCCTGTTAGCAATTGATCCCCAGTGCCTCAGTCATTCATCCTGTGACATAGTCGCTGTACTGACTGAGATAACTGCGTGTAAAGGACGTTCTGTTTTTCTTTGTAAATACTAGGCATTTAGTACTGGGGAGAGTCAGTAAATCAGAAAATAGGTCACAAATTAAGGTAAAACAGCTATAATAGACGTAATAGGTTTTCTGTGTGTGTCACTAGGTAGCAGCGCAGTCCAGCTTCATGGCAGTGTAGATAGCAGACACGCATGCGCATATTCAGAGGCTGATTTCAGTAGTTGAAATGGCAACCGTGCTTGAGGAGTGTACTATCGAAGAGCAGCGTTCTATAATAATTCTTTGTGAGGAAATGGATTAATGCAAAGGATATTCCTAAAGAAATGTTCGCTTTTACGTTGGGAGGTATTTGTCGCGTAAAGCGCTTCACAGCTGTTTTGCTGACGACGAAAATGTTGAAGCGGAAGTGGGTGAGACAACAGTCAAGAGACTTCTGTGCTGCTGGTTTCAACGCACTGGTAAAGCGATGGGACAAGTGTATCGCTATTGGTGGAGGATATGCCGAGAAATAATTTTTTTTTCTAGGTTCGAATATCACATGCTTTGCGTGTTATATCCGTTTGTGACCTATTTACTGACGCTCCCTCATATTCAAAGATATGGAATTTTTTTTATTTGTGATACAACTTTGAGACACTACCATCAAACAGATATAAACTTATACTTAACACCCGCAGTACATATTTGAAGACAGTTGTCTCGCCCGTAGCACTGAACCCTTGAATGTCATTTAAAATGCCCACAAACCCTTCTCCATGTGTCATATACGAGGTGCTTGATTTCATTTGTGAAATCGGCAACGGGCCTTCTATTTGTATTGAAATGGATGCAAATCATTGCCGCATTCCGTCGCTGCGTACACCTTCTCATATAAGCACACGAGCCGACATCATGACCTTTCATTGCTATTTAAATTCACATCAATCTAAGCCAGAGATTCCCTTTTTTGTTACGTCATATACCTGAAACTCCCGATATCTCACTCCTCAATTCAGGAAGTGCATGTTTTACATACATAAATAGTGGGGAGCTTGCTCCGGCGCAAGATAAGCCTTTTTACATGCCCATAACCTTATGAGGTTACGGGCGTTTGGATATGCAGAATGTTCATTCTATTTAGAGGAGTCATGTTAGGGTTAATTTGAATATGGGAGAGTGGTGGCAGATTTTGAATGGGGCACAGGGTGAATATGAGAATATTTTGGTGTTGGACAAAAGGCGCGTGCAACTTATTAAAATGGTCACGTGTTTGAGACCACCCCCCCTCCCCCAACATATCTTACAGGGCCTGATATGCTAATAGTCATGCGATCTGCATACATCAACCTCTGCATAGCAAAGCGTTTCATTGGACGGGGTAGTTCTGGGTGCCCCTACAAAACTTTCCACGTGGTACTGTCATGTATTTATTGCTTTGGATAACTTTTGTTTCATAAATAAAGACCCATTCGCTCTATCTGGAGAATACTGAGCATTATGTTAACACCAGGATCATGAAATATTTTATTTTACCTAATGTATTTGCCACTGAAACTTAGGCCTGTGTTATTTGATCTGTTTTATTAATGCTACTCCGTTGTGTCGCCTCTTCAAGAAAGTTTCCTTCGGACACATGGAAGGCCTTCGGAATAACAATTTGAACCCTAAAAGTGGTCTAAATAATATTTTAGAACTCAGTTCGTATCTCACAGGAAACATATCGTCCCTCCGTTTCGAAGATGAACTACTTAATGCTGTTTACGGAAACAGTCGCTGTTTATTGTGAAAATCATACGGAACACAAATAATAAATACAGATTCAGTTCGTACCTCACAGGAAACACATTACATCTCCGCTACAGAGCCCAACCGGTTAATGTAGTTTAGGGGAACAGTCGCTGTTTACTGTGAGAATCATACGGAACACAAATAATAAATACAGATTCAGTTCGTACCACACAGGAAACACATTACGTCTCCGCTACAAAACCCAACTGGTTAATGCTGTTTAGGGAACAGCCGCTGTTTATTGTCAGAACCATACGGAACACATAAATACACTTTACTTATAGAACGCTTTTGAATGTTAATTTAGTTACCACTGTGGTTTAAAGATTTATTTCTGTATTGTGGAGCATGCGACCCTTTCTCAAATTATTAGCGGTTTTCAGTAAATCTTTCCAGCCTATTCCCTACTCCGTATTCCAGGGCGACCAAATTTATATTTCTTCACGTATTATCGGCCTTCTTAATATTGTTAAAACATTGAATATATTGGGGGATAATCAGTAATGGGAAATATAATTACAGTAATAAGTTTTCCTCGTCATTCATTAATTACGCATCACGGTATGAAGATGTAAGGGGGAGTGGAAGTATACATCCACGTACTCTTAACCCTGACATTAGACATAGATGAGTGGTCAGCTGGACGCCTGGCAGGTTTTACCCTGCGGGTGTAGAACCCCGGTACCCGTTGAATAGGCGGCTGGGTGGGTCCCAGAGGCGGACTGGACGCCGGGGAGTAGAGAAAAATCTGTCGCTCCTACCGTGACTCGAACTCTGATTTCTCGGCCGTCGAACCCGTAGCCCGTCGTCATACCGACTGAGCAATCCCGGCTTCTATCATGCTGCTTAGAGATTCAAATATTTTGCTGCGTATGTTTGTTTTCAGACGCGTGTTTTTAGATATTTGTGTCAGAGTAAGAGTCCATGTTTCACTGCCATACAAAACACGCGGTAAAACTGTTTTTCTGCCGATCGTGGTCTTCAGCCTTCGGGGCAGCGGGAGGAAGAGTAACGCTTTTTCCACTGAACAGCGTGCTTTTATGTTAACATGACATGACATCTCTGTTATGGATTGGTTTTATAGTTCTTGTGCAAAGGTTAGATTAAACCAAAGTATGAAATAATTGCGTTAACCCCTGTTATCACTTGCTACAAATATATTTGTAGTGGCCTATTTCACGACTCTATTGGCGTTAGACTATACAGCTTCCGTGTAGGATGATTCATGAATTGGGAAAGGTTTGGAAACCAAACGTTGGTGATCCAGCCGAGAGACTTTGCTGCCATCTGTCTGGAGAGACTAGGCAAACCTCAGTCAGGATAGGTTGTATTCCATCCAAGGTTCGAACCTAGCATTCCTGAATGCCATTCTAGAATGTTACCTCTGCACTAACGTCTTTGGATGATATCTCGTCAGATCAGATTTATTTTATGAGGTGTTTGCCGAAGCCATTTTGTTCTGTGGAAGCAAGCAGAATGTGATTCATGAAATTAAAGCAGTTAGCCATGTTGAATGATTCTTTGCTATAACTCACGTCCGTCCGTCCGTCATTTAATATGGGTTTCTCTTTCATTCCCATATCCAAAGTGAGAGTCATCAGTAATTTTGATGATACAGTTCAATATCTAACTGAAGCGTACAAATTTATCGCCTTTCTTTTGTCTCAAGGGGAGAAATAACGCGTTGTGCTTATTGGCTGCTTGAAATCCCTGACGTCATTCGTCCCTTCCATCCAGCCTCTACCGAGGCGTTAAAGAAGAAAAAGGAATCTTATTAGCGCTTGAAGTAGATTTATTACGGATACGCCTAAACGGCATAAATTGGTCATTTTTTAGTCCAATTACATAAAAAAATCATGGTACTAAACTTTCGTTTTTGAGTTGAAGGAATGGCATCTTGTGAACTCTCCGATATTGTTTTACACAACATCATTAATTATGATTTTTAATGAACCTTTTGTTATACCCAAGAACAGAATGTAAACTTGTAACGGTCCTCGGAGGTCCGTATGGTTGTGAGACGTCGAGGCTTCCAACATTTTCTAGAAAATCGGCTCACAAATGGGAGTGAGGTTATTAGCCTTACGCGCCGGTCACTTTTACTGCCAAGAAGATTCCTGGTACTCATTTCTGTTAGAGGCTGAGTCGACTCCATGGCCATAGTGCGGCTGGAAGGATTAGATTAATTGAAAAAACCCAGTGACCTCATCAGGATTCAAACCTGCGAGCGTCCGGCTTGTGGCATAGTGCCTCAACCGACTCTGCTACCACATGCCTCGGACATCGGTATGAACACGATAGGATTGATTTAATAGAATCCACTTGAGCAAGTTCTGCACCCATACACTGGGGGCGATATGCATTCTTTATTGTAAGCGATCAGGGAATGGGTTCCTTATAAGTTTGCTTCAGTGCCTTCAGGCTCCCGTACGTTCATTTCAAATGTTCAGTTTCCCAATAAGTTCCCTAACAAGGGAAACACTCGGATTGCAACATTTAATTTATTTCTTTTCCTCTATCAACCCTCTTCCTCATACCCTTCATTTCCGCCCCTAACATAAAAAGCATCATGTATTGAAGAAAGCATAGCGACACACATGGGTGCCATACGACTTTTTTATCCATGCACACCACCCATTTCCTCGCCCCATACCCTTCGATACAATGCGAAAAAACTACCCTTCTTAACTAGACCGGCCTATATCATATCCCTTACGCC
>NW_019744412.1:1421488-1463939 GCF_002891405.2 Cryptotermes secundus
AAAAAATGGGATCTTTATGGAAATGTTTTAGTATGTAATCCCACTTCTAGGCAGAAGAGACCATTTCCAAGGGTCGATTCGCTACAGTTCTACCCATAAAGAACTGAAACACCGAGCTGTATAAACTGCCGCGGGATTCATTCGTTATATCGCGTGATTCCTTGGCCAGCCAGTCTTGCACGACAGCATTATGCAGACCACAGCTCGAAGTTTGTAGTCACAACACTGGCAGAAGCAGCCATTCTCTCGGGATGAGGTTGTTTCCCTGTCTCTATCGCTATATATATACACATGTAGTGATTAAAACTCTGAGGAAGGAATGACATTTAAAATAAATTAAAACACACATGTAATTAGAAAAAGACATTTGGACTGATGACTCTAATTGCATTCGGAAGTTCTACCGCAACACGTGCACATCGCTTTAACATCTGTGACTACCGTACATGTTGGTAAGAGTACAGGGAGAATTTCATACGAATATCATAGCGTGTACAGCCGTTGCTAAGAAATAGGCGAGTAAACGATGGTGTCATGCAACCGGTTTTTAGGCAACAGATCAGTAAACGTGTTCCCGCGGCAACGAATACGAGCACAACATTTAGAGTCACTGTCGGAAACGGTGTTTTCTTCTTTGTGAGAGTTGTCAGTTGAAAGTCAGCTTGTGAAGAGACGACTAGGGGGTTGGTGTGGAATGGCCGGCAGGCCGGCAGGTCATTCGAGTTCTGCACGGGAGGCTGTGAAGACAGAACCTGATCCTGTTCAACTGAAGAATCTTCACTGTTAGAAGCCGTTGCCTGAGAACGGCCGATGAAGGCAGCAGGCTGAAAAAAGCTATTGGGTGCCGAGTTTTTTCGTGAAATGTCAAGATTAGCGATAACGCTGTAGTTGTAGTTCTAGTGGTATGTATAAGTGGCCATTAATTCTATTCTCCAGTCCATACCCCGTTTATAGTCTCACCTAAAACGTGAGAATATCTTACTATGTTCTCTATTAGTTTCACAGAGCCCAACGGAAGGAACAGACACATGAAGTGTGCCCCAGGTCCCTTAACGTGAATTAGCGATCATTTCCTGAAACAAAGCTAATGAGCCAGCAGAATTTGTCTCCTGAAACTTCTCTCTTCTTGCATGGCCTATTCTTGGACCCTGAACACGTAGACATGTGTTTCTCCGAAACATTGGGCTGTATCCAAATTGCAGTTATAGTTACGGCGTCCACTTATGCGAAAGTTGAGAGAAAGAACCCACACTGAATTAGAAGCATTTGATGGTAACAGCTTATGAGAACATTTTTACATAAAGAAAGACTGGTCACTTGAACGTGTCCCACGAGGAATTCTGGCATCATTTGATGTGCCCTCCTCGACATCTCTTCATTGCATTAGTGCAATTTTCTCACAACACCCACCAGAAAATAATCAAGAAATATTTTATTCTCTATATTAAAACTTTCAGAATATCCCTCCCCCTTTTTTGTTTAGATGTAGAGCAGTATTGTTGTATCTGCATTTCCCCTTCCACTCAGCCACACTCCCTTGGCGCAGAACTCCTTGATCATATCCACTTTCTCCCTCCCGCTTCCCCTCCGCAAAATTTCCCCACGTTTCTATTGCTCCGAGGAAATTAGCTTGGAAAACCTCCATCAACTTTTTATATGCGCGGCCATTCTTGTTGCGCTGGGGAAAAAACAAAGATAGGGGGAAAAAAAGTGATATAGAGCCACGATAATATTGGGAGTCCTAAACGCAACGAACCTAAGGGTCACGACAGAGGAGAGGATTCGGCAGTTTACTTGTGATGTTTCCTTGCTGTACACTGAGAGTAGATAGGTGTACTGTCTGTTGTTACACAGGGCATGAGCAGTGATCATTAGCCCGGGTGATCAAGGAAACAGTTTGTTAATTTAAGTTAACGTATTTCTGTTCTATGCTACTGTGTTTCCTTTCTCGGACCGAATGGGAATCCCCCAAAAGTACTTTCGAGATTCACTCTATAATCTTGCCAGTATGTACGGTAGCCGCAACTAATAAAGTGGTGTGCAAGTGTTGCAGCAGAGTTTTGGTTAGGATTCAAACCCATGTTCCAAATATTTTGTAATTAACGAGTAAATTTCTAAATTTCAGTGCAATTCCTTATTTGCTGTGCTTTATGATACAAGGAAAGGGGAGTGACGTAGCGCACGAAAAGTGGGTGTTCCCAGTATTGTGTTTTATTTATTATATGGACATATTTTCCAATAAAATTGTTTTACATTTATTCCAGCAATATATATTTCCGTCGCAGTGCAACACGGGATTGTTGCAGTCACTTTAATCTTCATTCGCGACATATTTCGGCCATATACGGCCATCATCAAGTGTCCTCATTATACTAGACTGTTCTGCACTCCTTATCTCAATTTTAGAATTAAAATTAAAATTGAGATTAAAATTCAAATTAAAATAGTTGTCTCTATTTTAAAGACGTTACAAGAAGGAAATATATTTTTACCTATACATAACTAACTTAAAGACCTCATACACGAGAGAGCTATGTGTGATCAACTGTAGAACATATACCAAATTTCTGACGTATAGTCCCCCGGAATAAAATAGGTCACAAAATTGTTCAGGTTGGGAGCTACTATGAGGATTCGTGTCCTGAAGAGGTCTTCATCCTTATCCTACATAGGATTTCTCCTTCGCGATAAAGATTCATTTTCTCAAGTTTATGGGGAAGCTGTTCGTGGTATTTTCCGAGAGTGCCTTGAGTAAGCTAGAGTTGCGAAGATAATACTAAAACGAATTTTAAACCAATCAGATGGCGAATGTGGGTTGTACATATCTTTCTACGGATAGAAACCATTGGGATGCTATTGTGAACAAGAAATAAATCCAGGTTCTTTAGGGATGTGACTCTTTAGTCTGGTATAGGTGGGCTGGCAATAAATTTTCCGGACTGGTGTGGAGAAGATTAATAAAAAGTGTTCTGTTTTTGTTCAGTGTAATTTCCGTCTCTGTGGTCTAGTGGTCAGAGTTCCTGGCTGCAGACCCAGAGGTCTGGGTTCGATTCCCGGCGCTACCAAATCTTCTGAAAAGTAGTAGGTTTGGAACGGGGTCCACTCAGCCTTGTGAGGATAATTGAGGACCTATTTCCAGGAAATAGCGGCTCCGGTCTAGAAAATCGGAATTAACGGCCTTGGGGATTCATTGCACTGACCACGCGACACCCTCTATCCACTAAAGTTGGTACTACGCCGGCAAGCGGACGTCCCTTGGTCGGTATAGTTCGCTTGAGGACTGAAACCACGGAGGTTTTTTTTTGGGGGGGGGTAATTTCCGTCCACTTGAATACATTTGTTGAATCGTTTAGAAAATTTTTGAAAACACCCAGTAAAGCTCTCCAAATGAAGAGCGTGCAGTCCGGCCGTCACGTTCTCCTTGATGCCTCTTTCCTTAGAGGGCAGTTTCCACCTTAGGAGCCTCGGCAGGATGTGTCTCCGTTGCTTCTGCTCGTCCGTGCGTCTGTGGGTCACGAACTTTACGCAGACCGTCCTCTTCCGTAAATCTTCATGGAGGATTTGACGAATCGTCTCCTTATTCATGTTCAGTTCATCCTACAGCCTTCTGAGAGTCATTGGACCATCTCATGACACCGTTTCATGGACACATGCGATTGTGTCTGCATTTAGAGAGGTTGAAGGACTCCCGCTTCTTGGATCACCCTGATGAGACTCACACCCGAATTTAAATCGTGTACATCATTCAGATACACTGCTGCGTCTTTGTTCTTCATCACCACAGTCAGTTTGCAATATTTTATAAGTTTTTGTTGTCGTTCTACCCAGTTTAACAATCACTCGTTGCTCCATGACTAAAAAAATGACAGCAGTTAAGACACTGAGTGGCTACACAGGAAGTGTCAGTGATTGGACTTGCTCACACCTGCCATATGTTGGTTAAGAAGTAGAACTACACTCAGTTGGCAGTAGTTCGTCTTACCACCACTTGCCGTGAATGCTATAGTACCAGTACGGCAATCTTATCAATTTCTCGGGTAACTGAGCAGCAGTTAGCTTCTAAAAATGAGTCTGCACCACTTAGTCTGCCAGCCGGTTAGGCAGTGAAATCTTTAGTAAAATTTCAAATACGACAGAGTGGTTACTATATATACCATATTAGCATTTAACATTGGAAAACTGCCTTTCCCACTGAATATATTTAGTTATGTACTTCATATTATTCATAAACATGATTTATTTCCTTAAACAGTATCCATTTGAAATCCAGTGGTTACTATATGTATCACTTCCTTTAACATACTAAAACTCTGCATTCTGCCCACAGAGTGTGTTTATGAGCTGTTTATGGTTCTCACAATGAACAGCGACTGTTTCCCTAAACAGCATTAACCGGATTTGTTTCTTAGCGGATACGTAATGTGTTTCCTGTGAGGTACGAACCGAATCTTTATATATTATTTGTTCCGTATGGTTCCTACAATAAACATACATTATTTTCCTAAACAGCGCTAACCGGTTTGGCTTTGTAGGGGGAGACATAATGTGTTTCTTCTGAGGTACGAAATGAATCTTTATATATTATTTGTTCCGTATGATTCTCACAATAATCAGACATTATTTGCCTAAACATCTTTAACCTTTTGGGCTTTGTAGCGGAGATGTAATGTGTTTCCAATGAAGTACGACTGGGACTTTTATACACTGTCCGGAAGAAATTCAGGCTTTAACGGGTTAACCGTTTGTCTTTGTAATGAAAGTGCATTGTGTTTTCTATGAGATGAGATGTGAATGACCTCGTTATTTCTATTCAAGGAGCTTCCAAGTGCACACGAGTCATCTGGATAGAGATTATAGATTTTGATATAAGTTTATGTGAAAGGCTAGGCGGTTTGTATGCGACTGCGCTGCAGATATTGCCTATTCTGTGTGGTGAAGTTTCCGACGAAGAGGTAGGCAATTCAAGGTTGCAGTTGCTTTGACGTAGACTCGATGACCGTAAGAGCATGATGTCGATAACAAACTTCATTTTAATGGTACTGTGGCCTGTATTTTGCGTCACAGAAATTAGGTACAAATTGGCGTGTTGTAAATTAATTTACATTTATTATAATAGAAAATAGTTACCTTATTACGCTTATTGGTATTTATTATTTGCTTCTGTGTGGATTGGATCAAGAATGCGTAAAATTGCGTGTTTCTTGCGTCACGCATGAGATAGGAACATGACAGAAACAACAACTGTGATTTCCGCTAGTCACTGAAGATGACAAAAACAATAGACGATCACTGAAATCTCAAAAATTTTTCTGTTGCTTGATGGATGTTTTCTTGCAAGAAACCGCACCACAAAACTTCTTTTTTGTTGTGTTTTAAATTGAGTACGTGACAGAATCATATTCTCTTGTAGATCTTCTACAATTGCGCTTTTGTTTTGTCTCGCTCTAATTGAGTTAAGAGCGCATTCTGTCGGATCGCCCATCCATATCATGGAAAGGTTTACTCCTTGCTCCGCTTTAGTTTGCAGTGGGGTCCGAGCTGTGGACGTTATGTAAAAACGTAAACTTCCGTGCAATATTCATGAGACATGGGAACTGTACAGACAAAGGATTGACATTCACACACAGGCAAAAGAAAAAATAATGCACTCTACAGATAAAGTTCTCAGTTCGATGCTCGTAGTTGGTCTCCAGATGATGAAGTTCTTGGCGTGTGGCGTCTGTCTCAGAAATGTGCGAGTGTGTTGCTAACATTGAACTAACGCTCTCGCTTTGTATTTGGTTTACGAATATTTTCTGTGGGATGTAGTAAATCCAGTAAAGTTGCATACACGTGTATGTGTGGATTTTAAAAATTAAATTCATAAGTTCATAATTAAGCGGTGAGAAGAATGTAACCAGAAATCGTTATTAATATTATTTTATTATTATTGAGGGCACACTTTAGCGTAGTTTGTTGAGGTACAATACTACAAGTCGGAAGGTCGCGGGTTCGATTCCAGATTAGGCCATTGGGTTTTTCAATTGACCTAATCCTTCCAGCCGCACAGTGGCCCTGGGGTCCACTTAGCCTCTAACAGAAGCGAGTAAAGGGCGGTCGGCCGGCACGAAAGGCTCACCTTACCGCCATCCTCCATCTATGAGCCGACTGTCTAGAAAATGTGGGAACCTCGACGTCTCAGAACCCTATAGGCAACCACTCCCTGTCACAGGGGTAGCTCTACCTTATTATTATTATTATTATTATTATTATTATTATTGTAGTAGAATAGGCTGTCTGTTATCTTCACTCCCTGACCTCTTTTCCTCAGAGAAGGAGCCCCCGGTACCCATTGGATAAGAGATTGGTTGGGGCCCCAGAGTCAGTCTGGACGCTGTAGAGAAGAGACAAATCTCTTTCCCCTGTCGACAATCAAATCCCGGTTCCAGGCTTGTGCAGCCCATAACCTAGTCGCTATACTAAGTGAGCTATTACATTATTATTATTATTATTATTATTATTATTATTCAGTTCAGTAACTGCAATTCACTCTAAACACTAGAAACGAAGCAAATTCAGTTTTCTATTAGGAGAGAATGCCAGTGCCAAGGGAAATATTTGGATCAAGATAACTGGAATGTGGAGGTAATTGCATGACGAGGATCTTCTACTCATCCATTAAATCTGCGGGAATCCATAATTAAATGCGAAGGCTGCATTTGCGTACTTGTTCAGATCTATCTTCATTTTGAATGTAAGGAAGATAGATAAAGCAGTCTGGAATAAAAAAGGAATCATTTTTTTTCTCTGATCAGGTCTTCGACCTGCCATGAAGTCGAAAGTACTGATTAAGAGGTTCCTATAATGAACCTAATTAAGAAAAGGTGTACGATTTTCTTTAAAACTCACCAAAACTAATTTCCCGGCAATTTGTTTCCCAGAACACTTAGGCAAGAACTGAATTGTCTGAACTTTAAATTAGCTCCTATGAAGCAGAATATTCTTGTAGGTATTTAAAGATTCTGTTCGTACCTCGCAGGAAACACATTACGTCTCCGCTACAAAGCCCAGCCGGTTAATGCTGTTCAAGGAAACAATCGCTGTTTATTGTGAGAACCATACGGAACAGAAATAATATATAAAGATTCAGTTCGTACCTCACAGGAAACAAATCACGTCTCCGCTACAAAGCTCAACCGGTTAATGCTGTTTAGGGAAACAGTCACTGTTTACTGTGAGAACCACACGGAACACATAATTACACCCTGTGAGCAGGATGCAGAATTATCTTTATACTAAAGCAGCTGGTACATACAGATACCACTGTATTTCTAAGGGTTGATACAAGTAAGACGCTTATTTTAAGAGGTTGTTTACCAGCGACACTCTAAACTTTTATTCGAGAGATGCTTGGTTCGAATTGCGGGCGGGACATCGGCTATCCTAACTTACTTTTCTCGTGGTTTTACTAATTCCACACAGGGAAATGTCAGGATAGAGCCCAAATTAGCTTGCAATCACTTCCTTCCTTTTCGCTGTTCATGATTATTTTGTTGCTTCGCGGTATATAATCCACGGCACTAGACGCGCTATGAAACAACGCTCAAAGCTACGAGGTGTACCAATACAAATAATAATAGGCAGATTGCACAATTAGGTTTGAAGGACAAAATGTCCAATATCCATAGAGAACGCACTGAACATATTGTCTCTACATATTGGTGCGCAACCTTCAGAGTTCGCTGGTAAAGAGACGGGAAGGGGTTGAGCTAGCTTAGTAGTTACGGTAACATGAATGCGTGGGTAGGAAGAGAGCCAGCTCGGCGCTTGCTTCTCCATATTATTTCATTATTTCAATGCTAAGAGATATGGAGTTATTTAATATTTCATATGTTTCAAGACACAGTTTTTAAAGACGTGGATTCCGAAGCCATGAGAGTCCTAGATTAGGCTACTGTAATCCCCCGAAATGAAACCCCATCTGAAATGAAATTTCCTCCCTTCTGTCAGTGTCACCCAAGATACCTTCGATTCCCAATTGTTCGAAAGACTTACGTAGAAGAAAGAGGAAAATTAGTAGATGGATGGGTCGGCTTGCAAACTGTCCCAAACAAGGCCATCCCTGCTTATGTGAAGGAACCAACCGTGAAAAGGACAAGGGGGTACAGATGTAAAAGAAGGGCATTGGTAATACCACAAGGGGTGCTTTACCTAGGCTGTAAGTCCACACCCCTAAGAGAGGCAATTGTTCTTTTGGTCTCATTTCTGGGTTCCCCGTCTGTAGCTTTGCTGGAGCTCACAAGGAAGGTATAGGGGCATGCATTTTGGCAACCTGACAATGCCGTATACACTATGCTCAGGACACTTCGTATGATAGTCCACAGGTGAAGCAGCCATTTGCTATCTCTACAGTTTTCGTAGTAAAGGACTCGTTTTAATTGAAATGAGCAGATTTTTTTTTCAGATGGTATTAACCACTCAGCTAATCGTAAATTTCGCCTCTTTGTGTGGAGTCAGGAGTTTCATTACCCTGTTCAGACGGGGCTCATTAGTGGACCCAACGGAATTCAGTCAATCCCCCCGCTTTCCATATATCAGAAAATCAATTTTAAGTGTCATCTTCCCATCGAAGCCTGCTTCTTGAGAGTGATGTCATCATCATACATTTTGCGCGAGATTCTGTGTGCCTTCTCCATGTTTCTCGACGTCGTCAATGATATAGTCACCTCTGAAACAATAATTTTATTATTCATTGTTTCGCTTGGTTCGTTTTACGTTTGAAATGTTTTCTGGATTTGCAAAAGTGTACTCCGTCTAATTTAAGTTTCTTCTTTGGCACATTTTGTTACTTAATACGAAGAAGAGCGTAGACAGGTCGGAACTTCTGTCTTCGGTTCTACGTATCTACGCGAAATCAAGCAGAAGTCCCTCTGGTTTTATTTGTTCAGAACATTTACATTTATGCTTAATTTGGGTAACCTTTTGAAGCATGAAGTCAGATTCAAAATTTTGTTACTACCGACTTTCAGTCGGCCTGTCTGTTTTCGTTTCAAGTCCCCATCTGGGGCTCAATACCAGATTTTTATTACCGTCAGACAGTTGATATGGGGCGCCGTCTCTAATGAGAGGACGAGTCTCTAGTCTGCTGGCTCTCGCCATTGCAGTCATTCTCAAGTCCATGTCCTCTCATATTCGAGACTGTCCTAACTTGGAAGACCAGGTCCTCATATTCATAGCCCCCAGGAACAGGATGGCCCAGTTATACCCCCAGGCACTGGGTTCCCTTTTCTTCGCCTCCTACGACTCGCAGGGCTGCGGTAGAGGTATTCGAACCCACTTCTGCGCGGGGCTTGATGCGCGAAGTACCTCAGATTAATGCTCACGACATTTGTATAGCTCATCTCTGTCTGAACTGAGTTCACAGAAGCTCTCGAGATACGAACCTAGGTCATGTATTCCTGTAGGAGGTGATGCCGTCCCTACCAGCGTTTCGGGATAAACATATTGCCTCTATTTTCAGAGCAGAAGAAGAAAAAGTCACCAGGTTCCTGCGACACGTTGGTACGTATCTACCAAACTACATGACGTCACATCACAGAAGAGATGAGTCCCTATATTTTCCTCTGCGAGAACTTCAAATGCCATGTCATTAATAAATTATTAGAAAATTAACTTTATTGTCAAGAATCTTATTCAGGGCCGATGATATCAAAGCTTGGGTTTCATTTTCTGCTAAATTGATTAAATGTTGGAATTTTTATGAGATGTAAATCCCGAAAGAGACTAAGTTAATAACGTCGTTTATTGCCGTTAAACGATACGGGGAACAGATGTATATAGGCCTACATTTTAACTCTTCAGAGAGTAGTAGTCGATACATGTGCCACCCTCTTTAACGTACTGTGGCATGCAGACCGAGAAAGAAGGAACTGTACAACAGCTCTTGTTAGGTAACGGCTCCGCCAACAAACACGAACGTAATAATTCCACGGTAACAATTGCACTGCAACGAAGTAGGGATTTTTTCTACGTAGTCCTTCCCGAGATATTGGTTGCCGTTGAAAGCCGCTACCAAGTAACGGCAGTGAGGATGTAGCTGTGGGCAGTAGTATATCTGTATGTGACAGTGTACTGTAAAATGTAGTCAAGCGCTGTATTAGAGTGCCCAATAATCCGTTACTCAATCAAAAACCCCGTCTATAGCCACTGAAATCTATTGACAATTCTACTCATTCTGCCCACACAGTGTATCTGTATATTTCATATGATTTTCATAATAAACAGCGATTGTTCCCCCAATCAGCGTTAACAGACTGGTGTTTGTAATGGAGACAGTATGTTGTCTGTGACGCTGGAACTCTCTTTCCAAATAATATTTAGATGAAACAGGGAATAAAAATTCCACGTCGATGGTCTCAGCTCACTTCTTCTTGCAATTCAGAACGCGACGTAGCGCCCATATTATCCCCCCCCCCCAAAAAGTATCACTCATTTCTCCAACGACTTTCCCTCTTCACGTACTCTTCTGCTACTTCCTTCTTACCTCTATTACAATAATTCGGAGACTTTACAATCTAACGTGAATTAAGGGGCACCCAGGCTAATGAGGATTGATGCGGGTCTGAATAACATCCGTCAAGGAAAGTGAAGTATGTATTAAGCGTTCTGCCCGGTGTCCCCCGTGATGTAGATGTAATACTTGCTTCAGAGGGTTTAACATTGTCTGCTCTTAACAGACTAAAGGCCTGAACATTCGGCTTACAGTTTCTGCGCTGGAAGTGAATGTCTATGTTTTATGTTGCAGTGCTTTCCCCGTGTGAGGATCGAAATACATTTAGCCTTCTGTAAAATTCTATATGCCTAAGATTTATTGTCATTATACGCTGTCGTCCGTCAACACGTTGCATGGACGTAAGATATGTAATAGGTCACGAACGAGAGAGAGGTTTTGTTTTAGTGTATCGTGTCTGTTCTCGAGTATTAATAATTTAATCTACGTATGTGAAGTCTATTGAACTATATAATGGCGGCGGATTAAGACTCACTATTTGTGCATGTCATTCATGGGAGATGATATTAAACGTCGACCTCTACGCATCGTTTGATAACACGCTGAACTGAAACGGAATATGGAATAAAGAAGGTGAATGTAAATATTACGGAAGCTTTTTGTAACAACTGTTGAGACTTAGCTTTTAAATCTGACGGTCTTTATATCGGTGTTTGTTAAAGAGTTCTTACCTCACAGGAAACACGTTACGTCTCCGCGATTCTATTTAAGGAAGCAGTCGCTGTTTATTGTGAGAAGCATACGAAACACAAATATGTAATTCAGTTCGAACCTCGCAGGAAACACATTACGTCTCCGCGACAAAGACCAACCGGTTAATGCTGTTTAGGGAAGCAGTCGCTGTTTATTGTGAGAACCAGAGTCAAAGTCGAAGTCAAAATCACATTGCGACTGACGGTCACTCAGTAAGTCTCGGTGTCGAGCCCCATCTGTGGCACATGACCAGATATTTATTGTTTGACAGTTATGGTATTTTTTTGTGGGGCCCCCTCTGCGACGAGAGGACGGGTCTGTCTTTTATATATGCTGCTGGCCCTTGCCAGCGCAGTTTTTGTTGTGTCCGAGTCCCTTGGAACTCGCGACCATATTTTACTGTCTCAGATTTAAGACTTCCATTTTCCTCGCCTCCTACGACTCGCAGGTTCACAGTGGAGGTATTCGACCCCGCCTCCACACAGGTTTGCCTTGTGAGAACCATACAGAACACAAATAATATAAAGATGCAGCTCGTACCTCACAGAAAACGCATTATCTCTCCTCTACAAAGCCGACTCGGTTAATACTGTGTAGGGAAACAGTCGCTGTTTACTGCGAGAACCATACGGAACACGTAAATACTATATGTGAGCAGAATGCAGGATTGTGAATATTAAGAAGATACCAAGGTACTTGTGGTACATATGGTATCCGTTATGCTTTAACGTTTTAAGCGCAGTCTGTTTTGCGCAGGTTACTAACACGAGTGATTTCTTGAGCATCTTATAGTGGAACCAAGAAAGACAAATATATCCTGTTCGGTCTCTCTTTTCGTCATACTTATTTCTGTTTGGTCTTTGCTCCTCCTTCCTTTTCGGTTACATGAAGACAAGAGAGACCTTTTTCGAAAGAATAACGTCCAAATTTCTTTCTCATCCCCCATTCCTCCCCAATATTTCCCCCATTCCTGAGGATCAACGACACTGTGCAGGCTTAAGATTGTCCTGATAGAATGAGAAATCGGAGCACAATGGGGTGCAGATGAGAAGGGCACAGAGAGACCGAGGGGAGGGGGGGCGGGGACTCGTATCATCCGACTCTGCACCGATTTATCCAACACCAAATCAAAAGCATACGTGGATGCACCTGGATGTTATTCTTGTCACTGGGTGTTTGAAAATGAGAGTCCTAGACGAAAAGCGTGACGTTTGAACCGCGTGTTTTTCAGTCCTCGCCCCTCGAAGTGCCTGTTTTAATTGGTACAGTGCCTAGCCGCCATTTTATGATGTCAGAGCTGGTTCTCTTCCATGGATAAGTAATACGTAAAAACTGGCAAAGTACTAAAAAATGTGGGTAGCAGATTTCTTCGAAATATTGCCTGTGTAGAGCGGGTAGAAGGTGATGTCTCATACAGCAGTGTTAAAAAAATTCGCTTAGTGGGGGGTGGAGTGCAGCTGGGTCCACTCGGCACGGCGGCCACTGATTGGCGTATTGTACCTGCCCCGGGTGATTATGATGGTGGTTAATTTGGTGGAATGAAGATTGGCAAGGGAAACCGAAGTACTCGGGGAAAACCCGCCCCAACGCCACTTTGTCCACCACAAATCCCACTTCACCAGAACTGGGATCGAACCTGGGCCGCCGCGGTGGGGAGTCAGCGACTAACCGCTTGAGCTATGGCGCGGCCCTTATACAGCAGTGTCTGCAAGACTGGAATCTTCTGCTCTTGGGACTTGTAAGGTTAATTTCGAGGCATGATAATATATTTTCAAAACGACATACAATTTTAGAGAAGCAGTCTTGAGGGATGTCTGGGTGTAGTGTATTTAATTTCTGTCTTGTGGGACGTAGTGCTTTGTAGTCCGTTGAAAGTCAAGTGAAGTTTCGGACGAACGTGTCTCCATCTTCAGGGTCAAAATATAAGCATTAGTCTAGTGTCTGGTTTCACCTGTGACGCAATATGAGATTATTTGTGGGACAAACGGCACTGAGACCTGATTATCTCCTAGTATTTTCGACTTCCTTTGCTAATTGTTTCACCACTTTCCCATGCTCAACTATCAATGCCCTCTGATATGTGGGATAGCCCTGTCAGGCAGCACATTATCACATCTCTGGTCTTTAATTTGTGGCGTTCATACCTGACGCAACACTTTGCTGCTTACAGAATGAGGAAGATTTTTCTTTCTGAGAATCATGCGAAACATACTAATACACTCTGTGTGCAAAGTTTATAGCACTTTATGTGGAAGAAATGGGTGCATACAATAAGCGCTGTGCTGTAAAACAGCGGTGTCCGAGTTTTCTCAGTTTTTTGGGCCCCCGGAGGTCATGCTGCTTTCTGGGGAGGCTGTGAGGCTGTTCCGTCGTTCGAGCTAAGAACATAAATAACGTAAATAACGATCTGTATTTCGCAGATAATAATAATAATATGTGTATTAATAATCAGAGTAATAATAATATAGTCAATTTTCAATCTCATTTAACTGACCAACTCCATGGAGCTAAGACCTTCTTGAGAAACCGCCAGTTGTCCAGCCACTGAAGAACTTCCCAGAATTTTATGGAACCCAAAGGTTCATTACAGTGTTCACAAAAGAGCCCTCCACTGGTCCCCATCCTGTGCTAGAACAATCCAGTTCATACAACCCCATTCTCCCTCTCTCTCTCTAAGATCCATTTTAATATTGTCAAACCACCTACGTCTTGGTTTTCCTAGTGGTTTCTTTACTTCTGCCTTTCCTACCAATATCCTATATGCGGTCCTCATCTCCCTGTTCGTGCTACATGCCAAGGCCATCTAATCTATCACAGACAAATGTAAATAAAAATAATTTACAAGAGAAATGCGAGAAATAAGCAAAATCGAGACAGTTCTATCCATTAAGCATATTTCATCTGAGTCTTAGAAAAGAAGAGAGTCATAACTAGATTTTTAGTGGTGTGGACACCTGGGTGGGTCCTGCCTGCGGAGCACAGGTTGGGAACTGCTGATGCCGAGGTTTGAACCCGAGTGACCATAGGCCCACTGTTGCATGTGAACCGTGAAGACTCACAGAGACGTCGTTTTGGGTCCGAGGGTACAAGAAGAACGTGATAGGCTCTTAGATGTAATTGTAACGGCAAAGTCGAGGCGCACGCAGCTTCCAGACCCATTGTTCTTCGCAGTGCCATGCACACAATTCCTGCTGCCCATCCACCGTTTGCCGTTCTTTCAGGTCTCTCCTCCGTCCGGCACATAACCTATGTATGGACCAATTACTCTTTCATAAAGAATGTACGAGTAAGATCCAATTTTTCATCCTGTGAACGTCGCCTCAAACAACTTCACCCATTGGAATTATGGGTAGTCTTATATAGACAATATACGGAATATATCTATATATGAAAAGTGTTCTAAGAAGGATTTGTGTTGTTTTTATTGCTTCTTGGTGAATTATTGTGTTTCATTCAACCTCTTCGGCCCTGGAAGTTCACGTAAATATTGTTTAACCATCCAGTTTCTGGTTCACAGAAAACACACTGCGACTCGTCGTTTTTGACTTCCTCAAGATGGTGACTTCACAGTGGGATATGATACCGTGTATCGTGATAGAAACTTATCATTTTTTTTAAGGAATGCCTCAATTTTCACGGTAGAATTGTAAGCAAAGCAAGCAATCAGTAGCAGTTAAATAACTTTTCTTGCTGCTTGCAGGTTGCTTGATCTGCATATTCTTCGACCCTGAAGATGGGCGGAATATCAGACTGCACGATGTCACATTCCAGTGCACTGCGTCTTCACAACTAAAACCAACCGGTTAATGCTGTTTCAGAAAATAATCACTGTTTATTCAGAGAATATGAAACATAAATACGCTTTGTGGTTAAAATTCAGAGCTTCTAAATGTTAATGCCCGTGGTAAATACAGTAACCACTATGCTCTAAGGGGTAACCAATTTTTTTGTTGGAATTGGTCTGGATGTTCAGCCGAATTCTTGCCGTTTACTATCCGGAGATGCGGAACTTTAGGCAGTTTAGGAACATGTGACTTGTGTCGTTTTTGTACGCATGAAGGTGATGGACTGTAACGGGCAGAGGGGTCAGGAGTGGGGAGTTGATACAGATAATAGGCAGTTAAAATGGTAAGCGAAGCGAGGCACCAGGCTTACGGATTGACACTCAGGGGTTCCAGCCACGGTCGGCAGAAAGGAAACAAAGTGTTACCAAATGTATGTGGATGGACTTAACTCTATGAAGCAACATATTCACACTTACAAATTAAGTTCCCACTTCACCGAAAACTTTCTGCGCCCTCAGTGCAAATACCAAGACATAGAAGAAAGCCATGAAAAATAATCACCCGCTATTTAAAATAGAAAATGTTAACAAATTCATTAAATTAATATACTTTATTTAATATTTATTAATTTAAAGATTATTTATATTTAATACAATAACTCTTGGGTGGCCGCGCCATAGCTCAAGCGGTTAGTCGCTGGCTTCTCACCGCGGCGGCNTGGGTAATGGCTGTAAATTCTGATTTCTTTATAATTTCTTCGTTGATTTTTGTGGATTTTGTTCTGATTAAAAAAAAGAGATCTGTGATAATTTCCCCTGATTTTATGTTTGATTTTGATTTGTGATTAATATAGTTTTCAGAACTGATCGCTATTTCTTGCGGGAGTCTGCCGAAACACGTAATCACTTCGTGTATGTGTGCTTGAATTTTAAAGCAGGTGGTACTACTTGTGAAGACTGTGTTTTAGCGGATCTGTTATTAACGTTCCCGCCGAAATACCGGTGATTGAGACTAGCTCTTTTTAACGGGCCCAACTGACTAGGGTTATCCTTCTCCATCCACCTGAAGACGGAGACAGATCCAGTCTCCGAAACGTCGTGGTCTTTTGTCTTTTACATACCAGACGATGGATGAAGTCCAAAACAAGCCAAAAGAAGTACAGAAACGGGATGTTCTATAAAAAAGGAAGAACTTCCTAACGTCTTCTGTAAGAGGATTTTGTTCCGTGGACAATATTCATATGATGGCAGGAGTGAAGAAGTACATCTTCCGAGTATGTTCTTTGCCATTTTACGAGCCTCATTATCCCTGGAGATTACTGTTTTCTGTTATGTGATTTGGTACAATTTTCCAGTATGTAATTGCTGCTTTCTTCTTCAGGGTTGGATGATAAACATGAGCATTTCTACGTTTTATTTACTTCAAATACAAGTTTATTTTCTATTAATGACACTGCTATCATAAACACAAATTTGTGTCTTCATAAATTAAAGGAATACATTTAGCTTGATGAATATAATAAAAGTTTTAGATTTGAATGAAATATATTTTTATCAACCGATTCCTCGGCGCAGAAACCCGAGAGCAGAATGATCATCGAGGATTTATATCATGCCTTCTGTCTAAAGTTAACGTCTCTGCTGCCTTGGCATTTCTTTAAAATATGGCTGAATGTACCTTTCTTTTGTATAAGTGCTTTTTGTTTTCCTGGATGCGAACGAGTTTCCAAAAAGAAAAAATAACTGAAGTCCTAAACTGTGTTTTGTGTTTTAACACCTGTACCAACTCGTACGTACCTTTCATCTTGGACACTGCTCCACGATGGTGATTATCATCGTTTCTTTGTTGCAGTGGTTTTCCGGGTTGCATAATACGTGAGCAAAATAATTGCAGCTGCTGGCTATTTTTTTTTTTAGTTTTATTTCTGTCAGAAGATTATTTCGTTGTCTCTAAAATACTGTTACAAATGATATACCATTTTTGTTCCATCAACACGTTCGCATTGTAGCGAGAGTTGCGATTCCGTTATTGTTTGTAAAAAGATTTCTCGATATATCAGCTGCTCAGTATAATAACATTAACAGAATGCGTTACGGATCGATTAGTTAGCAAAATCGAATCGAAAAATATCGATTCATCTCGTATTAAATGATGCGTAAAATATGTGAGATGAAGCCAAAAACATTATACTCGGAATATTAATGGCGCTTCATATGGATTCACTTCTGTTATATAATTCCTTGACGGAACTCGACCAAGTTTTCAAATCAGAAATTTTAGTTTTGGGTATGTCGGTTTACTTAACACTCTTAAGCAAGAAGTTTATCTAAGTACTATTTAAGATTCACTTACTAATTCATATGAAGCAGATAGATATAGAGGAAACGTTTTAGATAAGTACGTGGGTCGAACCTCGGCCGGAACTCCTGGTATCCTGGGGATGTTTTTCATGGTTTGCCTCAGTACTTCAAAGGAAATGCCGTGATAGTGCATAGATTAGGCCACTACCACTTCCTTCCAAATACGTTGCCAATTCACAATCCGACGCTATGTCCTTACAGAGAGAGGAGCAGTAACTTGTTTCTGGTCTTCGTCAGCACAGTCATTCCTGTTTTCGTGTCCCGTCAGAACCCATGATATTTTTATTCGTTTCAAGGCTACTTGTATGTTCTGAATTGGGGCCTTCTCTTCGGCGAGATGATTGGTCCGACTCGTATTGTCGGCTACCGCCAACTGCTCTATGTAGTCGGGATGTCGTTAGCGTCGTTAAATAATACATGAAAAAATATTCCTTTCTTCACAGAATACAAACTACTCTTCGTTAAAAAAAAACAAGTCGGTTAATACTGCTTAGAAAAATAAGCGAACTTTATCCCAGTATTGCAATGTATGTGAAAGATACGTTTTTCAATATCGTAGCCATTGGTACGGAGACCTATAGTTAGCACAGTGCTTTAAAACTCTCAGTTATCATGTACATAAAATAGAATTTAGGTGTTTGGAAATTGGCTCGCTATTAAGAAAACTGCCATTAACAAAATATTTGTCACGTTATTATGGATAACTTCACTTTAAATATTAGATGCCGTATGCATTGCCATTTGAAGCTTGAAGTATTTAAAAGATCCAGTTCATACCTCACAGGAAACACATTATGTCTCCGTTACTAAGCCCAACCGGTGAATGCTGTTTAGGGAAACCGTCGCTGTTTATTGTTAGAACCATACGGATCACGCAAATACAGTCTGTGGACATAAGGCAGATGGTACTTAGTCACCCCTGTTGAATGAAATAGAATAAAGTCATTTTTCCATATTGCATTTTCACAGGATCGTGCAGTAAACACATAGGGTAGGAGGGAGGCTGACGTATTAGTGCATCTTGAAGAGTTTATTGGTGCGAACTGGATTCATCTGACTCAGAAACGAGTCCAGTAGCGTGATCTTACGAACATGGACAAGAACTTTCGGGTTACATAATTATTCATTTTTAATGAACACTCATTCATAATTCACAACCGTCTTTCCAACGGGTGACATAAACCTTTTGGACTCTGCAGACCGTCGGGTAACAAAGAAACAAGCCTTGAAGAGGATTCTAACGTGTGTCTTTCACTTCTCACAGCGGCATCGTTTTAGGCACTAGGGGCGTTAGAAATGGAAATTGTTCCTGGCGATTGGTGCATTAATATACTAACCCTTTAAAGCTTAGTGGTAGCTATATGCACCATATATTTTAGCATTCAAGTACTCTGTGTCTTGTCGAAAGAATGTTTGACTGATTAGCGCACTTTCCTTGTTTTGCAAGAATCAGAGGAGGCATAGAAGATCATATTGGTGTCTGCTCATCTCTCTTTGTACCCCCTCTAATTCCTTAGGATTATGAAGCTTATGAGCTCACCTTAGTAAGTAAAGTAAAGTAAAGAAAGTAAAGCTATTCCTGTTAAAGGCCGCGGAGGCCCATAGGGTTGTGAGACGCCGAGACTCCCACATTTTCTAGATAATCGGCTCGCAGATGGCGGTGAGGTTTTCAGCCTTACTCACCGGATGTTCCTTAACCCCAGGAAGATTCCTGGTACTCATTTCTGTTAGAGGCTGAGTCGACTCTAGCGCCACATTGTGTCTTGGAAGGAGTAGATCAATTGAAAGAATCCAGTTACCGCATCGAAAATCGAACCCACGACCTTCCGGCTTATAGCATAATGTCTCAACCAGCTAAGCTCTGTATGTCTGTATGCTCCTTCCCTAAACTATTCCGTTTTCTATTGAAATAGGGAAATAGGCGATTATTATCCCACATTATTTGTCGTTTATTGTTTTATATGATTCTTATAATATACGAGTGACATTTCTAAGCACCATTAACCAATTGATGTTTGTAATCAAGACGTAGTGATTGTTGATAGTGATTTTTCCGTGTGATTCGTTGCGCTGCCCACGCGACACCCTCTATCCGCAAAATGTTGGCACTAACTTCGCCGACAAGCGGCGGTCGCTCGGTCGGTATAGTTCGCTTGTGGACTAAAATCACGGAGTTTGTTTTGTTTTGTTTGATAGGAATTGACTTTTAACCAAGCGAACTTCGCGCTTCTGCATAGCGATGGGGTGTATCCTCGCTTTCCTCTCCTCAGGAATGTACTGAGATTGGTCCCAAGTTCGAAAGTTGATACTGTATGCTTCTTATGGAACCCTCGCGATTTTAATTCATCAAAATTACGTAAACCTTTTCTATAGAGCCTAAAATTCCCTGTCCAAATTACACAGCTCAAAATTAATCAGAATATCAAATAGGTGGCTCTGACTTCCTGTCTAACGGAATCAGTAAGTTGTTTCCTTGAACACCCAGGCTAGTGAACACTGCTCAGGCCTTGCATAACTTGCATGCTCCAAACTGTTAGCAAGCCATCGGCGTGATGTGTCCTCCTATTTTCTCCTTGTCGTTTTTGCTTCGAAACCGCAATACATGTGCATTGCTTTGCTTTGCTTTGCTGCATGCCTGTACGTTGCTTCATCAGCTGTCTGGTTACATCTGGGCAACTGCAGATATGACGTTACCGGGTCATCTTGGCTGAGCCAGTGCTCGCGCGAAACCAGAGGTCATCGGTTCTCGTCATGCAAACTGCTCTACTCGCATGCCTAATCTCACAAATGCTCACAGATTTGTTTTCCCTTCGGCGAAGGTTCATATTGAGCCTTCTGGATACAACACCTACAAACGAGTGGGTTATCATGACGGTATCAATCTTAGATTCGTATTCGAGAAGTGCTTTGTTTGAGTCCCGGCCGTGACACCATATATTCTGACGTTTTTCTTGTGTTTATGAAAATACCAGAGTATTTAACTGTCTGCTTACTTCCATATATTTTGTAATAATGTCGTCGAATCATTCGATTCTGAGACACTAGCGGCGTTCGTTAAACAAACTAGATTTTTGTAACGAATATGAAGATGATCTAATATTTTAAACCCGTCTCAATAGATCCGTTAAGTAAATTTTGATTTGTTAGTATCATTCGTGAATATTTAATTCTTGGCACAGTTAACGTGTTGTTGCCAGTAATTTTTTTAATTTTCTTCAACCTTTAAACTTCAGTCTTCCTTGCAATGCATCTTATCGGCTCATCGCAAGGCTTCTGTCCGTATAGGATAAGAAAACATGGGAATCGAACTCACGACCCCAGTGTTTTAGCGGTGGAAGGCTGCACACAACTCTACAGCCATGACGATCGACAGAAACAAATTTAATTGAAACAAATACGTTCCTCAGTGTGCTCTTACGATAATTTGACGAAAGCTGCAAATACCTGGTTCTCTTGATATGTCGGTAGATGGCAGAGGAATTCATTTTCGGCCATGTTATTAAAGACGAAGGAACGGACACTTCTGAGCAAGAAATCGCATCAGTAGGTTGGAAAGGGTTAAACCGGGAATCAGAGTAAGTGAATTAGGCAGCCTATGTGTGATTGGTCGTCCAGCATCGGGGCGAAGTGCAGCTTCATGTTGCCTGGGTGGGTGGGAACAGACACGAAACTGATTTGGTGTTAATTGCCCGGAACGACCTTGTTAGCAGGTACGTACAAGTGAGGCTGAGACGAGGTTAGATTGAGGAGGGCTCGCCAAGCAATAGAAACTGCATTACCGTGTATAATAACTTCCGCTATTTCAATTCGTCTATCCATTACCTATGCTTATTTGTTCATTATATTTCTTACATAAAGATTGTTCTCATGAGCATATCTTTTCATAACTAAGGTTGAACTTTGATTTATTAAGCCACATATGAAAATATTGTGAGTTTAGACCCGATGCTAAGCAGTGACTCTATAAAGAGCGACAGTTGCTAGGTAACGTACGCAATAGTAGAAGAATCAGTTTTCTATGCTGCACGCACCGAGGAGTTATTTTAAAAAAATTGTCGCTACAGTTCAGGCGTGAAATTTTAACCAACAGGCGACGGCATGGCCACGAATGCTAAAGAATCTTCGGTGTTAAGAATTGTAACCAGGAAACGTCTAGTTGAAACACTGTAGAGGAATGACCATTGTTGGTAGATGTAACCAAGCAAACGACTAGTGAACCCAGAATGAGAGAACTCAGCTCGGAGTGATTTGTAGTGTGGAACTCAGCAACAGTGTTATACTTGTAGCGCTTTGTAGTTACGACCTGTAAGTGGTCAAGAAATCTATTCACCTATCCGTACCCCATCATAGTCACCTGTAAATCCTGACAATATCCTTTTTTTTTTTTTTTTTTTTTTTTTTTTTCTTTTTTTTATTTTTTTNCTGGATATTTATTTTACTCTGAAAAGCACTGTACTTTGGGATGTGATGTCATGCCGTACACTAAAAGTTTGCCAACGTTTCGGAGGAATATACTATCTCCATCTTCAGATCTTTGTTTCCTGCTTGCTTGCTGGAATTATCATTCGATCCTGAAGAAGGAGAGCATGCATTCCTCTGAAACGTCGTGAACTTGAATCGAGCTACACGGCGTTATATTCCGGACGATATTTCTTATAGTCCTTACAGAAGTAACTTTCTTCCTTTCTAAGCTTCTACAAAACCACATGGAACCACGTTCCAAAGAACTTTACTCCCCATACCCAGTTTTGTCTGTGCGTGTCCACATTCACTTATAAATTCGATTTGAGGACCCGTTGTCTCCTGTTATAGTGATCTATCAGGAAATGATTCGTCTTTAAGAACACAAATAAAAAAGACTGTCACGACACGAGTTACGGATTTCTCAATATATCTCGCCTCTAACATGGTAAGAGTTGAAACATGACCTGCAAAATTATTTGCGAACATGAAACCACCGTGACTTATATTCACACCGTGCCTGAATTTCAGACAGCCATTGCTACGTAACAATTGGCTATCGGACCTGCGTGTATATGGCACTTCTCACTAGGAAAGACGTCAAATATAAGCTCCCGAAGTTAAGAAAGTAAGTTTTGAATCACCGTGTATGCCATTCACATAACCAATAAAATTAAAATTCTCCATTTTGCTCACACAGTTTGTATGTTCCATATTAAATGAAGCTTAAAAACACACTATAGAGAATACGCAGTGTTTTAATATTAAAATATATGGTATATATAATAACCACTTTGAACCCTGTAAGAGATAGTGATTATTGTATGTATCACCAGCTTTAGCATACTAAATCCCTGCATTCTGCCCTCACCGTGTGTTCCATATGGTTCTCATGATAAACAGCGGTCATTTCCCTAAAGAGCATTAACCAGTTGGGCTTTGTAGCGGAGACGTAATGTGTTTCCTGTGAGGTACGAACCGGATCGTTATTATTTATGTTCCGTATGGTTCTCACAATAAATGACAACTGTTTCTCTAAACAGAATTAATCGTTTGGGTTTGTAGCGGAGACATAATGTGTTTCCTGTGAGGTACAGACCGGATCTTTATATATTATTTGTGTTCCGTATGATTCTCACAATAAACAGCGACTGTTTCCCTAATCAGCATTAACCGCTTGGGCTTTATAGCGGAGACTGGATGTGTTTCCTGTGAGGTACAGCCTGAATGTTGAAATGTTACCTAGATGAATTTTCAGCACGTTAGGGGTTAAGGATTGACTTTGGCCCACTCATTGCACCGCGATTTGCGAGATGAAGTGGTTTGGCTTGTAACAACATAAGAAAGGTATTGTGTAATTGTGCCATTCTTACACAAAGCATCATGTCGTCTATCACAGACTAGGAACAAAATGAATGTTGAAATTCTTCTATACGTACCCACGATGGAATGAAGAGAAAAAGCGGATTTAATGAAACAAGAAAGAGAAAGGAGAGTAGAGCTACGTAAGTGTGAACAGAAGGTGGAGTGCAAGGAAAATTGCCTGTGATTGGCCGATATTGTTGTCAAAAGGGGTAGGAGGGGCACTAGAATCACAGAGAGGAATAGTGCAGACAGTTCATTCTCTGATCTTTTTTTTCTTCTCCTCTGAAGAAAAAAAAAAAAGCGGAGTGAAATACGTAGACAAGCCTGTAACTAGCTTCCAAAGACATCAGCATACCCGTCCTCGAAGTTGCAACGTCCTGCCAAGTTACATGAGGTTTTTCCTTTCTGCCCTTTTATATATAATTTATTTTTAGGCCTTCTTCCTTCCCATTCTCAGTAACAATCGTTGTCAGTTGTCCTGAAATAAAGACATGCGATACAATCACAAGAACAAACACACAACAGCTTGTGCGTGCGTGTTCTTTTAGAATTCCTTTTAATGTTTTTTTATTGCATTATTCCGGAGCGCTCTCGAAGGATCGCCACATGAATCAGAACTTCTCTGTTAAAGACGCGTAATTGTTATTCAACATTGTGATTAATAATCTGATTAGAAGAGTAACGAGGCATTTCAGTTACGAGAGAACAACTGAAAATTGTTCATATTCATATGCCCAGAAGCTGCGCGCGTCTTCTACGCCCTGTCATTACAAAACATGCATATGCACACTCTATGGTAGCTGGAACATAAAGAATGCATTAAACTTAAATCAGTAACTTAAAGTTTGCTCGTGCATTATATCGACTGGCTATGGGCTGGACGACCAAGGGGTCGGAGCTCCAGTGCCGGTAGGATAAAGAATTTTCTCTTCTCCACGTCGTCCAGACCGGCTCTGGAGCCCACCCAGCCTCCTATCCAATGGGTACCGGGGGCTCTTTCCCCGGGGGTAAAGCAGCCGGGGTGTGAAGCCGACCACTCAGCTCCAGCTAGTGATGAGGTCAAGAAAATGTGGCTCTATACATCCACTCCCTCATACGCCTTCATGGCGTAGCGCTTAATTACTTAAGCGCAGCGACAACTTTACTATCCAGAAGAGAAGTAAAAAATTCAGAGTGGGGATTATAATCGCGCCCAAACACTTTACCTCGAACACCTGCACGCCGCTTTAGCAACCGTGGCTTCCCTACGCATTGGCAAGAGCATGCAGTGGATTTCATCACATGTGTAGGATATGTTCTATGAGCCAGCGGTAAGAAACAGGAAAGACAACAACTACATTTCTATAAATATTTCTTTCGTTTGTTATTTAATGACGCTTTGAGTGTTGCGTTGCATTGTAGAATGCCATGATAGGATAATGAATTCGAAAGAATTTGAAACGAAACTGATGTACTGCCCTGAGGGGCTAAAGTATGTCAAGATGGCTGGCGTGCCAGCCGGGATTGGAACCGAGCACTTCTCGAATAGAAATGTAGAGCGTTGCGTTCAGACCAATCTGTCCAGTGTGCAGGCATATATATATTACTTAAGAAAATGTCAACTAAGATGTTAAGAATGACTATAGAATTCCCGCATTGTGCATGTAGATCCAAAGGAAAGAGAGAACCTTGACATCCAGGTGCTGGATGGTGACACCACATGTAACGCTTTCATAGCCCAGTTTTAGTATCATATTAAAAGTTCTTCACCCAGAATTTCGTCCCTTTAAACTGGCGTATAATGGTTACCACATGATTTTCACTTCTTCGAGTATCTCTTTCAGAGCAAGGTCGTCAACCTCGTGTCCAACCTCCAACCTGGAGGGCCAGGCACCCGTATTTATATCCCCCAGGGACAGGGTAGCCCAGTTATACTCCCAGGCACTAGATTCTCTTTTCGTCGCTTTCTACGATTCGCAGGGCTGCACTGAAGGTATTTACTAAACATTATTAGGATGAAGAAATCGCTGAGAAAGAAATGGACTGGTCACGCAGCACGTATGCGAGAGACCAGAAATATGTACAGTAGGAAAGGGACCTCTTTCAAGACCTAGGGGTAGAAAGGAAGACGATGTTTGAATCGGCCTTAAAGGAATTTTGGGGCATTTCTCAGATTCGATAATCTGCCTTATTGTAGGTTCCCATCAGATGCGGGGAATTTCTTAAGTAAACAGAGGGTGACTATAGAAGTTTCAAGACGGACACTCCTACATGGATTTAGTTATATTTTGAGAATCTTTATGGACTGGCGCGCCAAGTAATCCAGCGATATGTATCTTAAAATTGACAGATAATATATGGCTGTGGGGAAGCTTTAACCAGTGTCGTATATCATGTAACGTAACAGCCACAGACAATGGCTGCCCAGAGAAATTTATTATTGGCCAAATTAGAATAGTTTAAAATTATACGAGGAAGAAAGCCACAGGAAGAATTTGAATCTGTTGCTTCGTTGTTTTTGCGGTTTTGTTTTTTAGCTTTCCTCATGATGGTGTGACACAGCCCTCCCCAAGAGCCGATAGTCTCGCAGATGATGAATAAATGCTGCCCAAAATTCGCAACCGTGTTCACAAGAGCCCCATGTCTTGCCCGTACTCTCAAACCCTGTTCCTTTGAGACGCGCTTCATTTATTCCTGAGTCTCCAATTTGTGATCTCTATCCTTAAGGTATTCCTACAAGAACTGTGAACTTATTTTTGGTCTCCCCAATGATTTGATCGCCCGAATAATGCTGCAGGAATTGTCTGCAGTTTTGCTGCAATTGTCAGTACAGCTGCCATGACGCAACGATATTCGGTCCAGCATAAACATAGCTTCCTCTTGCTTTTTGCCAGTCAGAAGATGCGGAAAGTGATATTTAATTATTTCTGTCATCTTGATAAGTCCTTCGCTCCGCGTATGTTAATAAGCCTAAATATACAAATTCTTTTCTCGTTTAGTTTTGTTTATTTGTCTTCTCTTTCCTCCTTCCCCTGTTCTTCTACGTCCGTGTGTTTCTCCTTGTCTTCTCTTTGTCTTAAAACTCCTCGTGTTTTGGCAAAAGCATATCCCGCAGTTTGTCTGCATTTCAGCAGAGTTCTGATCAGGAAGTCCTACACAGCTGTCTTGTTAGCTGTTTGAGGTGGAACTTCATTTTTGCATTTTCGGCTAGAGACTGAATGTATTCATCCATTTTAAGAACCGAGAAATCTTCATATATGAAGTTAACATTTGTTGTTCTCGGATACCTTCCAGTCATCATTTCTCATCTGCTTTGTGCCGTCTGCAGTTTCCGGTGGCCCCAGGCTTCCCGCCCACATCAGCTGACTGGTCTGATGCTTGTCATGTACAGTTGGGGTCTGATGACGTGTGAGAGGTTGCTGTGGTATCCGAGGTACAGCTCTGAAACTCTTGCCAGTATCTTGTTGGCTGTGTTACTTCCACGTTCATTCCAGAAGAGTGTTCGTTCGGAAGTAATTCCAGGACACTTCACCTTCCTTGAGCTAGGAACTATTAATGCAGACAGACACTCACGTGAACGTCTGGTGAAGAGGATCGCTGTAGTCTTGTCTAGGCTAAGGCAGTCACTTCGTTCTGGAAGCGATGTGTGCCTCTGGAGTTTCTGCATGGTGCACCGCGGGCAGTAATCTCTGGCCACGGGTGCGGTGCTTCAGCGGATGAGCTGAGCTTCGCGTCTGGTCTCTCTGAAGTGTCATTCATGTATACCAGAAGCAGCACAGGGCTAAGGACACGACCTTGATGGACCCTATACAAGACGTGGTGCGTGCTGGTGTTTGGAAATAAGTGAAGTTTCAGCCAGTAAGCAAGATAATGAGTTATATTGTCCAAGATGTAAAGGGAAAACAAGTCCAGTGTGACCCCTTCGCGCCATACTATATGAAAGACTTTTAAAATGGCCAAACATGTGCCTGTGATATTTAAGTAATGCGAATTTAAACGTTCCGTTCCTGCGCCACAGAAAACATTCCCCGTTACCGTTACCAAGATCAATGCTTTTGCCATATGGAATCAGTAATAGTACTCAGAAATAACGCAAGAGCATATATATATATATATACACATACACATGGACTAAGGTTAGGTTTCGTGTATATAAATGCCGGGCTTCTGCCTAGAAGTCAGTTTGCGCCCGGAAGGTCCTGCGACCGTAAAACTTGGTCGTGGTTTCTCATTGTTTTCCTCTATCCTACAACCTATGCCGAGTTGGTATGCAAATTCCATATTGCGTTGCGCGCATAACATGTCCCTCACCGGCTGTTAACATCAACATTTCGGCCTAATTCAGCCTCTTCAATGTTATTTCAAAATTTCAATCTTATCCGTCGCATCCAAATTTAATACTAAAATTGCGGTCACATGTAGTAAAGTGCCTCCTGAGATTCTTTGTCATGACGAAGTCCATTTCTTATCCGCTTTCCTTCTAACAAGGAGGACGAACGGGCACTACCTAGGAACCCTCAAAGGAGGAAACTATATACATACCTCGCCTGTAACACTTCGCTTGTCTCACTGCTTCCTACTAAACTTCTTCCGTTCTCTCTTTTCTTGCTAGAGAGGCTGCAACTGACGTTTAAATCTCCAGCGATTGGCCAGTAAAACTTTGACGTCTTCTAAGTGTGCTGTTAGCGAGAGAATGCTTTGAATCTCTCACTTTCTCTCAAAGTTCTACAAATTATAAATCAGACCTTTAAACCACGAATACGAATATGTATAATACATTGCTAGATTAACGTTTTCTTATGGCAATGAATCTTGGACAATATGGAGAGTCGTTGAGAGAAGATGGAGACAGCGGAACCGTGGGGTGCAGCCTTTCTGACTTCAAATCGAATGGAATAGTTACAAGAGAACTACAGATTGCACAAACAGAAACATTTATAGAAAAGTAAGGGAGAAAATTAAAATGATTATGTGTGACAGGACTCCAAAAGAATAGTAAAATATCGGGAAACGGAAATTTGGAAAGACATGAAGCGATGGAACCATTCCGTTTTGTAACATCGGATCAGTAGGTTTCAGTAGGCCTGATGCAAGAGGAATAATGATGATGATTATTACATCTTAATTAGGATCAAAGGAAGTGTAACGCACAACAATGGTTCCACAGTCACCCCTGTTTATCTTGGAGCCGTTCAGGACGAATGTCTGCACACTTCTGTGAAGTAATTGTTTTCTAATAGCTGTTCTTTTCGGGCGCTGTATCCTTGCAGCGGTACGAATCGATACGATTCGCTCACATAAAATGTAATGGCTTAAAAGAAGTCGTTTCACCTCGCTCAGGATTTCATCTTTGGTTCGTATGTCTCGAGTCTTGGAAGTGAAGGAAGTCACGAAAAGAATGGGTCCACGCTTAAAAAGCCGCATTCAGTTCTGATAAGCTGTTTATGGTCGGCGTACTCAGCAATGGATTTCAGAGGCTTGGCTTCAAACCTTTCCGTGCCATGTAATAGGCTGTGTTTGGTTTTACCAGTGTCTTAATTAGGCTGTCCAGGGTACAAACTTTTTTCTTAGACAGCGGTATCTTTTAAAAAAATATTGTCACATGTTGAGGTGACTATAGACGGTGTTTGGATTGGTGAATGGTTTTATTGACCATTTATACACACGACTCGAAACTACAAGTAATTACCGCGCCACCGCTAGTCTTCACAGTTCAAATTTCACCACAGTCCCCGCTAAGCCTTTTCCAGCCTGTTATGTCTTCACCAGCCATCCTCTGGCAGCGGCTTCTAACAGCGAATATTCTTCAGCTTTAAGCGCTCGGGCCCTCTCTTCACAGATTCCCCTGCAGATTTCAGCTATCACCGAAACTTCGACCCTTGCTTATAACATTTTGGCACGGACCACATAGAAAACACAGCTCTTCTATTGTTGTAGTCCAACTGTTGTTTTATTAAGAATGCGCTGCCTAGCAACGGGAACCTGTTTACCGAGCCGTCGTTCAGAAACCATCGCTCTTTACAGAGTTACCGCTTATAAGGTTCACCTTATTATCCCGTTGATATACAGGTACAGTACCTTGCAAAATTTATACATCATCTAATACAGCGTTTGTCGGACTTTTTATAGCTGAACTGACCCCTTGGCATCAGAGCATAGTTCTTTTCGTTTGTCAATTTCCTTTTCAGTTACGCGTCAGGATCTCGGGACCCACCCTAGTTTCTATCTAGTAACCAGGTGTTTCTTTCCTCGCAGATGTGACGGCCGGGGCGTGAAGCTGGCCAGTCAACTCAACCAAGTACCAGAGTTAAGTTATATATCCGTTTCCACGTATGGTTTTTTGTTATGATGCTTAAATGAGATACTGACCGCGTTACCGAGCCTTATACAGAATAATGTTTTCACAATGTTCTTGTTATCTGACGTAGATCGTGTTTGGGCGCTAATTGCGGGCCATTCGGACAACTGAAGTGAGGCCAGGTTGACAGTATTTCTGTCCTCCCATTGCAGGTTTTGCTGGTGACTTGCTACAGATAAACCGTATGGGACACAGCGAGAGTGCCCCCAATGCTGTGGGCCATTTTGTGATGACTCAGAAGCAGCTGGTCTGAACAATTCTGAGACGGCTTCTGTCTCAGACCTGTTCCTCTGCATTCATGTTCTAGCAGTACGTTGTTTTTTTTTTTTGCGCGTGAAGCCATTTTTATTTCGCTCGCCACACGTCGTATAAATGCTTTATTATTTATGGCTCTGTAGCAATTTCTTAAGTAGCGAGGGGCAGAGGGAGGGTGAGGGGAGAGCCGTAAAAATATATAGGCCTATATGTACAAGGACTGGTCCATAAATTATAACACGTGGGCTCGTCTCGTAATTCACGCGAATATGCGAGAAACCGAATGGTTCGTTTGAAACTACAGTCTTATATGACCATCGTATGGGGCCGTCTGAAGTTAGTTAATACGTACATCGTATGAACCCGGCCAACAAAGGCACATTGTAATAAGATTTTTAAATATTTCATTTGTTACGGTGGACAGCAATCACAGGAAATGAAAAGATGTATTATATTCAGGGAGGTGAAAGAAAGAGTCTTATAATAATACTGCAGGTGTGAAAACCACAGAAAGACATTACGGGGGCCCAAACGAAAGAAATAAAAAGTTGAAATGTTATCTTTAAATTAATAGTCCTAATAAAAATGGGAACCATAAAATAATAACCAATTATAGAATGGTCTCTGTATTCAGGGTTGCAATGTTAAGTGTGGGCAGGTGTTAAGATGTCCGAGTTTTTGGTAATAGTATAAGGAACTTGCAAAGCTTGAAGGCTCTGGGCTGTGGAAGCATAGTACAGCTTCTGGACTAGACAGCTTTGTATAGCAATGGGGGATCTGCAGTTACTTATAATCATTTGAGGCACAATGGTTACTGAATGTACCACCTTCCTGAGCATTAAAAGGCCGTACATTTTACCCACACAGTGTCCTTCCTCACAATAAACAGCGATTATTTTCCTAAACCGATTACTCATTGAATCGGAGACGTAATGTGTTTCCTGTGAGGTACGAACGGATTTTTTTATATATTATTTGTGTTCCGTATGGTTCTCACAATAAACAGCGACTGTTTCCATAATCAGCACTAACCGGTAGCGGAGACGTGATATATTTCCTGTGAGGTAGGAACAAAAAAAAAAGAAACTCCATGGTTTTAGTCCGCAAGCGAACTATATCGGCCGAGCTACTGCCGCTTGTCGGCGAATTTTAGAGGGTGTCGCGTGGACAGCTCAACGTATCCCCACTGCCGTTAATTTCGATTTTCTAGACCGGAAGCGCTATTTCCATGTAATAAGCTCCTCATCATTATCATCACGAGGCTAAGTGGATCCCGTTGCAGAAAAAAATCTGGTAGCGCCGGAAATCGAACCCGGACCTCTGGATCTGTGTAGCCAGGAACGCTGACCACTAGATCACAGAGGCGGCCTGTGAGGTAGGAACTCAGTTCTTAAATACAATTGGATGAATTTCAGCTCTTATCGAAAAGACGTGGGGACAATTCAAAGTGGATTGTCTTCAAATCTGTGCCACGCCTGTTCACTTTCACATACTCGTCCTTTTCCATAATAAACTTAAAGAACACAGAACTTAATTTTAACTCCTTGTACTGTTATTGGTGCTGTGTAGCATTTTAGGTAAATAATTTACAGCAACGTTTGGAAGGAGCCTGCGGCCCCAGTCTTCACGGTAGACGAGTACGATAGAGTTCCTTCCCCATATGAAAGTTGAGGCTCCCACAGTGATGACTGTATTATTGGGTTTGACAGTCTATAGTCTGACAGATATTTACCAGACTGAAAGGCGTCATACGTATGCCAGAAGACAGCAGTCTTCATAGTCATCACAGCGAGAATCTCAAAACTCAAGCAATAATGCTTTTGCATGGAGAGGCTGCTTCACGGATCGCCCTGGCTTTTCTGAAGATGGAAGTAGCAAGTTTCTCCGAAACGTCACTAAACGTGTACCAGGTAACATTACGTAAACTTCACAGAATAGGAAGCTCAGGGAGACTGTGTGAGGAGAAATGGCGCCAGGATAAAGAAAAGCGCAGATTGAAGTGTTTTGCAATTTGCAGTCTCAGCTTTGTTGTTAATAAAAATGATCGCAGGGCGCATTTACTACGCCGATCTTATTTGTATAAACCCAAAAAATGTAATCCACGATTTGCATTTTACAAAATATGATTCATGAGTACCAGGAATTTTTCTGGGGGTAAAGTTCGGCTAGCCGGCGTTTAAGGCTGACAACCTCATCGCCATCTGTGAGCCGACTGTCTGGAAAATGTGGCAGCCTCGACGTCTCACAACCCTATGGGCCTCACTGGCCTGTTACAGGGATAGCTTTACCTTCTTTTTATACGTTTCTGCGTGTATTGTGAAGCTCGCTAATCCCGTTACAGTCAATCCGGGTGTCGGATAATCTGGATCGAAATATGAAACATGGAAAATTCTGTTCACAGTTGAGTACATATTTGAATAGACACTTGGGATTTAGGAGGAAGAGGGTTTAGAGCAAGAGGACTTTCGGATTGTGTTGAGGGCAGCTGGAGGGACTGAAACCACGCAAGAAAATACGCAAGATTGGCTTGATCTGGATGAAGGAGAAGCTAAATTTCAGCTTGTGACAGAAGAAAAAGTTGCAGTGATATTTTTTTGTTCTCATCAGCACTGCCTGTATTACTAAAGTTTCAATTTCTTTTGTTTTCTAAGTTTTTAATCATCTTATAAGGATAACTTTTGCTACATTAATCCGGATGACCTCCCCCTATTAATCTGGATTAATGAGGGTTTACTATATTTTAATTTCGCCTGACATGAATTTATTCTGTAATCACAAGAATCAACTAACCGTAGTACCAGAGCACGGACGCTACATAAAGACACAACGAAGCAAGGGTAAACCTACCCAGTGTTGCGACATATTTAGGTTTTGAGGTTGTCACAGAGGTCACTGTGAGGAACGCTGTCTTCTGGGACATGGCGCCTATCGGTCCGAAAGAAGTTAATGCATTATGTTTCGGAGGAAGTCTCACTGCACTTATTGCTTGCTTGTAGCTGGTTGCTAGCTTCGATTACTTCTCAACGCTGAAGATGGGCCGACTACAAAAGATGATAATATTGAAATATTCTGCCAGATATTTGCAACTACTTGTAGAACACGCCCTTGATTTCATGTTCGTTCCGTAGTGAAACTGTCTGTGTGGAACTGTGAGGAACTGTGAAATCTATCTGACTAGAGGTTACCCAATTTTACGGCGAATCGGTTGCGTAGTGCCACAAAATATGGAATGCCGCGAAATTCGGTACGTTTACGCAGCAGAAATCGGCACACGGAATTCTCAGGGATTCCCAACTCTCGACCTTGGTTTACCTTCTAATACCTTCGATTACATCCAATTTATAAGTTGTTTCTGGCTAGTTCCTTTGAAAACGTCTTAATCTATAAGAAACTTAAGAAGAAAGCAGTCTTCTGGGATGTGGCGCCGTGTAGATTTGTGTTAACCGACGTTTCGGAGGAACATATCGTCTCCATCTTCAGGGTTCGTAGCGTCTCGAGTCGTCGAATGTGTCGAGCAGCCTCCCCATAGAGGAACACTATCTTATAAGAAACTTGTTTTTCAGTTCGTACTAATTACAGAACATTTTTCTTATCTCATATTTATGGGAAGATATAATCATCAGAGAACGAATTTCGTAAAGCCTATCCACTGTACGTACAAGGTTACGTCATTCCCTGTGTAGGCAACCATACGGAAGGAGGTCCTATGCCAATCTGAATTTCACACCGGCGTATGAACACCGGGCGGCTGTTCCAGTAACTCTCTAGCGCTATGTTGACGGTGTCAGTCACTAACAGATGGCGACGCAGTCTCGTTCACATGGTGGATGGAGTTCACAATACATGTGACATCAGTTAGAACATCTCCCAATTTACTATTTGGTTAAAAACTGTTAAAACTATCCCTGTAACAGGCCGTGAAGGCCCATAGGGTTGTCAGACGTTGAGGCTCCCACAATTTCTCTAGACAGTCGGCTCACAGATGGCGGTGAGGTTGTCACCCTTACTCGCCGGGCGGCCGCACCCTTACCCCCAGGAGGATTTCTGGTTCTCGTTTCTGTTAGAGGCTGAGACTACGCCATGGCCATAGTGCGGCTGGAAGGATTTCTTTTTCCGTTTCTTGCTCCTATACGAAGTTGGTGGGACTCCTTGGAAGGGAGATCAGCCAGTCACAAGGCCGCTACCTACACACAGAACAACACAAAGTACACGCATACATCCATGCTTCGAGTGGGATTCGAACCCATGGTCCCAGTGTGACCGGGAGAAGACAGCTCATGCCTTAGACCACGCGGCCACTGTGATCGGCGGTTGGAAGAAAGGTCAACTGAAAAATCCAGTGACCTCATTGGGAATAGAACCCGCTACCTTCCGGCTATATACCGTCAGTGAATATATTGGAAGTGACGCGGAAGGAAGTAGATGTACTCTCCCAGAATTTGGCTGCAGCGACTGAAGGAGAAAACGAACAAATTCAGAATGGCGGGCGTTCCTCTGGGCAAGAAAGAGCGAATCTTAAAGCACCTCTACCAAATAAAATTCGAACGGGGACCCATGGAATACGAGCCAAAAGCGTTAAAGCACAAACCCCCATCCTCAGTAATATTTTCTACGATTTCTATGGCAACAAAGGTTATTCTCATTCTTTTACACAACATCGTTATTATATTCACGGGTTTACGACACATTTACCCTGAAGATAGATGCAGCGGGTTCCTCCGAAGAGTCGGTATCAACCAAAATACCAAAGTATCCCAGATGAGTCGTTATTCTCTTTGGCCAGTTCCAGTTCAGTATTATCGTCTGAAACTGCACCGCATGGGGCCGCTGGTAGACCCCGTGCAGGGATGGACCCACCGCGATGATAATCCGTGTCTCAAATAGGATTCGAACCCGTGACTCCTGCTTTCGAGTGCTCGGAAACGGTACGTCTACACGCCTCAGACAACGCAGCCATTCCGAGACAATGTGATTCATTCATTCATCTGTAATCTGTCAAGACAAGTCCACAGTCTCTTCCAAAACAGTTCCTCCACTTGATGCGATCTAGAGCTTTCTCCTTCAAATGAAATGTGATGACAACTCGAAATTGTATGGAATCTTATTTTCGCGTGCATTTAGAATCTTCTAATTATCTGTGCTTCAATTTACGGTGATCTCTCATATCTAAAATGTGGCACGATGGATTGGAAAGGATTTGGAAGGTGGCTGTCATGACCTAATTCTAGGTATATCCTGGGGTTTGCCTGGAGGCACTGAAATAAATCACTGAAGATTTCATTCACGATAGATGTTGTCTCTGCTGAGATTCGAACCAAGAACCTCCCGAGGGCAAGTTTGAAATGCTACGGCTGCGGCAGCCTGCTCGGTTTTTCTAGTCTTCATTTACAAAAAGACGCGACATAGTGATGGTTCTATTTGAATACCTCTCAGAGTTTAAGAGGGGGGGGCGTTGGTGGAGGGGGTTATGACTGTAAATACGTGTTTTCGTCACACTTGGGCTGGTCGGCAGACGAGAATCGTAACGCAAACCACAGGCTATTTTTTTGTTTCTAGTTACACGAAATGGGCCTCCAGGAGCTGTGAGCGAGCACAGTGCTTTACAGCGTTTGCTGTTTTGTATACCGCTCGTCCAAATTTGTTAGGTGCAGGTCTCTAGCCCGAAACCCGATCGATGCATAAACTATGTCTTTTAATAATATTTTGGAGTAAGCAGGTCAGTATTGTAGCATGTACAGCCGTTGCTATGTAATAAGAAAATATACAACGACCGTTGCTGAGCAACGGCTCGACGAACACGTTTTCGCCGAGAAGAATAGACAAGTCAACAATATCCAGATTATTTCTACACAACTGTGTAGAAATTGTTGGAAACGGTGTATTCTGTCCGGTACGTTCAAAATGTTTATAATGGAGACAGCTGAGGGACCATCCAGTGGACCTGGCTCTCCAGGTTGGAGGAATCTCGAATCTGAGACAGTAGAATGTGATCGTGAGTTCCACGGGACTCTGAGAATGACTGCAGTAATTGTGAACGACAGATCTATACTCTCCTCAGAGAGGATGTTGCATAAGTACTATGACCGCAAATGTTCAGTTGAAGAAAATACTGGTCGTGAGTCTCAAGGTGATTATCGCCAAGACGAACCGATTGGTTCTAAACCGCCACTCGTCGATTAACCCTGACTCTTGACTCCGACGATCCAGTTAGGTGAGGGCTGGCAGTTTAGTTAGTTGCAACAGCTCGGATGTGAAGAGAAGACGTCCTGTGCTGCAGTTACAATGAGATTATTATAATTTCTGTGTTGAAAACCGTTGCCATGATACGACTAGTGAAGACTGTGTTGTGATTTGTGAAGTGTGAAGATTAACCATGGCGCTGTAATTACGTGTGGTTCCGAGTGGTGTCAATAAATCCAATATCCCACCCAAACCCCGTCTGTAGTCACACTCCTAAAACGTGACAGTATGTTGGTAATACCCTAAGTTTATATTTGACAGGTGCTTGGTTCGAATCTTGGCAGAGACACAGTCTTTCATGACAGGGGTTCTGACATGCTACTCAGTGCTTCAGAATAAATTTCAAGACATTTTCTCCCTTACGCCACGGCCACTTCCTTTGAAATCGTTTGCTTGTCTTCATTCACGATCATCCTGTTACTGGACGCTCTGTGGGCCCTGATACTGACAGCGTCGTTAGACAAGAGACCAAGGGGTCTCTTTCTTTATTACGTTCACCTCAGTGTGTTGAGCCGCGGAGGACAACCAAAGTGATACCCACTCAAAAACGTTTAGTTTAGTTAGGAAACATCTAACCATAAGCCATACAACCTCAAGCTGACATCTCCCAACTTCGGGATGAATTAACAAGGAGGAGCTTAACATTTTACATCAAATGTTTTAAAATTTAATTTTTTTTTTTTTTAATATTTTAACATTGGCGTTTTAACTTGAGGGCAGTTTCGGATGAAATGTGAGAACTGATAGTGCATTCAACAATCCTAGCAAGTGTTGTGCTTTTACACGTCGACATATTGTAGCAGCGTCCACGCAGCAAACATAACTGTGTACATCTTAAACAACGACAGTGTTTTCATGATTGTACTATGTGCCTCTGATGATGGTTGTGTTAAACCGAAACAGGTAAGGCAGAAGTGATAAAGAAGTGACCTACAAATTGTTACACTCGACGGACTTTCTATTGACTTTGTTTAGTTTATACCCTCAAATACGAAATTTTATCAATCCCCTTTTAGTAGTTTTACAGGTAAAACACTGGGGAAACATATCACCTACCAATTATGCGTTCATTTGTATACACGTGGGTTCAAAGAGAACATTGAAAGCAGAAATATTTTCTTGCTCCCCCCCCCCCCNTTTGTATACACGTGGGTTCAAAGAGAACATTGAAAGCAGACATTAGAACCCTGGATTGCACTCGCAAGTGTACTTCATTCCTGACAGGTTTTTTGCTTTTATCTTCAGTCCCTCCCTTCTACTTTGGAGGTAAAAAAGGTAAAGGTAAAAATATCCCTGTAACAGGCCGTGGAGGCCCATAGGGCTATGAGACATCGAGGTTCCCACATTTTCTGGACAGATGGCGGTGTGGTCAGTATTACGCGCCGGCCGCTCCTTACCCGCCAGGAAGATTCCCGGTACTCATTTCTGTTCGAGGCTGAGTCGACCTCAGGTCTATACTGCTGCTGGAAGCATTAGGCCAATTTAAAAATCCAGTGACTTCATCGGGAATCGAACCCGCGATTTTCCGGTTTGTAGCACAGTGCCTCAACCACCTACGCTATCGCGTGCCCCATTTTCGAGGAAATATCTTAAATTAGGTTCGGACGCGTCCATTTCGTGTCTTTGCAGTTTTTTATTCGCAAACCATTCTCTGATTTGAAGGCAAATAGCCTGACCTACTGGTAACATAGCGAAACAGATCATAATTCAAAAGGTAAAGGTGTCCCTGAGCTTAATTAGGCAGCTAGAATTCCAGTCAATTTTAACCTTCGCTCTAGATACAGACTACTGTTTAGCTTTACTGTCTGGCCCTTTTACTCCTGAGGGAGATCTCGGAACACACTGGAATCCTAGGCCGGTCCGAATGCCATGGACAGCACCAGACATAAGTGACTGGCTCCATTGAGCAGAAATTTTCAGAAGCTAGTAGTTGCTAAACCAGTCATGCAATTTCCATCTCGTTATGGAAACCGAATGTTCATTAACGTGTTCACAAGAGCCCCGTGCTGGTTTTTATACCGAGTTCTTCTGAGATTCATTTTAACATCTTCCAATTCACTGGTCTCTTTCCTGCATATTTTTCATTGAGATCGTTATATATACGTTTCTGTCTTCAATCATGCATGCTACATACTCCCCTTAGCTGTTACTCCTTCACTTGGTCATCGTAACAAAATTTGGATGTGTACATATTGTGCAGTTTAATGAAGACTCCTATGAATTTTCCACTACCGGGACTCGAACTCCAACTCCGTATTCGACCGCTGTAACGAATGTGCTATCTCGGCTCCAGTTTCATATATTATCATCAAAAATAAATGAAATAAAACGGGCCCTGGCGTTGTGTCCTGTCTACACGGCTCTCATTCAATTCCATGAGGCACCCCGACGAAAAGTTCAACTTCATATTTGCATTGAGTCCTTATGACCGCCATTTTACCTTCATTGCAGCCAATAATTACTGTGCACACTTAGTTATTCCAAAGTTTATTGTTGATAATGAGGTGTCTACCCAGTGACTGCACCAGCCCCGCCGAACAAATAGCGGGAGGAGGGGTGTACACGTGACACTAATATGACTCGTCCTGCGCAGTGCGTCCATTAATATCTTAACAAACACGACACGCAATAGCTTGTCATTTGTCGTTGTTTTGAATCTAATTAGCATCATGCATATTGAAGCTCTTTTGATTGGAGACTGTGTTATGTTAGACCTTTCTTACACATGAATGTGCCTTTGTTACAGTCTGTTGCCTTGAAGAAAATCACCGTGTATTGTCTAGTTAATTACAGTTTCAATATGAGAGATAATTCGGTCATTATGAAATCGTTAAGTCATGTTACGTAATGTTTGTGGTAATGATGTCTGTACCTATTAGGGTACTTCGGACGCAAGATAATTTCTCTCAATGCTAATTCCAAGTAAAGAAGATAATATTTGCTGAGGATTGCGCACTGAATCTTATACAGTGTGTGTGAATATGGGATGGTTTGTCAAACTGCTGCTCGCGACCACCCATGACATCGTGCCCTGTTGTAAGGAAGGTCGCCTAGTTCTGAAGAACTGTTGGAACTGGAACTCTCACAGCGATAACTGTGAGATGTAATGCCATGTAGTCATATAGAAGTTCACTGACGTTTTGGAGGAACATAATACCTCCATCATCAGGGTCGGAGAGCAATTAAGAAAATAACAGAAACAACCACGAAGCTTCGGCTATCGCAAACGCGACCTTCTGGGTCGTCTCTGCTCGATTTGACTTCAGACAGCGGTAACTGCTCCCTCTTTTTTTTTATTGCTAGTGGGTTGGGACTGACTCCCTTGTACTGCGGCCACTTCTGGCCTATTGTACCTGCCCCAGATGATAGGTGAGGGTGATTGTGGAGCAGTTGGTGGAATGAAGATTGGCAGGGGAAACCGAAATACTTGGAGAAAACCTGCCCCAGCGCCACTTTGTCCACCACAAATCCCACTTTACCAGACCCCGGGATCGAACCCGGGCCGCCGCCGTGGGAAGCCAGCGACTAACCGCTTGAGCTATGGCGCGGCCCTAACTGCTCCTTACTTCTTTATGGTTTCTTCCTTGGCTTATCCTGAAAAGGGGGACAGTTTTTTCGAAACGTTCATGTATTTCTACCGGACTACACGGCGTTACATTCCACAAGATAGTACTCTTCACAGGAATTATCTTTCTGTACCTATTCAAAATTTTTGTATGCATAGGATTTATCTCTATCATTACGCAGTTTCGAGTTACCATAGCAACGTTAACTCGTGGCATGAACGTTAAGTTAATGTGGTAGGTCGAGAACGAGCGAGCAGTCTCTTCCCCCCCCCNCCCCCCCCCCCCAGCGTGTTGTGTCTGTGCTCATGTGAGGATATGTCATATGTTTTATAATGCATAAAGGAGACTGTTGATGGTTGTCTGCGACGGAGAGTTAGTAAACTGGACACAAATGGGTATAAAAAGTAAAAAATGTGACATTCAAACCTGAGAAAAACATTCATTTCTCGACATATCCTCCGCGAACATTGATACACTTGTCCCATCGCTTTACCAGTCCGTCGAAACCCGCAGCATAGAAGTGTTTCCGCAACAAACCCACAACAGAACGCTACTCTTCGGTATTAGACTCCTTAAATATATTTCCGCCATTTTTAATACTGAAATCAGCCTCTAAACATTTTCTCGCACATCTACTGAGATTGACATGAAGCTGGACTGTGCTGCTACCTAGTGATGAACAACAGAAAACATATTACAGATGTTTTGCTTCTATTTGTGGCCTGTTTACTGACTCTCCCTCGTATTTATGCGTGCTATTTCTGGGAGATTGTGTTAAACGTCAAACATATAGGACTGGAGAGGAACGCAGGAGAAATCAGGCGAAGTTATTAACACAAAAGTTGATATAAAAATAGGTTTCATGATGAATTACTAATTGGTATTACACTTGTATCCGTCTGCCGTCTATGGCAGTTCACTAAGTCACAAAGATTCAATTCAGGCGTGTTAGGGAAACAAATCTACTCACTGCGAAATATTCTGCGGGTTTTTCCACGACTGCGCTGGAATGTTCTATAATTTGCTAAAGATGTAAATAAGTTGTGGAACTGTTAGGTTCTTGCTGTTGCCCTGCCCTGCCTTGTGACATACAAGTGGCAGTGTTCGGAACTGCAACTCTTTGCTGACCTGCAGATGGGCGAAGGCCATGTAAACTTAAACATTCACAAATGTTGAGGACCCCCATGGTAACTGATATAGCGAAGAAAAGATGTTTATTTGGCTTCGTTTTATTTAGCTGGAAGAAATGTATGCAAATATTTAAGACACGGAAACGCACAAACCCTTAATGTTTTCTCCTATAAACACACTCCGTGGTTTTAGTCCGCAAGCTAACTATGACGCCTCTGTGGTCTAGTGGCTACGGATCCAGAGGTCCGGATTCGATTCCCAGCGCTACCAGATTTTGTGAGATGTAGTGGGTCTGGAACAAGGTCCGTGGGGATTCGTTGCGCCGACCCCGCGACACCCTCTATCCGCTAAAGTTGGCGCTGATTTCACCGACAAGCGGTGGTCGCTTAGTCGGTTTCTTCCTATAGAAAACAAATTAAAAATGTCCCTATACAAAGGTTGTTCAAATGAAACCCGTTCAGGACTGTCTTTTGGCCAATAATCAGAGTCCGTTAAAATTGTTACCGTTTCCTCTAAATTTTCAGTAAAACACTGTTTCACTATAGGCCTGATTCATTGAGACAAATGAATCAGTGTCATTCACGCAGCCATATGACCACCTGCATTCGAAAGAATTCACTAGCAGAGCTGCGAGCAGGTTTCTCTTGAATATCCGTATTATTGTCCAGAACCGGTGCTCGATTCTTGTCAAGGGCAAGGGATCTTCTCTTGTTTCGTCACGTTTATATATTCTCTGGGACGTATCCAGCCTCCTCTCCAATAAATACCCGAGTTCGTTCCCCCTGGTTCTCCCAGTGTTTAATCTACAGAGCGGTTAGACACATGAGCGATTGGAGATTACAGTCTTCAACTTTCGACAGTAGATGGAAGAAAGTAGTAAGGAGGTTGGTCTAGAAGTAAACAGAGAAAACTAAGCTTGTATACCTTATCTGGTGTTGGTATAGGTGTCCGGAGTATGGATTATCTCTATTGATTGGGCCCAACTGAATAGGTTTTACCTGAAGACAGAGACAGAATCCAGTCTCCGAAACGGTGTGTGTTTCAGACAAGGATAAGACGATAGATAATGTCCAGAAAGATAATATTTATGCTAATGTATCGTCACAATCTTTTAGGTATTGTCCACATGCTTTGTTTGAGAAGTTCTTGAATATGGCAGATATATAATGTATTGCAGAAATATATGAGGAGGAAACCTTGTTGGGATGAGGCATCGAAGATGAAAACAAGCACACATAATTAATGACCAACTACTGGAATATCCAGTCTCATTAAGTTCATTAGAATATTATTCATAAACTCATTTCGTACCTCACAGGAAACGCGTTAAGTCTCGGCTGCAAACGGCCAGCCGGATACTGCTCTTTAGGGGAAGAATTACTCTATATTGGGAGATACACACAGGAGCAATGTGTGGGCAATATGCAGCGTCTTCCTTTTGAAGTAGGTGATACCACTGAGAAAAGGTTGAACTTTGGAAATCTGTGAACAGTCGCCACGAAGTGCCCATGATAATATTTCCCAAAGTTTGTTTTTTATTTGGCATTTATAATGTTTCTCCTTGAAGACGTTTCCTATACAGGGTGTTTCACGACTTTAGGGCATAACTGCAGGAGGTGATTTCCCAGGTCTTTGTGATCAAAAAAGTTCATATAAACACGTCCGATTTTGGACTATTACGGAATTATGACCGTTTTAAACTCAGAATA
>NW_019744412.1:1463949-1532798 GCF_002891405.2 Cryptotermes secundus
GTGTACGGGAATGAAAAAACGGTCATAACTCCGTAACCGTCCAAAATCGGACACATGTTTATATGAACTTTTTTGATCAGAAAGACCTAGGAAATCACCTCCTGCAGTTATGCCCTAAAGTCGTGAAACACCTGTATATGTTATATTGTTAACATTCGTTGTTAAGTAAGTTTCCTGACTGAAGTTACATTGGTTATATAATAATCTTGTTACGCTCTTGTTAAGTGGTAACATTCCTCCTTAAGTAAGTTTCCTATATGTAAGTGGCTTTGATTGTATTCCTTGTTAAGCTTTCTATATGTAAATTGTATTGCTAACATTCGTCGCTAAGTTGGATTCCTGTGTCTAAAACACATTGCTAACATTGCTTCTTAACTAAGTTCCTTCAGAGAGTTATCCATATTCTTGTGATAAGTTGACGAGCGTTCATAAAGTCGCAGTTCATGTCATGCATCTCTCAGCATGTCTCTATGTACGTTATTCTATTGCAAAATACGATGGTATGTCAATTAACTACTTTGTTTCTGGTTGTGTATGTATGTAATCTTCGCCTTACATGTGTGTATGAGCACATATTTAGAGTTGGTTGTTAAAATGCTTCTCTTTGCAAAAGTCGTTACACCGCATAACACATCATCTCTGGAGAGAACTTGTGTTGACGTGAGCGACCAGTTGCCATTACATCTACTCTTGCAGCTGTAGCCGTATAAACAGATCAGCTGAGTGTTAACTAACCTTTCTGGGGTGACTTCGGAGGATGAGCGGCTTATGACTGCGCTGTACTCTTTATTTTTAATTTAATTCAATTTCTACAAGACCTGTCTGTCTGTGTGCCTCAGTTGGACGCTGTTTTTCTGTCAAGGTGGAGGCACATCAGATGTGAGTGGACATCGAAACGGATCGGGCCATGAATAACAAATTTGAGTTAAAAAGAAAAATGTGGCAAGGGGTTTGCAAAACAGATTTTACCTATGGGGTTGGTGATTTTGTGACATTTGTGAATGACAGTATTGAGGCGAACCCCGGCGCACAAATTTAAAACAACGGGTTTGAGGGTTGGCGCGATAGAACATATTAAAGAGACTCATAAACGGAAATCTGAAATTAGGCATGGAACGGATGTCCTTGCGTTCAGATCTGAATTTGAGTGAAATGGTAAACAAGGTCAGAGCAGGTGGCCCTGTACAAAAAATATTCTGGGCCCTCAATTCCTTGAATGCGGCGAGGGGAAGAGCTGTCTCCTGGAATAAATACGGACGAAGCGTGAAATCTTTTATCCGAAGAATGTTCGTGGACGTTCCTTCGGGGATAAAGATAGACGGAGTCGTCTCGATGTAAGGGTAAGCGCCAGAATGTATGTAGTTCCACTTTGTGCGAACCCTAATCGATTGCACAGTAACAAAATGGAGGCAAATTGGTCTTTGTGTTTATTTTAGAGCCATGCTATGAAGACATATGCTGGAGTGGAGGTACAGTTCCACGTATTTTTAACTTTCGCACTAGATGGGGGTTAGGTGTCAGGTTCACACCCCCATATTCTTTACCTCCAGAGAAAGAACCCTGGATAGAGGACCGGTTGGGCCCCAGAGCCGATGTTGTCGCTGGGGGGGGGAGAGAAAGCAGTCTCACCCCTACCTCGAGTCGAGAGCACTTTATTGTTAATACACCTTATTATGTCTGCAATATGTGTGTGTATAGCAACATGTATAGGCTCCCCGTGCTTATACGTGGTATGGCTGTGTGCGCTTATGCATATGTGTCTCGTATTCTGTTTCCAACGCCAACATTTCATACCCCAAGAAATGTTCACTGACTAACTATTTTTGTTATCGATACTATGAGTTGAAGAAGTAGAAATACCCGGCCTTCGCCCTGGGTTGTGGTTACAATATTATGCGATATACTAGCTGAAATCTTAAAGAAAAATTAAGATTTTAAGATTTGCGCATGTAATTAAAAAAGATGGTGGCTGAGGTTTCCAATCGAACTCAAAAACTCTACCTTAACACATGCATATCACTTTAACAGCCGTGGCTACCGTACATATTGGCAAGAGTGGGGAGCAAAATCCCTCCCCCCATGTCGTCATGGCGTAGTGTTCAACTAATTAGCGCAGACAACTTTCCCTGTTACAGAGTACATTTTGTAATGTTGGGTGTCTGTAATAGGTCCAAGGTAGGAAACACAGAACATAGAAATACGCAACGGCGCATGCGTTAAGGATATGTTAAGGAACCGCCAGACTCTTTATGTAAGATTTGAGGTTTTCACGACGGTAACTATGAAGAATGTCGTTTCTGGGATGTGATGCCGTGTAGATCCTGTTTGAACCGACGTTTCGATGGAACTTATCGCCTCCATCTTCAGGGTAGAAAAATCCGCTAACGACGAGCCAGCTGCTGCAGCCACCTGCTCAAACTGGTTCCTCGCTCGCGATTTTTTTTTACTCTGAAGAGGAAGGCGATAAGTTCCATCGAAACGTCGGTTCAAACAGGATCTACACGGCACCACATCCCAGAAAACGACATTCTTCAAATTCTTTTTGTTTGCCGGACTGCTCGCTAGATGTCAGTATGCATCCGGAAGGTTCTGCGACCGCCCATCTCGACACAGGTTCCCTTGGTTTCGCTCTGTCTTCAAGCAAATGCTGAGATGTTCGCAAGTTTCTGCCGTATGCTTATGCAACCCTCACGTTTTAAATGCTTCGAAATAAAACTCNCCCCCCCCCCCTGTTGTAAAGGTCACCAAATTATCTGTCCACATTGTGCAACTTGGCACTAATGCAGATAATTACATCTCGCGGCCCCCTTCTGTTGCCACTAATTTTATTCATTGTGACGTCATAACTGTCATACTGCCCTTATCAGAAGGACAAGCGGACGAAGCATGTGAACTTCCTAACAGATCGGCATTCTTTCTCACTCTCAGAGCGAAGTATCTCTCACTTATCATATGAATTTCCCCCCACCCACTCTTTTTGCTGCTCTCTTTTACCTCTCCATGTCTCTGTCGCCCTCTCAGATTTATAGACGTATGTTAGGCCCATTTTGCACTTACATCTTATGCAATTAAAGTTCGCTTGTTTTATCCTGTTGTGTATGGATTCCTATTGGTAGTTCTGTTGTGGAGACCCTGTGGCTTCAGCAGCCGTCAGTTCATCTTATGCTTCTTGTATCATTCATGCAGAAATTCGTGTGACTTTATCAGTGCAATTAGCATGTGTGTGGAGCCAAACGGACTTCAGTAGAATTGCCAATTATTGTTAACCTGCAGCGTACGCCATCACCTAGGCAACCACTAATTTATTTATTCCTTCTGCGTTGACACCTCTGCTTCTGCATATGGCCATTAGACCCAGCTGCGCTTCCCTACTCTCAACGCCTTTCCTTCAGCTACGTAGACTATCCGTACTAACATCTGGCATATCGACAATCTTAAGAAATTAGCTGATAAAGGATTATATCAAGTGCAGGGTGATGATTTTAACATTCGGGTAATCTAAAGGTTACTGTAACGGCTTAATATCCAAACTCAGCCACTTAACACGAATCCCAAGATGTACCTTCTCTACTTCTGTAGTGTCAGGGTGATCTATTCGGTTTTCACATCTTCTGTGTTACCCGACCGGTCGGGTAAATTGCTGCTGCTCCTCGCCAGCGCAGTCATTCTCGGTTCCGAGCCCCGCGGGACTCGTGCCCATATTTTATTCAACTTGCCGCCCGTCCTCTCCTGGCCAAATTGGCTTTGTGTGTGTTATTTTTGTAAGCGCGAGGTTTGTCGATCATCACCTCGTTACGTGACCGAAAGTTATATAACATGTTACGAACAACAGATGAGTCCCTTGTTTCAGTGTATCGTGTCTATACTGTGAATACTGATAATATTTTGATGTGTGAAGCGTAGTACACAATATAAAGGAGACTGTTTGCAATTGAACATTTGTGCGTGATATTCTTGGGAGATGGCTTTAGTCGTCGGCCTCAAGCTATTACACCGCGACATGCAGGACTGAAGAGCAATGCTGGAGGAAGCAGAGGAAGTTAGTAGTACGCAAGCGTTGAATTCTCGACAGATGTTATGCCAGTACACGTATAAGAACTCCTCAGTAACTCCCTGGAACTCCTTCCTCGACCATGTAGATCAGACCGTATTTCAGGATGGAAACCTAACATTGTTATATTTTCGGTTATCAGTTCAAATAACAAGGACCCGTGTGAGCTTCTGCAAGTAACTTAATGCCCTTGGATGTTTGTATGTGGTTTATTTAACGACGATGTTAGTATAGCTCAGTCGGTATAGCGGCGGGGGGTGGTAAACCGGAAGGGGCGTGAAGCTGAGAACTCGCATCCATCTAGAGCTGAAGTCAAAAGTAGTGGAGCTATACCTCCACTCAATCATGCGTCCTCATGGCGTAGTGCTTAACCAATTAAGCACAAGGACAACCTTACCCTACTTTACCTTTTAATGAGAAGTAAATTAGTTTGGAATGTGCGAAAGGATATATTCGCGACCTAATTTGAGATACTGACCGTACGCTGATCTGGAAGGACTCAGGAAAACATGGAGGAAGGCCAGTCAGGAGACCCTGTCTTGAGTATTGACCCAGGACTCCTGTATACGAGACAGGAGCGCTGACAGATAGGCCGCGCCGGTCGGCAATGCTGTCGTTGATAGATCATCCCATTGGAGCAGAGCTCTTCCTCAGAAGCTTATAGTTATGCAGCTGATCAAGAAATTCCCCACACATTTTGTCCTGTGTGTTTCTGGACTCCGTGCTTGAACATTTGGTGTGAATTGAAGCCTTGAAAAAAGTAAATGTACTACTACATTTCGTATCACCCTTCGTCTGTGATGGAAAGGAAAGATGGGATAGTAGAGGGGTTGCGTACAAAGTAGAACCAATACTTTGCACGGACAATCCAGAAGGCGTAATGGCCATGACGAGTATACCCGTCTGTAAAACGGACGACACACGTGGCGTCCATTGCCAGGTGAACATTGATGGTCAGTGAGAAGTACCCTGTTGTCACGGTGGGTCCTTGTGTGCTGTAGTTACTTGAGACGTGAGATATTTTCGTAAGAAACATAACACTTTATGAGGAGTCAGTCAGCGTCAGGAGTGCTGCTGGATCGACACGGGCTCTGAATTTAAATTCGCCGGAAAATTAGACCTGTTCCACAGTTACGTCTCCACACTTCTCCATAATAGAGCGCCACGTTTGATTCATTGATGCACCCATAAGGAATCTCACATGACCTGACTTGGACTCAAACTTGGGCCGCTGCAGTCGGCAGCCGACGGCTAACCGCCTGAGCTATTCCACGGCCTATTTCTACAAATTGAACCATCTCTGGAGAATCCAGTCCATTTCGTCGCATATTGTTTATTTAAGATGCATTTTAATGTTATCTTGCTATTATTCCAAATTATCACTCGCTTCATATTCGCATTCTGCCTTGACGGATTAGTACCTCTGGCCTGTTCCCGTTCAGGATTAATTATGAAATTATTAATCTTGTAGACAGTTTATAGGTCCTCTTGGACGGGGATCAGCCCAATACCTACACAGGACAACACAAACAGAACAAACGCAACAATACGTCGAAGCCTTGAGTCGTATTCGAACCCGCTATCTCAGTGTTTGAGCGGGCGAAAAACTTCCGTGTCTTGCACCGCGCCGCAACTGCGCTCGGCCCAATTCAGAGTTTAAAAATGTAATTCTGTACAATTTCTCATATATAACGTGCTGCGTTTCCAGCCCATCTCATCTTCGTGAACCTTGTCATTATAATGGTGATGGTCCGCGATGTAGATTTTTCTGACATCCGTTACGTTCTAATATTCTTGAACACACTGTCCCTGTAATGCGTGCTGCATCTAGTTTGATAGGCGCTACCTGGTGCCTCCACTCTCCCTATTCTGAAACTCGATTCGTCTCCGTCTCCGCTCTATCAGAAGTGTATGGCGACACATAAGCCTTAGTTTTAAGTACAGTCTGTGTCATCAGATATAAGCCTGTATATCAAGATTTTCGTACAATTTTTCCAGATTATGAAGGTAATATCTTCTAGGATAACATCATGTATTCCAGCAGGAGCTCACCGACGTTTCTGGAAGAACATATTACTTCCATCTTCAGGGTCGAAATGTAAGCGAAACAAGTAGCCAGCAGAAAGCAGGCAACAGACACAGTTTTGAACTTATACCAAACTAGACGGCGCTATATCCCAGAGGATAATACTCAGCATAGTCACCGCTTTGAGGACCTGAAATCAAACATAATCAGACAAGTCCTAACAGGGAAACATCACATGAACTAGTGGTATGGATAAATATTGGATGTTTTGGTCTGAATTTACAGAAGTTTTGTGTGTGCCTGCTCCGTATTACAAGTTGAGTGACATGCACATATACGATGTACAGTTATGTTTGGGTACTTTCTGTCAGGGTTATCGCCCGTTGACAGTCCCTGATCTCAGCTCTAGTTATGCTCATGTAGGTTGTCCAGTGATTGAGGTTAGCTCCTCCAAATGGACCCAGCAGAGTAAGTGTCTCCCACCCCCCACCTGAGGACGGAAACAGATCCATTTTCCGAAACTTTGTGATGCTTAGAATACCGGACGAAGGACAACGTCCAAAAAACCCAGTGATCCCGAATGTTATGAACAATCGTTAGGAAACTGCGGAATCCTAATTTCTGCACTGTATTTGGGCAGTAATATTTTAGATGCTGTTTGGAAATGTTTAGGATTATGTAACGTTTTACAATATTGTCATGAGTTAGAGTGACTCTCGATGTGGTTTTGAATTGGATTTTGGATTCATTGACCACTTATACAACTATAAGCAATTACAGTGCCAACGCTAATCTCCACAATTCACAAATCACCACACCACCCGCTAAGTTCTTCCAGCCGTTCTCTGGCAACTGCTTCTAACAGTGGAGATTCTTTAGCTTCAGTCGCTCAAGTCCTCTCTGAACAGCTGCTCACTTCCAACCGAACTGACTCACCTGCCCATTTATCTTCCTTGTAACCTATTGCACGAACCGAGTACAAAACAGAACCTCTATTGTTGTATGTATATTCCTTGCAGCGGGAACGTGTTTACCGAGTTGTTGGCTAGAAAACAATGATTCAGAGTCTTCTCTAGCAGTAGCTGTTTCTTTGGCTCCACAGTCCTTGCTTTGAGTAAATATGCTACAGTACCTAGAAGAAACTTGTAAGTGATTGATCTGAATTATTTTTCCTGTCATATGGTTTTTACATGGCGAAGCTGGACCCACGCCTGCATCTTTTCTATTATACAAATGAGGGATGTGGTCCCCGAGCAAGTAATCGCCCTTTGTGTTTCATTTGAGATGGACAACACCCTGCGATACTAGATGGGTTGGGGGATGAAACCTCTTCTGACTTTTTATGGCGAAGTGTGACATCCATACACAGCAGCCCCCTCTACATTACGGCCCCAGAAGCGAGGGGTAGCACTGTCCTGCTCCCAGAAATGACCGAATTGTACCGTGTGGAGTAATCTAGGGACGCGCACAGCGAATAGAAGCCCGGCTACAAGATGGCAGTGGATGACGGAAGAAAAGAAACGGGTGGTTGCAGGGGGTGGGTATTTTTTCTTGCTTCTTCCTCTTACATTTTAAGAATTCATGTCATCGATGCGCGTAGCTAGCTGTTCACGTCGCAGGACTGTAAAAGTGGTGATGGGTGTTCGAGGGGCACAGGAGGAGGAGAAAGGGAGACTACAGGAGCCGAGCTTCATATCTCGTCTCAAAGAAGCCGAATTCAGAAAACGTTAATGTCTGATATTTCATTGATTTAAAACTGGCGGACCTATATTGTGGTTCGATAAGTTTGTTATGGATTTGAAAGAAAGTACTGGCGGAAACAAAAGTGTGTAATCTTTTATCGATAAACACCAGGACCATACACAAACTCTTGACAAGTAAACAACATGTATTTGTGGTTTTCACGGGGTTACAGTAAATATTACTCTATTTTCGATGTGACGCCATGTAGTATTGTAGTTCACACTTCGTTTCGAAGGAAAGTACTGCCTACATCTTCATTACTGCTTGCTTGGCTTAGTATTCGATTCTGAAGTTGGAGGCAAAGCGTTCATCAGGCGTTGGTGGACTCTCATACTACATGGCGTCACATCCCAGAAGATAGTAATATTCAACCAGTGTATATTTGTTTTATGGCTAGTACACGACAAACAATAATTCAGTTTAATGCTTTCGTCCCTTAAGTTCATATAAACTTCTCTTTCGACTTCAGTTCGTACCTCACAGGAAACACATTACATCTCCATATCAAAACCCAACCGGTTAATGCTGTTTAGGGTCACAGTCGCCGTTTACTGTGAGAACCATACGCAACATAAAAATAATATATAAAACTTCAGTTCTTACCTCACAGAAAACACATCACGTCTCCGTTACAAAGCCTAACAGGTTAATGCTGTTCGGAGAAACAGTCGCTCTTTATTGTGAGAATCGTACGGAACACACAAATGCACACTGTAGACAGAATGCAGAGTTTTGCAATGTTAAAGCAGGTGGTACGTATATTTACCATTGTGATCAGGTCATTGGATTTTTTTCAGTTTACCTAATCCTTTCAGACGCACTATGACCCTGGGGTCGACTGAATCTCTAGCAGAAATGAGTACCAGGAATATTCTTGGAATGTTCTTCGGAGTAAAGGGCGGCCGGCGCGTAAGGCTGACAACCTTACGGCCATCTATGAGCCGATTGTCTAGAAAACGTGAGAGCCTCGACGTCTCGCAACCCTATGGGCCTCCGCGGTCTGTCACAAGGATACCTTTACTTTTTTACTTACTTTATATGCAAGAAGGGCTTTTTGTTTTCAGTGCCAACAACAATAAGGCCTGCAGTCTCGCAACCGTATACCCATTTAACTTGGATTGGCATAGCGGTAACGTTATAGACTCTTATACGATGTGCTGGTTTCAAATCGCGACGAGGACACCTGTATCCTGACTGAAGCCTTCCGCGGCTTTTCTTAATCCTTCCAGGCAAGCTCCAGGATACTGCCTTAAAAGTGGCCACGACGGCTTCCTCCGAAATATTTTTCAATTCAGCTTTCATCCATCGCCACACAACTGGATGGTATATGGTGTCTGAACTGAAAGCTTCATGAAATAACCCACAAAAACAATTTCTTCCTTTCTCAAGCAGTCTTGACACTAACCAGTGTATATAGCTTGTTAAGTGGCCGGTATTTAATGAGAAAAAGATAAAGCTGTCCCTGTAACAGGCTGTGGAGGCCCACATGGTTGTGAGACTCCGAGGCCCCCACGTGATCTATACGACTAGCTTACAGATGGCTGTGAGATTGTCAGCCTTATGCGCTACTGCCCTTTACCCCAGGAAGATCCCTGGTACTCATTTCTGTTAGAGGCTGAGTCGATCCCAGGGCCATTGTGCTGCTGGAATGGATTAGATCAATTGAAAAATCCAGTGACCTCATCAGGGTTAAAACCCGCGACCTTCCGGCTTGTATTATAGTGCCTCAACCTGGACGGTGTTTAGATCCGTAATAATTATTTGTACGTGTACTAGTTTTGTCGGTAATAGTGGCTACTGTTCACTGAATCTGATGCTAGGTGGCAGTTCTGATGTGGCGACAAGGGGGAATGGAGGTAAGGCATGACGACAACTCCACAACACGAACGAGGATAACCGTGCACAACTGCAGTCGGCCTCTCTCGCACCGTTCTTTTATTTACAACCCCTCTGAGGGCCTGAGGCGTGGGTTGCATAACTTTATTTTTCCTTCTTCCCATTTTCTTTTGTGCATCCCCCCCCCCTTCGTCTTCTTGTATGCACATTCACGGTTAATACATCCAGGCTCATTCTTATTTCCACTTCCGCATATTTCTCGCAGTTTGCGCTGCCGTCATATTGTGTCGCACTGGGTCGCAACATTTTGGGCACGCACCAAGTGTAATCGGCTCAAACTTTAGATTTTCCATTTCCCTTTGTCGCAGGCAGCGTTCAGCTGGCAATGTATGTCGAAAACATCTTTCGGAGAAGAAAGCAGTCTTATGGGATTTGGCACCGTGTATATGTGGTGTTAACCTACGTTTCGGAGGAACGTATCGCCTCCATCTTCAGGGTAGAAGGAAAAATATAATAAATCCGCAAGCGAAGAGACCGTGAGAACCGGTAAAAGCAGACTGGCGTGAAGTTATTTGTCGTGTTACATACCCAACACGTGACAATATTATTGCCTATCATTTAAAAATAATAAAGGGACAAAGGTATTTTAGCAAAGAAAAATTATATAATTAAATATTTTATCAATTATTAATGTGGTTCTTGCCTGTTAATGAAACAATTGAGCTTGTTTCTGGCATGCCAGCACCTCATTTCGGGGAAGAATTATAATTTTCCTTGCCCTGTTAAATATTTTCGCGTACCCACGCCGGTACGCGTACCCCAGTTTGAATACCGTTAGTCTAATGAGTACCATGTGGTCTTTCTCCGGAGGTAAAGTTGCACGGACGTGACGCTGGCCACTCTTCTTCATGTAGTACCCACCATAATTTGTAGACCTATACCTCCACTCCCCCATACTTCTTCATGGCACGATGATCAAAAATAAAATTATCACTGGGGTAGCTTTACTTTTTTTCCTTGAATGATCACCTAGTAAGAGCTAGGCAGATGACCTCTGATGTCTGAGCTGTGTTGATGGTTCACAAATTAACATGGAAATGCTATTTTTAATATCAGAGAACAAAGTGTTGACAGATGTTGCATATTACTGTTAAACATCAGCCTTAAATCTCGACAATCGTGGATAATCAAATGTGTACACATCTGCCCATTAAAGCCATCCGTCGTACTTCTTGCACATAGTTGATTGAACTGCGAATGGCCGCGAGTTACTGTCCTATACACGCATTTAAATCGCCCTGGATGAAAAACTACACGTTTAAATCTATATTTCGATACCTTCCCTTCTTCTGGTCTGTTTTATAAATTGCTTAATTACGTTTAAGCTTAACACTATATATATCATTTTAAGCCTCTCATACCCAACAAATCGCGAATAAACCTTCTTTTCACATTAATTGCGGCAGGCAGTAGTATAGGTGGTTGAGGCACTATGCTACAAGCCGGAAGGTGGTGGGTTCGATTCCTGATGAAATTATTGGATTTCTTCAGTTGACCTAATCCTTGCAGCCTCACTATGGTCCTGGGGTCGACTCAGCCTCTAACAGAAATAAGTACCAGCAATCTTCCTGGTGGTAAAGGGCGGACGGCCGGCGCGCAAGGCTGACAGCCTTACCGCCCTCTGTGAGGCAGTTGTATATAAAATATTAACCCGTTACAGGGATAGCTTTACCTTTTTACCTTTTACCTTCTCCTTCAGTGTTGTCTTCTTAATTCTTATTTTTCTAATTATCCAGTTTATTCCTTTCAACCCTTATCTTCTTACTCCTTATTCCAATTTTCTTCTTTTCTTCCTTTCAAGCTACATCTTATCGTTTCCATTCTTTTCCTGTTTCCCCTTCCATGTCCTGTCCCTCACAAGCGTGCGGTCAGGTCTGAATGGGTGTAGGAATGCATCACAAGATATTAATCTTGCACAGTGGACCGGTTACACCTTGATTCCTCGTCGAAACATACACATTCAGTATTCTAAGTTGAGAATTGTATGGGCCTCGAATGCACCTCACACAATGGCCAATGCCCAATATAATATTTATATGGCTATGCTGTTCCACACCTTCGGAGAATCATGGCGGTAACCCCACAGAACTTTATTCGTTACACGCCAGTTCGTATCTCAGCCAGACACTGACTCTCTGGCAGTTCTTTCGTGGTTTTCTCAGTGCTTTCATACACATGCCAGAATAAGACCTCGACTAAGGTACGACTGCTTTACCATTCGTCGTCTGTTAAGTTATCCCCCATTTCTGCGCTATAGAGTGTGGTTACTGTCCTGCGCTATAGAGTCTGGTTACTATCCTGCACTGTAGAGTCTGGTTACTGAAAACATGAAATAGATCACATTCACATATAAACTGTGAGTCCTGGCGTCGTCATGAGAATTTATGTCACTTTCAGCATATCCCTAAAATAAGATCCAAAAGTTCGTGTACACGTACATTAATACAAACATTACGTTTCTGGACATTATCCATCATCTTGTTTTCTAAACACCACATTTCGGAGACAGGATTCTGACTCCGTCTTTAGCTGGAACCTACTCTGTTGGGCCCAATCGATATATTTGCTCCCCAGTTTCCGGACACCTGCACCAACACAAGATAGGGTATACAAGCCAAGCACAGCGCAAAGTATCTGTGAGGGCTAAGATAAAGCATTAAAATATTAAAAACTCTGGTGCAAGGCCTCATACATGTGGAATTTTCAGTATTTTAATGTTTAGCTTATCTCTCGCAGATGGATTGCGCTGTGCTTGGCTTGTGTCCGGCTGTATCGGCTGGGACCCAGTGGAAGTCGGAAAGACGGGATGATGAATAATGTCCAGAAACATGACGTTTCTATCCCTAAAGAAGCTGAACACATTGCAGTGGTGACACTCAATGTACTTACTCTCTGTGTCATGAGAACAACTGCACACATTCTCATGACATTTTCTCCTTTTATTTCCGTTTAGAGAAGCTAGACTGAATTTCAAGTCAAGATATTATATAACAGTGCGATATTTCTGACGCTCTGAAATCTCTGAAACGATACATTACCTCTTCCCCAAGTCTATTTCACCCCTCTTTGTTCACCCTCTTTTTTTTCCCATTTTTTCTCTTATTTAAAGTTATCATGGCTGTAGATAAAGAGACGTTTGTACATAAGCTGTAGCCCCTTCGCATATAACATGGAATGCTGTAAATTACGTAAGAAACTGTTTGCATTAATGGCCAGAGTCTGAGCTGGCAGTCCTAAGTTCGTGGGGGGGGGGGCTTGTTGGGGTGCCATGAAGGGAGGGGGGACACCAACTGCCATACTTGCGGCGTCGAAGGATAAAGTTGGGAGGAGGGGGTGATGATGATAGCAACGTGAAGAGGGCGCCTGCGTCATCCCGATTTTTAAAGAGTTTTAAGGAGAATCCTCCCCCGCCCCTTAACCATTCCCGTTGCTGCTAGCTGAGCAGTGCAGCCAACCAGCACAACATCCATCCCTTTTCATGGTCTGCGCGCTCTCCAAACACAGCCCATCCTTATTTTATACAAAAAAATCGTAGTTTTTCTCCCTTAACAACGGTCGGGGGTGCCCTCATTCACCCCTCCCTGGTCCTTACCAGTAACCACCCTCCATATCTTAACGTCCACCCCTTCACAGGCTCACTTCCCATCTCTAAGCGTAACCTCGTTATGTTTTCCTTCATTTTAGAGGAAAAAGGGTACATTCTTTTTATATGCAAACTCTGTACATAGAAGAGGTGGAAGAACTATATATTTTATGTAGGGTGTTTCAAAACATGACGATGTGTTTACGTACAAAGATTTTATGATTAATTTTCTCTTTAAATTGTTCTGAAATGACAGTTTCCGTTCCCTTCCCTCATAACACCTTTAAAGGGCAGTGTTAATTTTGTGTACCACCCTTCTTACCATAGAAGTAATCGGCATATGTATGTTTTGCTTGGTTCTTAAAATAAACAGCGATTATTTACCTAAATGACGTTAATTGGTTAATCTTTGCAATGGAGATGCATTGTTTCCTGTGAAGCAGAAACTGGATTTTTATGCATTAACTTAGCGATGCCCATATGCCCGTACTTATGGCGATAGTCGATAATTCGGCCATCGACCTACAGCCGTAGTATTCGTGAGATGGACATATCTTAACGTTATATTTAATGTGACGTAATTGTTTCCCAGATTAACCACAGTACGTACAATCACATCATGTAACATTACCGCGTTAGTAGTAACATCTCAAACAATCAACGTTAGCAACGCCATTTGTTACCGCATTCTGCTGCTGTTGTTCCCACGCAAGATAGGTAAATGGCGCGCACCGCAGCTTTACTGTGTGTAGGGGTTTAGATAGACATGATGCTTTAGACGATTAGAGTAGGAAAGGGGAGAAGCACAAAAATCATTCGTGTAATTCGTGCGTTTTTTTACCTGATTCGCTGGAACTAGTTCCAGCTCTCTGCATTATTAATTACTAATGCCGGTTTCCTGATTGATCATGTGCAGGATGGGGCGCAGAAACTTTCGCGACTGCCGCGTTCGCCGAGCCTATGCCCACTTTTCTGCGACCTCCCCTCCCTTCACAATGCGTCTTCGCAGAAAGGAAGTTTCTGCGCCCCACTCTGTATTACCTCAACTATTTATAAAGCAGTGCCCTTCTTGAGAAGATGGTAGTCGCTCAGTTTGCCAAGAAATATCCTGTCTTATGGGACCCGAAATTTTACTACCATTTTCAGAGGATGAAGTCACTGTATAATCTAAGATGCAGATGTTGGGTTTAGGTTATAAAAAATAATATATTTTGAGGTGTAACTCCTTTTACTTCGGTAGAAGTTCACTGATGTTTCAAAGGAAATTAATGCTTCCATCTTCAAGATCGAGGAGTAGTCCCAAGAAATAACCACCAAGAAGCAGACGGCAAACAGATTAAATGTTATGTTTGTAAAATAAGTTTAAAATATGTTTCGAGGAGAGAGCGCATTCCCTTACATTGGCGTGTCCGTGTGTAATATTTGGGGGCTGATCTACCCCCATCTGTTGTGGTAAGGCGGGTGCAGTGTCCTGAGATAGTGACGAGGGAAGTTACGTCACCAGAAAGTTACTACTACTATGATTTCAACATATGAAGGAGAGTCCGTAAATAGGTCACAAATGGATGTAAAACATATAACATGATATATTCGAATCTGACAAAAAGTATTTTTCGACATATCTTCCACCAGCACTGATACTTCGCACCTCCATTTCAATGTCTTCGTCATCATTGAAACGTTTACCGCCCAGTTGTGACCCACTTTACGCGACAAACACTTCCCACCATAAACAGGAAATATTTCTGTATTACCTTTGCGTCGAGTCCTTTTGCCCACAGAAAAATACTCACAATAGAACGCTGCTCTTCAGTATATACTCAAGCACGGCCGACATTTAGACCACCAAAACAGCCTCTGAACATGCGCATGCGCGTCTGATACCTACACTATCAATCTACGCTGGTACCTAGTGATACGCGTAGGAAACGTATTACGTCCATTACAGCTGTTTTACTTTCATTTGTGACCTATTTACTCGTAGTGCCGGTATTAGTACGCCGGGTGGGAAATTCAGATATCTTACGTGGGATTTTTCCTTCCGTAAGGTTGCCTGCACGAGGTGTGACACGAGCGGACAGATTTCGAATCGGCGCGTGCGAAATCCGTGTCGAAGTTAGTTTCTGCTCTAACGTACGGAGCAGGTTATAGTGAGATACAGACCGGAAGTAGGCAGAGAACAGAGCGTTCTCATCGTGCTGCGTGCATTTCAATGGTCCCCGAGAAGACAGTTACTATAAATTTGCGAGGTCTGGGGCTGGGCTTCTGATGAGGGGGTGGCGAGCCCCCTCTTGGACTACGTACCAAGATTATTCCCCGCAGGATATATTTTTGAAAGGAGCCGGGGGAAAGGGTGAAACAAGACAAGAAAGGGATGGATAGGGGAAGTTTGGGAGTAGGGGTGCAGGGGTGGGTGCCGTTATGTGTAGCCTCATATCTCACAGAAGGATGAGGAAAGTTAAATAAGCCCGTAGTAGGGGTGAATACGACCAATCAGAATTCTTATACGCTCCCTCCTTATCTTTCCTTTTATTTTTGCAGGTTTTAAAATGTTTTACTGTTTTCATCCAGAGCTTGTTTCTTGGTGGGGGCTGTTACCAAATATGCACACACAGAGGAATATAAGGATAATAAAAAGGACAAATAGGATAAAAAAAGCAGCGGGCGTTTTGCTTACAACCGCAGGATCCGTGATAATCTCGAATACAGGGAAAGAACATGAGGAGTTAGGGTCCTGTGGTAATGGATGGCTGATGCTGTAGTTAAAGATGGCTGCTTGCGCATTGTATAGTGCATTTTATGTCGCAGCTTTTTGACCTCCACTGGATGTGTATCTCCACTCTTGTGTGTGTATTTTAAGGTTCCATGGAAGCAAAGTATATCGTAGTGTGTACACCTGCTTTCCGCTAGGTAGGTTGCTGGGGTTACGAATTGGAATGCTCTCAAACAGTGGATCGGGTGATACAGAATAGAATTTATGGTTGAGATGTTGTGAGTTCTGACGCCGTGTAGTTGGGAGAGAGTACGACATTTCGTACTAACTTGTCGCCTCCATTTAATGGGTCGAATTATTTTTATTGCTAGTGGGGCGGGACTAAGTCCCTTGTACTGCGGCCACTTCTGGCCTATTGTACCAGCCCCAGATGATAGGTGAGGGTGATTGTGGAGCAATTGGTGGAATGAAGATTGGCAGGGGAAACCGAAATACTCGGAGAAAACCTGCCCCAGTTCCACTTTGTCCACCACAAATCCCACTTGATCTGACCCGGCATCGAACCCGGGCCGCCGCGGTGGGAAGCCAGCGACTAACCGCTTGAGCTATGGCGCGGCCAGGGTCGAATAATAAGTCAAACAATAAAAACCAACGGACGTATATGATCCTTCGAAACGTCGGTCTTTCTCCGAACTACACGACGTTACTACACAAGCCACCGCGGTGAGACCCCCAAACACAATACTGCTGGATTTATTTCACGTATAGATACTCTGACGATGGTGCACAAATTCAGAATTACTGGGGTTTTGGATTTTTTCCATCATTCGGTACTCTAGAAATTAAAGAACACAACGTTCGAAAGTTGAATGTGTTTCCGTCCACAGGTGAGGGGTAGGAGGGACCTACTTTGTTAGGCCCGTTAGAAGAATTGAGGTTCGCTCTTTCTAAGAGACCCAACAGAGTAGGTGTCTCTCAAACGTTATCTGAGGACGGAAACAGATCCACTTTCCGAAACAGTGTGTTCTTTAGAATACCAGACGATAGACGAAGTCCGAAAGGCCCATTAATCCCGAGTTACATAGTTTTGCGAGACTGTAACAAGTTTAACAGTTGGTTATTGTTCTTTTCTACACGTGGCCCAGACAGGCTCTGGGGCCCATCGAGCCTCCTATCCAGTGGGTAGCGGGGTTAAAGCAGCCGGGGCTTGGGGCTGGTCACTCACCTCCCAACTAGTAGCGAGGTCAAGAAAACGTGGATCTATACATCCACTTCCCCATACGCCTTCATGGCTTCGTGCTAAACGACAACTTTACCCTTTTCACCATTCACAGGCCGCGTTACGTTGGCTGTTTTTGTTTAAGTCAGTATGATGCACATTTTTATTTTCGACAGGAATACGAGTCAGTACCGGAAGTTTTGACCTAATTTTACGAAACCTCTTATACCCTGCCGGAACGTTAATGAAGCATTTTGGTAACGAGGCTAGCAAAATCCGCACTGTAATTTTTGTTGTTTCTCCTGGTTTTTGTATATTTAGCGTCTCTTTCAAGTTCTGGGGCTCACGTCATATTTGTGAGCACAATTCGTTACCATGATTCAGGGTTTATTTTAATGATAAAGCAGATGGTACATAGTGTTACCATTATGCTTTAAAGGATTAAACTTAATCATTATACACGTATTTTATTACGTAACCGATGTTATGAGCTTTTCCCCATCTCCGAAACGGACATCACATCAGAAATAACTTTCGCAGCGAACGACTAATAGGAGGCAAGCATTTTGATGTTATGCTGCTGTTTTGTGTTCACGTTTAACCCATACACATATTGGACATATTGTCTCTTGTTAGGGTTACTTATAGATGGGTTGTGGAATGGCTGATTGGATTTATTGCACCTTATACACATTCACAACCCGAAATTACAGGCAATACAGCGCTCTCGCTTGTATACACACGCACTAGCGTTCTCAGTCATCACTAGTCGTATCCTGGCAACAGATTTATAACAGCCTGTCACTTCAAATCGCGCGTGAAATCTTCTTTGCACAGACTAATTCCCTTCTTGCAATTATTCTGCAACTGCCAACTAAATTAAGTTCCAAGCTCATATCCCGGCAGGCTGGCGTCTCAGTCTCACCTCTACTATTCTTTCTAGTAGTTCTATTACTTGGTCGCATCTAAGTCCTTTTATAACCGCTCGGCACGGACCACACAGAAAACAGCCTTTACGAACATTGAGGCGGCGTGTTTACTGGTCAGTTACCTAGCCATGGACCTCCTGTCCCTGCTTCGCGGGGATGTGTTTACCGAGTCGATGCCTAGAAATGGATATACACATCGCAGTAGGATATCTGTTATTATTTACCATGTACTCATGGTCACACGTTCCGCAAATATCCTGTCTCATGGATTCACAAACACTAAACACATCGGCCATTTTAGCGTAAAATGAATTCAACAGTAAGCGTTGTAGGTGACAAAATGGCCGTCTGTATTGATTGATGTTCTCTTTTGGAAAGTAGAGCTTTTTTCCTGACACTTTCTCCTCAGGTGGGAGGTTCATATTAGCACTGTGTTACGTTTCGAGTGTAACGACAGGTCTGCAACTGTCAGCTCATATCCCGGCAGGCTGGCGTCTCCATGAACACCTTTCCCGGTATTTCTTTTTTGTTTTCTTTTGCGACGCATTCCATATCAGAATGCATAGTGACGAATGGTAGGACGTTGCACGACTCACGAATTGGAATCGATCGGGAAGGAAGCGGTCTTGGCGTAATTTAGATAATATCACAATGTTCTTGGATGGACTGAGAAAGATCCCAGAAACCAGTTAGGATAACCGGTGTCCCGATACTGGGATTAAGAAATTACTTTCATTCTTGTCATTAAAGAAGAAAATGGTGGTTGACGATTCCAGTCTGACCCGAAATCTACCTCAACACATGCTCATCGCTGTAACAGCCATGCCTACCATACATATTGGCATAAGTGTGGAGTGAATTTCACAATATATATGAGTCTTCTCCATTATGTCCGCGATAGGAGAGTTGCCTCTGGGCCTAATGAATGTACTTTTCTCGACTTCGGCACTGGTTGGAGATGAGTGGTCAGCTTTACACCCTGACCGCATTACCCCCAAGGAAATAGTCCCCCGTACACATTGGATAGGAGGCTGGGTTGGCCTCAGTGCCGGTCTAGATGCTGTGGAGAAAAGAAGAATCTTGGCATGTCGGGAATCGAACCCGGGCCATCGAGCCCTTAGCCCGTCGCTATACCTACTTTTTAAGAAAACAGATCAATTACCTTTTATGCTCATTACGCGGTGGAGGTATCGCAGAAAGTATGCCTACTCTCCTATCCTGAAGAGTCATCTTTGTTTAGATCTAGCATATATTTTTGTATCGGCCAGGTACGGCACCGTGAGTGTTGGCAGGAACAAGGCGCAGAGCTGGTTCCAACGGCTGCAGGTCTCTGTATACTGGATGAAGGACCAGAACGCCTTGACGATAAATCAGAGTGACACATACCGCAGTATTTTATCAATTATATGCAGCTGGCTAATGACCCGCGCTGATAAGCACCACGAAGCAACATATTGTCTGGAGCAGAACGGGTTTTACCCTCCGCAGACACTGTTATGTTATATTCTCACTGGCAGTCCGGCCGCCATCTTGTCAACCTTGATTTACGATAGTCATTTGTTGCAGTACCCGTAACTCTACATGTATTGTGCTTATGGATATAAATGCGAACCAGTTCACGTGGTAACAGAACAAATCCGTACTCAGTGTTGTTTTATATTTCTGAGGCTTCTTCTATAATATCTGGAGCTCTTATATGTCTAAACTCTTCATAATGAGGAACTCTATAATTTATACTCCTCAAAATATGTATTATTAGCTTGATCAAATTAAGGAAGATGGGCGGGACATGTACTACTCACGCCGGAAGTGATGAATACAGAGTGCTGGTAGGAAATCCCGAAAGAAGGAAACCATTTGGAAGACCTAGAAGTTGATGTGAAGATGAAATGCGAGGGCATAGATTGGAGTTCTCTGATTGAGGATAGGGACAAGTGTTAGGCCCTTGTGGCCAATGTAACGAACCTTGCGATTCCATAAAAATGCATGATTTTTGACTCTTTGAACAACTATTAATTTCGCAAGATGAACTGCACCTATTGAATTTCTTGGTATATTTTATAACTTCTTAATTGAAGCTTGCTTTTTTAGAGGTAAAAAAGTAAGTAAGGTAAAGCTATCCCTGTAACAGGCCGTGGAGGACCATAAGGTTGTGACACTTTGAGGCTCCCACATTTTCTCTAGACAATGGACTCAGTGGTGGTGAGGCTGTCAGTCTTATGCGCCGGCCGCCTTTTACCTCCAGGAAGATTCCTTATATTCATTTCTGTTAGAGGCTGAGTCGAACTCAGAGCCATAGTGCTGCTGAAAAATAGGTCAATTAAAAAAATCCAATGGCCTCATTGGGATCTGAACCCGCGGACCTTCTGGCTTGTAGCATAGTGTCTCAACCAACTCAAATTTGTTGTGCCTGTGCTAAATTAGCACCACGCCATGAAGATGGATTGGGGAGTGGAGGTCTCTAATGTATAAGCATGGATTAGCGGACGGTTTTTATGTCTCGATACGGTAACTAGAGATGGGAAATTTCAAAGTTTATCCTTCTATTTTTTTTAACGTGCTAAATGCAGTTGACATCAGGCATCTGTCCGGCATTCGAACCGCAAAGAAACAGAATGTGTTTGGCAAAGTCGCCTAACATTAACCCACCTTCAGGATTCATTCTGTCCTGTTGCTTGTTACCTCTGCACGTCTGGGCCCTGTCGTACAAGAAACTTCTGATCCAAGTTCATTAGTCTGAGATTCCTGGCGAAACAGAACAGCTGGTACACAGTTTAAACCATTACACACTCACATTTTAAGATAACACTAGAATATCTCTGTAAAGGATTTGGTTTACATCTTGTGTTTAGCAGACAATGAAACGAGACAGAGGCAGATCAATGTTGGTATTGGAGGAGTATGATGCAGCCATATTCGGGCGGTATGCTGGATTTTCTAACGCATTTTTAAACGAAGGTGGCCCTATCATTTAAAACATGGTATAGGGCCATGCTATAAATTTAGTCAAGCCTGAATTTATTAATTTTAAATCTTAAAGTAAAAACTGGTTTCGATTCCCGTTGAGGTCACTGGATTTTGCAATTGACCTAATACTTCCAGCCGTACTTATGGCCTTGGTGTCGAGCCATCCTCTCACAGAAATGAGTACCAGAAATTTTCCTAGGTAGGTAAAAGGGCGGCCGGCGCATGAGGCTGACAACCTTACCTCCATCTGTGAGCCGACTGTTTAGAAAATGTGGGTACCTCGACGTCTCACAACCTTATGGGCCTCCACGGTCTATTACAGGGATACCTTTACCTTTTTTACAGTAAAATACCGAGTGATGTTATATAGGGAAATAGTCGCTGTTTATTGTGAGAATCGTGTGAAATGTTTTAATACACCGAGAAGGCAAAATGCAGAGTTTTTTGAATGTTAAAGCATGTGGTACATCTGGTTACCACTGTGCTTCGAATTGTTTAAGTGTAAGCATCTTCACAAGCAGTATTTACGGGCCATACTTTAAGTATTCCCCTCACAACGTGTCTTTCCCACTGCTCAAGCTTTCGGAAAGAATCGAGACTAAGTTACTTGTGTTTTTTTTGGGGGGGGGGGATTTTNTGCAACACTGACGAGAGCGGATTATCTGGTGACGGTGAGTTGCATATTTCGTTTCAGAAAAAGAAAACCTGGCGTCCAAGATCCGCTGTGGTTTATGACACCTTGAGTGACCGAGCTAAATCTATTTAGAGTTCATTGCTACTGCTTGTATCCGAAACGTCGGAAGAAGAATGCCGTCTTCTGGGATGTGGCGCCTCTTAGATCTTGTGTAAACCAACGTTTCAGCCTCTAACAGAAATGAGTACCAGGAATCTTCCTGGGAGAGTAAAGAGCGGCCGACGCGTAAGGCTGACAACCTCACCGCAATCTGTGAGCCGATTGTCTAGGAATGTGGGAGCCTCGATGTCTCACAACTCTATGAACCTTCACGGCCTGTTAGAGGGATAAGTTTACCTTAGTAAAAGAGAGACGCGTTTCGTGCGTGTCGTTCCAGTTGTCCGATGTGCCGATATTGCAGTGGACTGTAGAGTCGACACATTATTGCGAGTCGCGAGACACTTCCAAATGCGATACAGAACTTGAACTCCTCTGATGCTTCGCTTTCTATTTCTTCTTTTTCTGATCCATCATTATTTCTTGCTCTCCTCTATATGCTTCTCCCTGTATTCTCACTTATCGGAACTTTTCTTAATTTCGTTCTTATTTTGTTCTGTATTGTTTTAAAAGACTGCTAGTTGTTAACCTGAGATTATTACGCTCATATTATAGACGTGCAATTAGAAGTGACATTGGGAATGACGATTAGAATTACACCCAAAAACTCCACCGCAACTTTTGCATACCGCTGTAACAGCCCTGGCTGCCGTACATACTTGCAAGGGTCGGATTATATTGTATTGCATCCTTGAATGTTCTCTGTTTCGTCCTTGATAGGAAAAAATTAGAAAAGTAACAGTTTTATATCTAATAAAAGCATATTACAGTTCCCAGCTCTTTACCCTTTTCATTTTGTAGCCCTTTACCTTGTCTGCAACCAGTCTTTATCAGAAGGAAGAGCCGGACACTACCTGAGAGCCTTCAAATCCGATTGATTTTGTGTTCCCCTCCATTCTCCAAAAATCTAGTTTTACTCTCTACTCCCCCAGCCCCCCACTCGTATAGTACATAGGATTTCCGCTAGAGCGCATTTCCTAACTTGTCATCAAAATGTCTATCTGTTCTTAACCCAGTGAAGCGGGATCCAGTGAGGAAGCTGACACACGTTTCTGTCTGCGCCTGCGCGAGCGAGCGGTTCACAGTGGCACGCAATGAGAGAGATGAATGCATTTGTGTCGGATTCCTTTGTAGAATTGTTAACATATTTCTCGATTTCCTAAGTAGACCCGAGGGTGATGACGGCATGTATATCGTAAAGAAAATGTTTAGTCTTCGACCCTTTCTGATGACTTAATTTCCTCTATTTGTTTTCCTTGGCATCCCACACCCTCCTATGTGTATTAGAGAGTAAGGGCAGTGACTTTTCTGGGAAATGCCCCCGTGCAGTCTGGAAGCAATTTGCCTACGTTTAGGAGGAACTTACTTCCTCCATCTTCATCATCTAAGAGTGAGGCTGCTTGGAAGGAACCAAGAGAGGCGCCTAATATCTTCACTGAGACTCTTAATGGTTTTCCTCAGTATCTCCACCCAAATTCAAGGGTGGTACCTCAAATTTAGGCCAGAATCGCTTTTTTCTCTTCAGTTATCTCCTTACTACTGACACTGACCGCTGGCTTCCCACCGCGGCGGCCCGGGTTCGATACTGGGTCTTGTCAAGTGGGATTTGTGGTGGACAAAGTGGCGCTGGGGTAGGTTTTCTCCGAGTACTTCGGTTTCTCCTGCCAATCTTCATACCACCAACTGCTCCACAATCACCCTCACCTATCATCTGGGGCTGGTACAATAGTCCAGAAGTGGCCGCAGTACAAGGGACGTAGTCCCACCCCACTAGGCTACTGACACTGTGTAATCTGAGGTAAATAAAACGACGTTACATAGACAGTATAGAAGTAAGTCTGGATAGGCCTGTTCTTACATTTATACCTCTCAATAAAACTGTTTAAACTAACAGTGGTGATTATGATTATATATACCACCTGAGTAACAGTAGAGTTTCGATGAAATGCAACTACCCCACAGGATCCAGACCGGCTCTGAGGCCCACCCAGTCTCCTGTCCAATGGGTACCGGGGCGATATACCTGAGGGATAAAGCAGCCGGGGCATGAAGCTAACCACTCGCCTCCATATAGTGCCGAGGTGAAGATTGGTGGAGCTGTAACTCCACTCCCTTCTATATCTTGATGGCATAGTACTTAATTCATTAAGCTCGGAGAGAACTTTACTTTGCAACTTCAGTTGTTAATTAGAACGTCACATGTTTCGGGCGACTGTTAGTCGCCACCATCAGACGCCGGTATTCGGGCTGCGGAGAATTATACGTGTATGAAGGTCACACGGACCGACCGTGAATGAAGACTGACGCTGAATGTTTCGAGCGCGGGAATCCTGCACGTTTACAGAGAAGACCAAACTCTTTAAAATTTTAGGCCAGCTTCGCACCTGTACAAATTCTAAAATGAAAATTCATTTACTCTCCGCAACGGACAAACAAAATGTTTTCTATGAGCTTACGAGCTTAAACGGTTAGACGTTGGTTCTTTTTACTACGGAGGCCCAGGTTCGATTCTAGAAGACTTAATCTGATATTCGTGAATTAACAGTGGTACTATAATTGAATTTTCTCCGAGTTTCTTCTGTTTACCCCCATAAATCATCATTACAGCATTGCTCCCCATCACCGTCCCCTCCCGAGTGTTGCAGTTGACTTGACCAGGCAGCACATTATCACAACCTCGCGCTCCATCTCTTACGTGACAATTGACTAGTCACGGAGTAAAGGCTAACTGAACTTCATACTTCAAAGGCTCTTACTTACGCCGAATTATCAGCTAAATATAAAGATACGTTAAAATGTAAAACAAACAAAGACAGATGTCCCTGAATATTGTCAGTAATTGCTCAGTATGGCGTTGTTGAGACAGCTTAACGAGACATTCAAAGATAATAAGTTGCAGAGGCGCGGGGTTTTGTTGCTTTGTAGGGAAGGCCGTGATTCCTGTTTGGTAAAGGATGGCTAAATGCATCCAATTTGAATACTCGCTCTTAATGTTATTCCATTTTGAACACAAAGATTGAAGGAACAGAAAAAAGGAGATGAATGGGAAATTCACTTGACTGAGTTTAAAATATGTGTATACTTTTTTTCTTCTTTTTAGTGCAGTGTTCCTTCCTTCGGTAGTTCCAGCGCTGAGTCGCTTGGATTCTGTTGAAATGTAACGATTAGATTTGCTTTGTCTTATCACTGATCACGATCTATTGCTCGTTTAGGAGAGGCGGAAAGCACGCACCTGCGCACTACGCTCTTGTTAACCGAGACTTTTTGAATGCGCTTTGCTGGTTGCAGCTCGGTGCAACGAGCAGCCGCAAGCCGCATAACAAACGTTATAATAACGAGCACGGATTTATAAGGAGCGCTTCATCCTGTGTTGACACCGTCTTCTCGTTTCTGTAATCCATTTAAGACCAGAAGTTCTGGGAAGAACTGATCGCCTGTTTTTCTTTGATACGATAGAAAAAAGACGCGTCCAACAGTTCTATTGTTGCTGCGATATCGGTTCTTTTCTATCGAGACCGCGCCTTGCAACAGTAACCGGGGACACACGTGCAGACACTGACTGATGGGAGGCATTTATGAAGTAAGCCGCTGAGATGGGCTCAAGTGCCATGCTGTACACACCAAGTTTTATAAGGATTCTATCAGGCATTCGAAAATTGATAGAGACCTCATCGGGGCTCGAACCTACGACCTTCCGGCTTGTAGCTACGCTACCGTGTACCCCTCTCATAATTGTACTGTGTCCGAAACGTCTTTCCGGGCTTGGTATTATTACCTTGTGACGTAACCGTTATGTATTTTTTTAACTTGTTAGATTCTTTTTTTCAACACACAAAATCGCCATGCAAGAGATTTCTTTGAATAAACGCGGATGTTTTTTCTCACAAGGTTGGCCACTAAAAGTGTTATGTATCTTCAGATATGTTTTACTCGTAGACAAGAGAACAGCAGCGATTATTTCCGTACGCAGCATTAACCACATATGTTTTCTGTGAGGTAGGAACTGAGGTTTCGAAAAGTGTGGACCCAAAGGATTAAAGTCAGTAGGTTTATTAGCTTCAGTACGAGGTCATGCTGCGCCCAGTCCTGTTGTTTGTGGCAGCGAATCTCGCGCGACTGACGGAAGTTTGATGGTATTCGAGAACAGAATGCTGAAAGAATAATGTGGATAATAGAGGAAGCTCATAGGGGGATGGAGGAAATTGAAAGTTCTTTAAGCCGTAATTTTTGCCCCATAGACCCCATAGAAAGTATGTCGTGTGTCCGTTTAGCTTCAGTGGGAACGTCCATGTCGCCTGGGCTTGCCTTGCAGTACGTAACACGTCACAAATTTCTCGTCTCTGGAAATATGGTTACAGATGTAAAGGTAAAAAAAGGCAAAGTCATCCCTGGGCGTAATTAAGCACCACGCCATAACGACATATGGGACAGTGGAGGAATAACTCCACTATTCTTAACCTCAGCACTAGAGGATGGTGAGTGGTCAGCTTCACGCCCCGGCCGCTTTACCGCCGGGGAAACAGCTGCCGGTGACAGTTGTGTAGAAGGCTGTATGGGCTCCAGAAGCAGTCTGGACGTTATAAAGAAGAGAACAAATTTACTTCCCATGCTGGGAATCGAACCCTGAATCTTGGATCATCCAGCCCATTGCCTGGCCGCTATACCGACTGAGCCATCCCGGCTCCCACATATTCATTAACCCAAAATATATTTAGATCCTGAAGATGGTGGTAGAACATTCCTTCTAAACTTTAATATCCTCTTACAGTACTACACTTCAGCCCTGAAGATGTAGGCAAAATGTTCCTTTGAAACGCTGGTATCCATCTACTTTACCGAAAAGAGTTTTTGTGTTTCTGAACATTATACATCGTCGTGTTTTTATTTGAAACGCACAACGTTTCGGAGACTGCAATTGTCTCTGTCTTCTGGTGGTACCTACTCAGTTGGGCCCAATCGACAGAGCTAGTCCCTATCTCGGGGTCAAATAAGTAAGTAAGATAGTGAAGATGGAGGCAGCTTTTTCCTCCGAANAGTGGTAGAACATTCCTTCTAAACGTTAATATCTTCGTACAGTACTATACTTCAGCCCTGAAGATGTAGGCAGAATGTTCCTTTGAAACGCTGGTATCCATCTACTTTACCGAAAAGAGTTTTGTGTTTCTGAACATTATACATCGTCGTGTTTTTATTTGAAAACGCACAGCGTTTCGGAGACTGCAGTTGTCTCTGTCTTCTGGTGGTACCTACTCAGTTGGGCCCAATCGACAGAGCTAGTCCCTGTCTCGGGGTCAAATAAGTAAGTAAGATAGTGAAGATGGAGGCAGCTTTTTCCTCCGAAACCTCGTTGCACGATGTCACGACCCATGGAAGCATGGTATGAACAGTCACCATTATGAAAAACTCAGAATGTATACATTGTAATTATGTCATGTGATTATGTAGTTCTATTTTCTTGGTTTTGCTCCCTGTGATAAATTCACTCAGCACCCTGTTCTGAAAGGAGCCGGGATAGCTCAATCGGTTTAGCGATTTGCTGCGGGCTGGACGATCGAGGGGTTGGAGTTCTAGTCCCGGTAGGGCTAAGAATTTTCTCCTTACCACTTTGTCCGGACCGGCTCTGGGGCCCACCTTCCTATCAATGGGTACCGGGGGTTCTTTCCCCGGTGGCAAAGCGGCCTGGACGTGAAGCTGATCACTCACCTATGTCTAATGCCGGAAGTAAGAATAAGTGGATAGATACATCTACTCCCCCATACGTCTTCATGACATAGTGCTTAATTAGTTAAGCACACGAGCAGCCTTACCCTTTACCATATTCTCAAACACCTTTAGCTTGTGTCCATCCCTTCATGTAAGAGACCTACTTTCAGACCCATACATACAACGGGCAATATTACATTTTGTATACTTTTAATGTTTATGTTTTTGCACAGCAGCTGTATGGTCACAAGAAGACTATAAACAAAATGGCCGCGTACTGAACCTGCTCTTGAATGAAATTTTGTTTTGTTAATGTTTGAAATAGTTTCGAAGGCCGTCTAAATTTCAGTTTTCTGTTCGAGTCTATTGGCTGATCTGCGGGCCGATTCGTTACTGAATTTCGGAACACCGGGTAAAAAAAAAACTTTATTCCTTCTTATATAAATCACATAGCACATGTTAGATCTCTGTGGTCTATAGAGCAAAGATTGTGGTAGGCTTCTAGGTAAAGTAATCAGTTTATGATCTTACGTTTTTTACGTAATTTATATGCATCATTTTATGTAGGTTTCTGTAACAGTAGGAAACGGAACATACCTTATATATGAACCATTTACTACCCCAAATTCTGTAGCGGTCTGCATCGGTGACAGTTTGTATTCTCGTATGACAATTTAACGTTGCCCATCACTGTCCAGTTTTACTACTTTTACAATAAATTATTATGTGACGTAATCCCCCACTCTCGTTATTTAACTGATTTATATTCCCTTTTTGTTATATTTCTCTTATTTCTGTAACTTACTCTGAGCGTAGCGAGGCTTTGCACAGCCCAAAAGACATTTGGATATACTTGGAGATTTTAATAGCGCTTGACTGTGTAACCATGGAAACATTCCTGTGCATACGCGCCATAATTCACCTTTTGTTCGGGTTGCATTGTGGGTAGCAGGTGGAGGGGGATTGGGCTGTCTTCCCCTTGTTTATTGGATTCCTGAGCAGTTTGCTGCTTGATGTGAGACCGCAACAGGCGATGCCCCCAATAAGAAGCTCCCATCTAACTTAGTCTCCTTAATGTGCTCAGTGGCACTCTCTTTCGTATGGAAATGGAACTATTTTTTTTGACTGCCCTAGCCCAGCGTATAGTGGTTTCGAATGTTGTCGGCCACGGTTACTCTCCTCCAAATTTCGTATGTGAAAATGCTTTTAGAGGATTGGTCAGATAAATTTTTCGTCTTACGCAATGAGTCTGCTGTACCTATCGGGTAACCTGCTTGTTTTGGCCGATGTTTATGATGTTAAAATCTGTAATTATAAAACTTCTGATAAAGAAACAAATTATGGCGTTCATAGATAAATTCCGAATTAGCGTGTTCTCAGGTGATTAAATAGCTGTAATGAGTCTGACAAGGGGTGTCCAGTGAGTGAGATTTGCTCTAAGGGCCCCAACAGAGTAGGTGTCTCCCTCTCTCACCTGAGGACGGAAACAGATCCATTTCTCGAAACGTTGTGTTTTCTAATTTCTAGAATACAGGACGATGGACAAAGCAAGAAAACCTAGTAATTGCGAATGTTATACACCATCGTCAGAATCCTTTAGAATCTGCCATTCAGTCTTAACTACGCAATTAGGCGGAGACAAGTGGTGAGTTTCACGCTGCGTCCGATTTATCCGCTATAAAGTAACTGCGGTACCCACTGGATAGGCTTGGTGGGCCCCAGAGCCGGTATGAACGCCGTAGAGAAGAGAAATTCTCTTATTACCCCCCGGGATCGTACCCTGACTTATCGGCTCTTGAGCACCTAACCAAGTCACTATACCGACCGAGCTATCGTTTTCAGACATAGGGTCGAGTTCTTCATAGATGATTCCATTATGGGCATCTGTCTCATTGTGTGGAACGTGCCTGTGTGATTATCAGCGCTCCTGCTCTATTCCGACTGAAGCTGTTTTTTCGCGATTTTCTGAATTCCCTGGGCATGTTCTGCTGTCCGTTTTATAGGCGCGATACTCATAAGTCATTACGCAATATCAAGTTACCATAGCAACAAATTTCTGGTCGTTAGTACTAAAGAGCGAAGTCTTTTATTTCAGTGAATCGTGTCTATTTTGTGAGTACCGATAATATTTTTATTTGGGTATGTGAATTATAATAATATACTGTATAAATGGGGATGTTTTATTGGGCTATTTGTGCACGTTATTCTTGGGAGATGACATTAAACGCCGGTCTCGACGCATCATTCGATAATATGTAGGTCTGGAAATGAATACGAGAGAAACAGGGACAGTTAATGACAAGAAAGCTTAATGCACCAAACGAAAAGGGGCCTCGCTGAATTCTGAATATTAGTTAACACTTATGGTGCATTAAAATAGCCCACGACCGCTTCCTTCGACGTCACGACCAACTGTGTAATAGGTACAGTGGTACGCGTTCAGGACGTGATCAGTTCGGATGCTTATGGAGCCAGCAGGATATTCTCAGTGAGGCTTTTCGTGGGTTTCCTGAGTCCCTCCAAGGAAGTTCCAACACCAACATCACCAATCATCCTATCATTCGCAGCTGTATAATCTAGATGTGACGGCAGTGCAGTTTGGTAGGGGAACTACCTTGTAGATGGAGGCAGAATGTTCCTCCGAAACGTTAGTACCGAACTACACAGCGTCAGAATATCGCAACCGTAACCACAGAAAGTGTTCACCTATCTCCTAAGTTTCAAGACAATATTTCACTGCTTTGGGATATGAAGTGTAATAAATTTCCGGCCGGCAGTTGCGCTCTGGTGACCGTCGCTTGTTGACAACACGGGTACTTAATTTCGCCCGGTGTCCAGGGCTACCCACCAGACTCAATGCCAAGTTTCCCTCACAGATAAGTATTATTCATGGCACGGCGTATTACTGCAAAATCTTAATTCATGTTTCCAGACCTCACGTGCACACTCCAGGGGAAACCAAAACGAAACGAACATAAGAATATTAGTCAGTGTCGCACTGCCATCTTTTGCTAACTGCTGCCGCTTTGTCACGCGCCATCCGACGGCGGTGGCCCAGTGGGTAACTTCTGTTTCCTGTTCCGAAGGCACCGGGTTCTTCTTTATATCAGGATACGGGATATCTTGTCCGAAGCTTTTGTTTGCTTTCCTTAGTCAATCCAGACAAATGTCGGGATAATTTCTGCCGCTTCCTTCAACGTAATTTCCAATTCTTTGTTAACCGATGGACCTATTATTTTACGCTATAACCCACAATCTGAGCCGCGTACAACGTTATAGCTTATAAACTATATAATAATTTTATATTTTAGCGTCATAGTTTATGTAGCGAACCTGGTTCTACTGTGCGCATTAAGAGAAACGATTGTTACATAGGCCCCAGGGCTGCACGTCTAAATAAAATAAATATAAAATAATAAAAATTGCAATAATAACGAGAATAATAATTAACCAACATTGGTCTAATTTTAACTATTTCAAATTAACCTGTCTATTTAACTTAATTATTAAAAAAAAACAAATTTGAAGGCAGATTTTCATATTTTAGGACAAAATTTGCGAAGTTCAAAGACGTCTATATTGCGAATAACACACATCCATCGAAACACTAGGAAAAGGGTGTATACAATTTACGGCAATTGCTTAAATCTGCAACTGAAAACCTACATTTGAACAACAATGTGACCTTCCCCCATTGTTATCATTGCCCAATGGAGGGGGGACAGCAGAGAAAATTGAGAGTGACTGTCCAAGAGCCACCTGATGTTGGTCCAAAATTGTGGCCGGAACATGTAATTGTAGAAACTGTACACTTATCCTAGAACCATACACATATTGTGAGACTATATATATATATATATATATATATATAAAACTTTTTTACCTAATTCCTTCCGCGTGCCTAACACAGAACAACCGAGGATATTGTAGCGTGTACGCCCGTTACTGGGTAACGCCCTCGAAACAAAGAAACAACATCCGCTTCTGGGGAACGATGTACTTAATAAGCTAGTATACGCAGCCGTTACTGAGTAACGCCTTCACAAACACGTTCCCATGGCAACGATTGGAGTACAACAGTTTTCTACACGGTCCGTGTCGTGATGTTTTAACCGAAACGGGCGTGGAAGTTCGTTGGAGAGTTGAAAGGGAGTCTGTGAATATAAGACTTGGTCGGTGCAGTTGAAGAATATCCAGTATTAGAAGCCGTTACCAGGGAACGATTGGTGCAGACACAACAGACTGAAAAGATTTAGTGTGGAGATTATCGATGGCCCTATAATTAAGTTTATTCGCGAGGCGTATGTTAAGGTGGTCAATAAATCCAGTCTCAACTCCAAACCCCTTCAATAGTCACTCATACACATGACAGTATGATGAAATGAGCTCCGTACTCTTGCGAGGTGGAGTTCTTGGGTGTCGTTCTAATCCTCATTTCCACTTTTTCTCTTTTCAAATCCATTGTAAAAATTCTGAATTTTAGATGGGCATGTACGTATATTGATACTGCAAGAAAAGTAACGGCACCCCGGACGGAGAACGAGTCTTCCCTCAGCATCTCAGCATAATGTAATCTCAGTAATGCTGTGTGAGATATGTTGAAACATTGCGCCGATAGTGCGCTGCACGCCTGTGTTGATAGGGATGTTTCTGTCATCGTGTCGTTGCATGGGTGGGTGGGTGCGGCTATTTCCCTCGCTTCGTGAGAGCCTCTGCTATGCTGCTCGACGTCGCGTCCAGAGTTTTCCGCCATATTATCATAGTTTCTGTTTTTATGTTATAAGTTTACCTTGAACTTTTAATCAGGCTCAGACAGTAATTGGAACTTAAGCGGTCTAACCCTCCCACGAACTCATACACCTCCCTTATACCTGTGTTTCGTGTTTGTCTAATATTGAACGTTACGGTAGGATTGTGAGGACGGGAAGTAGAAACTAAGCGAAGTCGGCCAGTGTCCAATTCAAGGCCCTTCCAAATACGAAGCCAGTCCGCCACGACGCCTGTGTTTGTGTTTTATTATAATCTCGTAGCAGCAGGAGCCGGACCAGTGGACAGTGGACAGGTCCAAACCATGGGACATTACAAATCTTTCCATTTGCGAAAACAATGGCTTGAGTAACGAGGCACACACATTAATCTATCTGTCTGAAGGTGACCATAATTCAAAAAATGACCTCCCCCCTCTTCCCTGTCTTAAGGAATGTGGCGAGTTTAGTAGCTTGCTCGCTAGTTGGATCTTCGTTTGTCTTTTCAACTTAGCGATGTACCTTTGAACCATAAAGCTCATCTGAAAATGTTTATAATTTCAGTTCGTACTTCACAGGAAACACATTACATCTCCGCTACAAAGTCTAACCCGGTAATTCTGTCAGGGAAGCTGTGGCTGTTTATTGTGAGATCTTTACGGAACACACAAATACACTATGTGGACAAAATATAGATTCCCTTAATATCAGACAAGGTGGTATACATAATTACCACTGTGCTTTACGTTGTTAATTTGTACATTGGTGTAGATCGGCTTTAAACACTGTGAGATTTGGAGATATCTGTTGCAATGTCTGTCGAGCGACTCCCTTCTCTGTTCACGCTGAAACTCGCTGCTGAACTTGGGTCCCGTTTAGTTGCTGTGTTCTTTGCAGGCCTAAATGCCCAGTCTTGAAGATGGAAGCATTATCTTCCCTGGACACCTGGCTACCAACATACTTGTGATAACCGAGCAGATGAATGAATCTTCACCTCTTTGAAATCGCGAAATCTTCTCCAGAAACACTCGTACCTTGCTTTCAGTAACTTTACACCAGACGGTACCCCAATAAGCAAACCTGAGTACAAAAGCTTGCATTTCGCTAAATAGCGTTTCCTTCCACCACCATCATCACAGTCAAGGAGCCGAATAAGTGCCTTAGAGATAACCTCTAGACTTGTATTTGGGAGATGCTCGGTTCGAGTCTCTGTTGGGATACCTCCTAACCTCACTGAGGATGTTCGTGTTTGTCCTCAGTTCTTGCACGCAAATGTGGGGATAGCTGGATTAGGCCAGGTTCGTTTCCTTCCAGAACCTCTCCAATCTTTCATTCGTCCCACAGTGATAGCGGAATCGGTACAGCGACTGGCTACAGGCTGAACGGTCAAGGGGTCGGAGTTCGAGTCCCTGTAGGGTCAGTGGCTGATGCGTGAATCTGACCACTCACCTCCAGCCAATGCCAATATCAAGAAAATGTGGATCTATACATCAATTCCCCCATACGCCTTCATGGCGTGGTGCTTAATTAGTTACTTTACCTTACCTCTGACACTGTTTAGTCTCGATATTAAAAGCGTCGTTAAATAGCATACCGGTGGAGGGGGGCACTCTGCTACAAGCCGGAAGACCGCGGGTTTGATTCCTTATGAGGTCATTGGATTTTTCAATTGACGTAACCCTTTCAGACGCACTATGGCCCTGGGGTCGATCGAGCCTCTAACAGAAATTAGTACCATGAATCTTACTGGGAGTAAGGGCGGCCGGCCGGCGCGTAAGGCTGACTTCACCGTCGTCTGTGACCCGATGTCTAGAAAATATGGGTGTCTCGACGTCTTAGTATCTTATGGGCCTCTGCGGCCCGTTACAGGGATAATTTTTCACCTTATGTAACCTAAAGGTTCAGAAGATCTCGCCACTGGTCCCTATCCCATGCACAGATGAATTCAGTGCATACAGTTACGCCCTATATCTTCAGGACCCTTTTTAATATTATCTTCAAATTAAATCTAGCTCATTGAAAGTGGGAACTTTCAGGTTTCTCTACTGGAATCTTGTATGGATTCTTCTTCTGACCCATGCGTGTTACATGCCCTGTCGATATAAAGCTCCTCGTGTAATTTTCTGCTGCGTTCTCTCACTTCCTGTCCCTTGGGTCTGCATATTCTCAACGCTCTGTTCTTAAAATCCTAAGACCACGATGTGTTAATGTGACAGATCCAGTTTCTCAGTCGTACATACTGTATGCCATTTGCTATTCGTATGAGACCACGTCGTCAGTTTGTTGCGTTGCGATACCATAGTCTGTATAGCTACGGGCTGCATGGCCCGCTTTCGATTCCCGATAGTGAAAAAATTGTCTCTTCTCCACTTCGTCCAGAATGGCTCTAGGGCCCACCCAGCCTCCTATCTAATGGGTACCGAGGAATCTTGCCCTTGGGGTAAAGGGGGCGGGGCGTGAATCTGACCACTCACCTCCATCTAGTGCAGAGGTCAAGAATTGGGAAGCTTACCTTCACCCCCCATGCGTCTTTATGGCGTAATTCTTAATTAACCCTTTAAAGCCGAGCGGTTACTGTACGTACAGCCTGCTTTAATATATTAAACTCCGCATTCTGACCACAGTGTACTGATGTGTTCCGTGTGGTTCTCACAATAAACAGCAACTGTTTCCCTAAACAGCATTAACCGGTTGGGCTTTGTAACGGAGACGTGATGTGTTTCCTATGAGGTACGAACTGGATTCTTATATATAATGTAGAACAAACCAAGTCTTCAAAGGGTTAATTAAGCAGAAAGACAACTTTACTTTTCCCTGACTTCTGCTTTGATCGTAGCTTCGCTATTCATACGCCGTTGGGAAATTCAGATATCCTTACGCGGCACATTTGTTGCATGAAGTTGGCTGCACTTCATACAACGTACCCTCGTTCATGGAGTAGACGGAGTGTAACGGCTATAATTATGCTCAGCGCGGATCAGACAAAGAACATAATGCACTTTAAATTTATCTCAGTGACTGAATGCGCCTATGAAAAGTATTTCAGAAATAATAACGCGTTCTGGGGCAGTACTGTAGAGGCCGAACAAGAAGTCGAACTGATTCTGGAGCAAGCTTTGTTTAGAATAATAATTGTTTTGTATCTGATGTTACGACGGCAAAATGAAATGAAAAATATGCGAATAACATGAAAAGAAGATGAAGTGTTCAGATATATACACTGCAGTTCACAGAACCGTTACGTCACGGAGAAATACACACGTCACTGGTTTTTATTTGTAAAATCAGAAATTTCAAACGTAATATTATTGCGTCCATTATCGGCACGCTAGACGAGTTTCATGCAGTGGCGGTTCGCTGTCACATAAAATTATACAATCGGCCTAACTGGCAGGCAAATTGTGGGTTAGGAGAACGGGGAGGCCCCACTCTATGGAGATTGACTCGAATAAAAATCGTGGTTTACGTATTAATGAGAAAAATTACTGATAACAATAGTATAATTTTTATGAGAAATATAACGTATTTGTTTTTAAATTGACTAAGCAACAACGCCCTCTGCTTTATGAATGAGTACATATAATGCCAGACGTCAAAACGTGGTTACTGAACACAGTTGAACAATTCGTTTACAATTGTGGTGATTTAAGCAGGATTGTATGTCAAGATCACCACTTAGAACCCTTCCGAATGCATGTATCTTAAACATTAATCTTATATCACGGCGTTTCGGCCTGTGCATACACAGCAAAGCAGGCAGTGACTTATTATCAGGGCGGTGCTTGCAGATGTCAGCACTGGATGTCTGTCTCTCACTTCTTGTGCTTCCTGTTGTTGATGCATTCAGAAATTAGAGTACATAGCTTGAAATGTTAGGATCGTAGATGAATGATGAACTCGAAAGAATTTGGAAGGATGCGATCATTACTTAATCGAGCCCCCCCCCTCCGGACTTTGCCTGGAGAGGCTAAGGAAACCACGAAAAATCCCGTGATGAACCAGGCACCACGCGAATGAAAATTTAGTGGATTACCGCTGTACTAACCTGCTCGGTGACGTAACCTAGGGTTTTGTATAAATTGTCATGTGTCAGTGACTGTCTATGGGGTTTTGGGTTCGTGACTCGATTTAATGCCTTGTGACTACACTTTACAGATCACTGACACCGACTAGTGTCCTCAGTCTATCGCAGTCTGCAGTAGCCGTTTCCTGGCAACGGATTTTTAACACAGGAGCTATAACAGTATCACTGAACTACGCACTCCCAATATCACACACATATAGCCTTCTCCTCACAGCCGTTCTTTCAACTGAGCACCCTTGCAACTTAGTCGTTGCCCCAAACCATCCCGGTACGGACAACATAGAAAACACCCGTTACTCTGTTGCCGTACCATTGTTACGTTTGTACTTGTTGCTGTGGGAACGTGTTTACCAAGCCGTTACCTAGAAACGGCTCTGGCATATTTGCTTATCTCGCTGTCGCTGCATAATAACGGCTCTAAACGCTACAATATTCCTTTTTTTAGATGTCAGACTGGGGTGGGGGGGATGTTTTGCATGTAGCGGAGCTCCGTCACAGTGTGCCTGGCAATCACCAGTGTTTGGCCTGCGCCGTATGCATACATAACATGCTCGAGGAGGATGGATCACAGAAGAAGTTTCGTGTAGAAGGGGAATCCGATCCGAGACTTTGGCTACGGTAATTGACAGTCCAGGGGTTTGTTAGGCTGGGCTGCAGCCCCCTTCCCTCACATCCCACCCCTTCATGTAGTACTGCACTCACCGTGTTTGTTGGAGCCCGCTGGAGGGGCCAAAGGGGAAACCTTGGTTCATTATGTACTTCTTGGGGATGCAACCCCCTTAGATGTTCTTGTGTTGTCTTATGGTGGAGGGGTTATATTGTTTCCTCTGCTCTTTTCTTTCGAGTTTTCCTAATGAAGTAGTTCTTATTCTTCTTCTATCTCCCCTTTCTTCTTGCCTGTTTTCTTTCTATTCATATTCGTATCCGCACGGCAAACAGAGTGAGTCACCCTATAGGAGGAGATACACACGAAGAAATGTTTCTGTCTCTTTAATTTTTATCTAACGACGCCGTCAGTATCGATATTGTAAGGCGTCGGATGTTAGGATGATTGATGAACGATGTGTGACGCATAGACCCGTTGCTAGGCAACGACTCAGTAAACTGTATGGTATGCATCCTGTTGTTTGTCATTTACGAAAATATATAGTTTGGGACAGTCGCACAACAAACAATCAAAAAGAAACAAAACAGATGCTTCTATATCAACATTTGTTTTTATTTGTTGTTGATGGCAACCTTAATAACCATTTTAATTGTAATTTAACTTTAACACGTATCCATTTAATATCAAGTTTAATGTCTAGTTTTTAACTACGAGTATGTCATGGCATGGTGCCTAATTAAGCACGGTGACAACTTCACTGTACTCCCATGCAAAATGTCTTGGTAGTAACTTAAGAAGCCTTGAATTTCTTGACTAGCTGAGCGACTGTTAGTTTGGTGAGACACAAAATGTTCTATTGGAGGACAATTTCATTGAAATTTGTTTCTTATTCCCTTCTCTCATAAAGCATGTTTCCGTCTCTCAGCTTCTGTTAGCTCGTCACTCTCAGTATGAATCCGTTTCGTCTCTTCCATTTTAATCATCTGTCTTACTCCAGTCCTGCAGCTCTTATTACAGTTGTTCTCCGTATTTCTCCACCTCTCCCCGTCATATCTTCTCGTTTTCCTTCCATTTTTATGGAAAGTCTGTGCCGTTCCTGCTCTCTAACCTCACTGGCTGGCTGCCTCAACTCAATTTCCCTACAGATCTGTCCGCGCAACAGCGTCTTATGTAACTTTCCATGTTTGCGGAACTCTTGAAGCCCTCCCTCCATGTTGCGAATGCCCGTCAGGCTATGTTCTCGTCCCCACAATCTCATTGGTCATGTCTCCATGCTAATTGGTTTAAACCGGCTGTAATGTTCGATTTTGTACGACTGAGAGAATTGTTCGATGCCAGGTTATGTAAGTTAGGCATGATCTGCTCTGTAAAGCCTGTACTGACAGAGGACTTGTGTGTAGTGCAAAAGGAAGAATGTTCGATGACACGTTATATGTGCGTAATATACACTTGACGAAAGTCAAGTGTGTTCATGAGAGACAAACCCATCTTCTCGTCAGAGAGGATGTTACATAAGGCCCATTACCCAAGAGTTCAGCTGGAAAAAGAAATCTCTGGTCGTGGGCCTCAAGGGGCCTGATGCCAAGACGAACTGATTGGCGTTAAACCGCCAGTCGTAAAGTAACTCTGGCTCTGACTCTGACTCTGACTCTGTTGATTTAGTATTCAGTTGAAGTATTGAGGCAGTTGAGAGCGGCGGATGCAGGCGCAATGGAACCAGGACTGCCAAGCCTGATTTAGAAGACTTCGTATGTACGACGGTGCGTGCAGCAATGGATTAGAAGATCTGGTGTATGTAAGTCAGCGATAAAGCTGTATTAGAGTGTAACTGAAAGAGTGCGTGTAACCAAGCTGTCAGTAAATCTAATAATCCGAACTAGAACCCGTCATTTGGTCACACGTACCCTCCTACACATGACAATATCACATACGCCCATGATAGCTCGGTCGTTACAGCGACGGGCTACTCGCTGGACGGCCGAGGAATTGTGATTTCAATTCTCGGCAAGGACAAGAGATTTTCTCTTATTCACAGCGTCCATCTCTGGGGCCCACCTAACTTCCAATCCGGTGGGCACCCGTACCCCCTCAGATTAAAACTTACCACTTAACCTCTAACTTGTACCTCGAATTTCTAAATTCCGTTCCAAGTGGATTTCATAAAATTTTGATCCTTCATTTTGTTCCCCGCTCCTCTATAACAGAGAGCACCTTTAGAGCCTTTAGCAATGGGGCCCATAAATTGATGGCCTATATTCGAGACGAGGCAAGTAATCTTACTTTGCGTGAATGCAACGTTTCTGTTCTGATCTCAGTTTCCAGCGCCGAAATCTGACGCAGCCCAAACGTAGCTCATATAATTCCTGCTTGCAGACACACCTTGTGTGTCGTAGACCCTTTCACCTTCCCCCATTCTAGAAAATGTGGGAGCCTCGACGTCTCACAACCCTGTGGGCCTCCATGTCCTGTTAGAGGGATAGCTTTTTCCCTTTTTTACGTTGAACGTTTTTAGTTCTCTCTGATGTAGTTGACATACACGACGTTTCAGTCGCACTCAGTTAGGCCCTTTGGAAAGAACAATTCCCGATCAGTGATGCGATGAACTCAAGTGAGTAACCCCCCCCCCCCAACCTCCGACTGTGTAAACGGGTCAATTTTCCCACACGTCCTGTATCATACCGCAGACATTGAGTAGGGCCCAATATGATGTTTATAAATGGAGCAGCCGTTGCTGCAGCCTTTAGAAAATTGAGCAATATTATCATCTGTTGTATGATGCCCTGTGGTTCGCTGACGTTTCGGATGGAGCTATTTTCTCCTTCAGCGTCGAAGACTAAATCAAACAGTTAAGTAACAAAACACAGGTATCGCCGGTTACTTCGTCGCTGAAGATGACGGCATTGCTTCCAACGAAACGTCTGAACTACCACACTACACGGGGTCACATCCCAGGAGGTTATACTCCTCATGATGATTGTCATGAGAACCCCAAAACCAACTTCAGAGGATCTGTTGGCTTATACTCGTACTTGAAACATTATTCCAAAATGGCCGTTTTGATTCTGCGTAGTTTGACGGGGGTTGAGAGCTCCAAGGGTGGAAATCGCAGGCCGACACTTCCCTGCTGCCTGAATCCTCAGGCGTCTTCAGTGTCAGTTCCCTCCACCCTGGCTTTTGCCACGTTTTGACTTCCCTCACTTATACCCGGAAAACAGAGGCAACAGGTTCCTCGAAACGCTGGTATCCACCTGCACGGTATTAGAACCCCCCCCTATCCAAATTACTGAAAAAGTATATTCGAGTTTACTAGGTTTGTTGTCTCCAAATTGACTCGTCTTATGGGATCCAAGTGCCGTCATTATCTGCAGCAACTTTTACAAAAAGGGGCGGAATTATGTCTTGAGCCCTTTTTGCAAAAAAATCGCAGTATTCCTACTTGCGTTTGCTCTTCTGGGTGCTGAACCATGAAATGAATTCCCTCTCTTAAAAAAGAGAATGGGAAAAGTAAGATGAAAGAAGAAGGTAGAGAGAAGTTGGGAGGGTGGGGGGGGGGGAGAAATAAATTCTCTTGTGACTGACATTGTCAATTTTTATCCAGTTATATTCATCGTTTTCTGGGTTTTCTTATCTATAATTACATTTCCTCTCTGGAATCTTACATTTATCATTGTTTCATCTTATCGACATTGCATCGTGGCGAACTCTGATGCGGTGGCGGGACAATGCAATGCGACTGTAGGTGAGACACATACTGCGCATGCGCTGTGTGTCTACTGCAGTCTTTCGGCCTATTTCATAATTACTTGATTAGATGCTTTTCTCGATTTGGTTTCAGCTTTCAGTGCCCAATTTCTATGTAGTATATTCGCAACGAAATAATGGACAAATGTAACAGTTTCTGCCTACATAGAACAATTCGAGCACCGAAGAAAGCAGTCTTCTGGGATTTGGCACCGTGTATATGTGGTGTTGACAGACGTTCCTCCGAAACGTCGGTTAACACCACATATACACGGTGCCAAATCCCAGAAGACTGATTTCTTCATAGTCACCGCCGTGAAAGCCTCAAATCTTACAATTCGAGCACCACTGAATGGATTTTTACGAAATTTGATTCTCGAAAACATCACAATTTTATTTCAAATTGAACATTAATATGGGGCGCTACGTTGGCACGTGTCTGTGCACATCTAAGCACATCGCGCTAAATACTGTCTGGTCGAACCAACATAAGTTCCAGAGAAACAATTGAAACACAGTGCCTAAACGTACAATGGTAAAGAAGGTAAACTTGTCCCTGTGCTTAACTAATTAAGCACTATACCATGAAGACGTATGGGGGAGTGGATGTATAGATCCACGTTTTCTTGACCTCGACACTAGTTTGAGTTGAGTGGTCAGCTTCACGCCCCGGCCGCTTTACCTGCTGGGAAAGAGCTCCCGGTACCCATTGGGTAGGAGGCTGCTGAGCCCCAGAGCCGGTCTGAACGACGTGGAGAAGAGGAAATTCTTATCCTACAAGGACTCGAACTCCGACCCTTCGGTCATCCAGCCCGTAACCAGTCGCTGCAGCCAGTGAGCTATCCCCACGGCACCACTGGCAATGTATTTTCGTGTTACATAAATGTTGATCAGTTTATCGCACCAAATTTGCAAAAAAATAAAAAACCTGCCCTTTAATTCTTTGCACAGTATGGTCTGCAGTGTTATTGGCGTTTCGGAGATATATGCTTCCTCCCTCTTCAGGGTTTAATTGGTTAGTATATGTCTGTGTTATCTAACACTGTCAGTATGTAGACGGTTCAAACATTCAGGAGCAGAACTTTAACACTAATCCACTTAGACCCTGAAGACAGAGACAGCAGGTGCCTCCGAAATGTCGGCAGTACTGTCAGCGATCGCGATTTTGAAGAACCCAAGAGCAGAATTATCATCAATAAATAACCACCGTCAAAGCCTAAAATCAGCTTAGTCAATACCTATTGGTTGGCTTTTGTAGTCTTGGTGATGAACTGTGCGGTCAGGGAGATAGTCGTACGGTGAGAAATGTTTTGCTTTGAGCAGTGAAGCGATCTACTGTACACTTCTATATCTACATCAAATAACGTACGCTCTCTGCAAGGAATCTTCCACCGATACTGACAGACTGACGTTGCCATAACTCTTACTTTGGCACCATGGTGTGCTCATAACCCGGGTTCTGGCGAACGCTACGCTGAAATTCCGTGCTGTGATCATTTACATGAGTCTGTCTGTCTGTCGGTCCGTCGCAGAGCAATAAAGCACAGAGGTGTTTGCAGTAATTCCTCTTGTTACCTCTGCTGATGCTCCGTCCTCTCATGTTGTTGACCCGCTCTTCACGCTCCTGACCCCATCCCCCCACCCCCACACCTTGTGACTCGTGACTTGCTGGAGTCTGCATGTAGGAGGTCATGATGAGGCTGCAGCGAACAGCCAACACAGTAATTACTGCACGTAGCTGAATGCTAATGCAGTTGCTTCACCCCTAGCCGCGCCCCGTATCTCTGAGCCCCAATATTTGTGTCTCTCTCAAGGAACAGTCTTCAATCATATGTCCATCTCTGTCTCTCATAAGTTGAAACCAAACAGAACATAAGCATGTATATGGGTTATATTTGCTTGCAGTTTCATTGAATAGCTGCGTTGAGTCATAGAATTCGTGCTTAATGACTAATGGACCGGAAGAAGTTGTGGATAGAAGCGGTTATGACGTAATTTAAGGTGTGACCCACTCCTGGAGTGACTGAGGAAATCCACAAACAAATTTCAGGATAATTTGTGTCTTGGGACCGAGATTCGAATCGGGAACTTTCCAAATAAAAAGGTATTACGGCTTGAACCAATTCTGAGATATGCTGCAGTGTAATATTGCGAGTTTCGGAGGAACTTAACGCCCCATCTTCAGTATAGAATCTGTAAACGAGGAAGACCACAAGTTCATCTCCGTTGTTACATTATTGAAAGAAAACAACTGATATGTTTTGAGGTTTGAGATTGTCATGACGGTGAATGAGGAATACCGTCGTCTGGGATATAACGCCGTGTAATCCACTGAAAGTTAACCGACGTTTCGGAACAACATGTCGAGGGGTCGATGAATAAGCCTATGAAGAAACCATCGTGAAGCAGGTAGCAAGCAGAGCCACACGGACATGATACGTACTAATTTCCTGGTGATGACGCAGTGATCTAGGCACAGCTGTACGTCAGGTTGAATGGCGTGGAGGTCGCACTGTAGAAGCGGGGGCATGATGCCCTCAAGTGCAGTTCAACAGTCGTGCTAAAACAGCGGAACGGAACGGAACAGTATTGAAAATGACGCCCAGAATTGTTTGCAAGTGAGGCACTTGGGGCTAGGCATTACCGCTGTGTAGGAAAGTATAACAGTATATTATACATTATTATTTTAGCTGCGCAGGCGCAGTCAGTGTTGAAGTAAACATAAATTGTGTTCCTCATAATAATAATAATAAATGTGAATTGTAGGGTCACCGAGAGAGTGAGTATTGTCGGATGCTATGCAGCTTGTTAATATTACAGCCTACCCTGTCCTTCGCCTGTCTTCGTATGCGCCAACAGGCGTTCCTCAACTACCAATATAAATTACACTCACTTGTAATTAACTGGGTCTGTGGAATAGAGCTTCTCTTTAGAAGCTGACAGTCACATAGCTGGTAAAATTCCTACATTGCACGGACGCGTAAAGGCGCGTCCACATTACTCGTGCTCGCCAGGCTTGTGTTCGTCGGGAAACTCGTCTGGCTTTTACTTGTACTCGTAAATCTTCGTCCACACTACTTCAGTTGCTCGCCAGGCTTCGGCGCGTGAGGATCCGTATATTTACTCGTAGTGTGTATAGGCTGTAGTCGTATTTTAATTTAGTGGCTATAGTTTTTAAATTAAAAATTAAAAATTTGCTTGTCTCGTTACTTGTCATATCGCCCACATTACTCGAGAGCATAGCGAGTCACACTAGCACGAGCACGAGTAATGTGGACGCGCCTTAAGGTGCCGTAACACTCGAATTTCTCCTCACTAGAATGAATAAGGTGAGAGCGTCCGGGTTGTGAAGGTGACCACTCGTCTCCACCGAAATCATGAATTCGTGGATCTGTACCTCCACTCGCGTTTTATTACGTTGAGCGTAATTAAACACAGGGTCTGCTTTCATAACCATTATTTATGTGCATAACCATTATTTATGTGATTGCTTAACAGCCCAGAGGCCAGTTATGGAATAAGTCAGAGCAATAAATGGAAACAAACACATATACACCAAGAGAAAAGACGAAACAAGGCAGCTTGTGTCACTTAAGCAATAACAGACGTTCGGTAAATACAATTGCGCCAGCCATTTTGCGGCAAGAAATATACATACATACAGCTAATATTTCTAAGGGACCTCACCCGAGGACGGAAAACGATCTTGTTCCCGAAACGTTCTGTACTTTAGAATACCGGATGATGGACAGAATCCAAAAGCCCAGTTCATATTCTATTATGAAGACGGTACCGTTATAAAATATGATTAAGGAGAAGGGTTTCGGCCACGATACGTCACCGTCCCTGTGAACAGCATTAGCGCCTGGAGCGCGTCTGGCATAGGGACAGCCTTACTTGAGGAACAGACACTGAACAAAGCAAGGTCTCTGGTGTTCCGAGCATAGACTCAGAGGCCAACAGTCTTCCCCCACAAATAATAATAATAATAATAATGTGACGTGTAGACGTTTCGCCAAGTAATATCTGTGTAAACAGGCGACAGACAGTACAACAGCCGTTGCTAGAGAACTCTCTGAACAAGCTGTTTCACCGACGACAGAACATGCAATAATGGAATAAACATTTTCTGTGCGGTCCGGGCCGAAGCTCTGTTACGGGGACCTGGTCCTCAAGGTTCGCGGAATCCCAAATGGGAGAGAGTAAAATATGGTCATGAGTCCCACGGGACTTGGACCCGAGGATGACTGCGCTGGCGAGGGCAAGCAGCGATTCTAAATGACAGACCCGTCCTCTCGTCAGGGAGAGAGAGAGCGTACCACATCAACAAACCCGCAATTCTCTGATAGTAATAGAAATCTGGTCTTGGGTGCTTGACACCAAGACAGACTGGCCGACTGACCGTTAGTCGCAACACGATTTGAGTTGTTGTTTGAGTCGGTTGAGAGTTACAGTCGTTAGAAGTGAGGAGCTGGTAGCTGAGGCTGGTGACAGTTCGGGAACCCGCAGGAAGTGAAACATCCGTTGTTAGAAGCCGCTAACAAGGAACGACTATTGAAGTCGGAGAAGAGTTTATATGTGCTGTAGTTACAGTGAACTTTGGAGTGTGCAACTCAATGAGATTGTTGTAGTTATTTGTAGTTACGAGTTTTTGTAAGGTTTCAATAAATCAGATTACCGGTATGTCACTTATCACGTGATAATAATAACGATACTCTTGCATGGTGGATAATATCCTTAGTAAATATCCAGTACTGCGCATGTCTCGCTGAATGGAGACACGATGCTTGAACACTGAACTTGTCAAAGTAAGCAATTGATATAGCTCAATATCACCACACCCGCTTTCATTGCCTGCGGTCACGAATTGGCTGGCGTTCTTTCAATAGTCACCACTAGGGCATAAAGTTAAGAATTAACTTACATCATTTTAAATTCATCTAAGTTTTAATCCGCTTAGAGGCGTTCGTATAAGTGGCATTTCCATTTTAAGGCGCGCTCTGCCCGGCACTGCATATTGAAATAAATTTGGGTTTGCCATATTCCAAAGGATGATATTTCGTATTATTTATCCCTTGTAGATGGTACTCAATGTGTATAAAAAGTTACGACCCGAATTCTAAGCCCACGTGAACACACTCTGATTGCATAAGTGGCACAGAACTCAGACTAATGTCGGTAGAATTAGGAGATATTCCGCTTAGGTTTTGTGCTTTGGAAATGCAATGCTGACAACATTGAGCAGAGTCCTGATTGAGAAGCTTACAGTCGCTCACCTGTCCATGCTTTCATGGAGCCTGAATGTTTATTTACCTTCACAAAATTCCTACCACTGGTCTCTGTTCTATAAACTGTAAGAATCTATGTAAGTTTTGAGGTTTTCACGGCGATGACTATGAAGAAAGTCGTCTTCTGGGTTTAGGCGCCGTGTATTCTTCGTTTTGGCCGACGTTTCGGAGGAACGTATCGCCTCCATCTTCAGAGCAGTTGAATGGCTTGGAATGCAGAGAGCAGCTACTGCTCTCTGCATTCCAAGCCATTCAACTGCTCTGAAGATGGAGGCGATACGTTCCTCCGAAACGTCGGCCAAAACGAAGAATACACGGCGCCTAAACCCAGAAGACGACTTTCTTCATTGTAAGAATCTAGTTCACATCCTCCCACTATCTTTCCGTAAGATCCATTTTTAATATTATTACCGTGAACTACGGGCTGGACGACCGAGGGGTCGGAGTTCGAGTTCTGGTAGGGTCAAGAATTTTCCCCAAATCGTCCAGACCGGTTCTAGGACACACCCAACCTCTTTTCCAATGGGTACCGGGAACACTATCCTGGGGTGTGAAGCGGCCGGAGCGTGAAGCTGACTACTCACCTTAAACTGTTAAGGAGGTTAAGAAAACCTGGATCTATACATCCACTCCCCCATACCCTTTCATGGCGTAGTGCTTAATTAGCTAAGCACAGGGAAAACTTTGCATTTTATTTGCCCTTAGGTCTTGCAAATAGTCACTTTCCTTCAGGTTGAAAATGTCTTGGATTCGTGAACACTATCCATCATTGTCTTTCCTTGTTCCATACGGGCGCCACAGTAGCCCAAGGCTGGACCCTGACACCAAAATACCTCTGCAGTTCACAGCACCATACTGTCCTCTGCGAGTTTCTCATGTCAAAATATTGCAGATATCTTTTGTTTCCCTCCTCGAATCCGTTGAACTATCTCATCTCTATGTGACGGGTCTACGGACTGAACGGTCTAGGAATTGGGGTTCGAGTCCCAGTAGGGTCAAGATTTGTTTCTACTCCACAGTATCCAGACCGGCTGTGGGTCCCAGACGGCCTCCTGTCCAGTGGGTACCTGAGGGCAAAGCGGCTAGGGCGTAAAGCTGACCACTCACCTACGACTAGTGTCGAAGCGAAGAATTCGTGGATTTATGCGTACACTCCCCCGTACGTGTTCATGGCATAGTGCCTAATTGGCTAAGCGCAGGGACAGACTTACCTGTTCACCTATGTGAGGTGCAGGGATCTGTACAGGATACAGAGCAGTCTGCACTGGATATTGAGTGAAATCAGAGAATGAGAGTCAGTCGAATCGGGGGTTTGAATTTGATTGATTCTAAATCAATCAAAGGATCGAGTTTATTGAAATTAGGAAATTAATTTAAATGAAATTAGGAAACTGAATGCAATTATGATAGGAAATTCAGTTTTGGCGAACATAATAAGCAGAAAATGTCACAAATTTAAATTCTAGCGGGAAGTACCGAAAGCGAAAAGACAACTTAAGAGAGATACCCATAGATGGCAGTGTAATACAGTGTTGTTACACAACCATCATCACAACAAATTCGTAATAAATAATCGATGTAATTGTATTATCATTCTGTTTATTGTTTACATTTGCTATATGTTTCGATCCAGCTGGGTCATCTTCAGGCAATATTCATGAAATGTACTCTACGTTATTGAATTGTATTTCTAATGTGGATTCATATTAGTAATCATTAATATGAATTTAATTAAACTACTTGTGTTTCGTTATAGTCTGGATATTTGTATTCAAATGCAAAACGTTATAACTCGGTTGAAAGTTATAAATTAAAATTTTTCTTTATTATTTAACGTGCAGTACAAGTCTACGTTGTTGTGCCATAGAGTAAGATGGGATTTCTGGGAATTTGCTTTTTTTTTTCTTCAAAACTTTGTACACATATTACGTGGCGGGTTGCCTCATGTAAGTGAATTTATGTTCTACTTTCCCTTTAGTGAAGGTGGTAAAGTTATTGTGTACCTGTATATTGTCCTGCATAGGAGTGCCGCGTCTTCTTGTTATGTAGCGGTTGTTCCCATTCTGTGGTTCTGTGTACAAGCAGTGGTCTTCAAAAATACGAGTCTAAAACCTTCTCCGACGCTGAAGGTGTAGACGATATGTCCTCCCGAAACGTCGGAATATCACTCAAATGCGCTGTTTTACAACACAGAAGACGGATACTTCCTTTTCATTTGCAACAAAACTTAAGATGCTATACATAAATCACATGCATAATCACTTCGACCGTGAAGATTGAGGCAGCAGGTATATCCGAAACACTGACAACATTGCCCACATTGACACGAGCCCAATCAACATGAGAATGAACCGCTTTGAAAGTAAGTTTGGTTGTCTGTATACTGATAACAAAGACGAACAGGAATACATGCTCTTCGTCCTATGTACGGTCTCCTTCTTCACGAATATCACGACAAAGTGATGAAAGTTCTAGATAAGCAGTGACACTAAATTTACGAAATATTTCTTTCTCTAATTGAAAAATAAATTTGAGTATGAGGGTTCGAATGGCACCCAAAAACTCTACCGCGCACATCGCCTTAATAGCTGTGCTACCGTATGTATTGGTAAGAGGACGTACTGAGTTTCGTAGTATCGTTGGCTGTTCCATATTAGTTACGCGGCAGGCAGGCGAAAGCCGAACAGTTACATTTTCATGTATATCGTGTCTCTCGCTTATGTCATTCTTGCATGAAGTACTTATGTTACCCGGGTTCTTTTATATTTCGTTTGGATTTAATTTCGGACCTTGGTTTCTTATTACGTTGATCAAAAATATATTAAAAATTTGATTTTAGAATGTAAAACGGTGACAGTTTTACTATCAGACGCATTTCTGAACTTGTTTTATGAAGAGAAACAAAAAGAAATATACCTACACGTATTTAATGGAAACGCAAGAGGAAACTGGTTCGCTTGCTTCCCTGTAGACTAAAAACTAACCTGTAAAGTTCTGAATAATGTAATGGTGTGTGTACTGCAATGAAGATTGTCTGCACTGCCTACTAAGATAATATTTACCTCGGTTTATAATGCGAACACAACACAGAGTCTAAATTAGCTTGCAGTCGTCGTCATGTAGAACTCCCTGCTTCATAACATACCTCAGTACTGATGTATCGAATTGACATCGTGTGCCTTATAAATGTATTGATTCATTCGTAGTCTGTAACATTGGTTTGATTGCAGACCTCAAATTATTTCCAGTGATAAGTGACTATGGAGTAGGGGGTGATTAGTGAAAGACGTAAAAGGTGACGGAGGGAAATGTTCCAAGTAATTTTCTTGATATTAGACTCGACAACAAAAAATCTCCAAAATCTGGTTAATACAATGGTTTTTGAATCTCCAAATTCGAACCGATGACGTTTTGGAATGGAAGTCACGCTTTACACATTCCTTGACGCGTTTGGTGAGACATTTCTTTGACACCTGAAATATATATAAATAATTGTCGTATGTTACCATTAACATTACAAATATGGATCTAAGCTAGGAAATATTCTCCTCTTTCTGAAGCAAGAGGAACAAGAATAAAAAGGAATGACAGAAAAGAGAGATAAGGAGAGAAAGTTAGTTTCCCAAGCTTTATTAACATCCACCTCAGTTTCCAAGTTTTCCAAAGCCGTGAACCTATTTGAGATTTCAACACAATACTGCTCTTTACTCTGTACCTCATTTAATTTATTGAGATAGAACCTCTGTGTGTTGTTTGTTTGCTCACAGCCAGTCTTTCCCTAACCTTTGCCACCACCAGGTAGTGATCAGTATCACAATCTGCTGCCCTGAATGATCGGACATCAGGTAAACTTGAGTGCCGTCTCCTGTCTATCAAAATATGGTCTATATGATTGTGTATCTTCCCATCGGGAGATGTCCAAGTAAATTTATGGATGTTAGGATGTGGGAACATTGTACTTTTGACAGTAAGTTTTTTGATGTGGCAAAGTTTACAACTCTAACTCCATTATCATTACTAATTTCATGCAAATTCTCATATCCAATTGTTGGTTTGAAAATATCTTCTCTGCCTACTTTGACATTGAAATATAAAGATTGAGGTAGTACTTCGCAGGAAACACATTACTTCTCCGCTACAAAGCCCAACCGGTTAATGCTGTTTAGGGAAACAGTCGCTGTTTATTGTGAGAACCATACGGAACACAAATACGTAATATATAAGGATACAGTTCGTACCTCACAAGCTCATTACGTCTCCGCTACAAAGATACATATTTTGCATTATACATCCCTGTATAATTAATAGAAAACAAATTGTGTAGTTAATGATTGGAAAATCGAGTAAGAATTTAGATTCGCCTTTTTAATTTAAATTCATTATCCACTGACTCTCCCACACCCTCCGGAAGACGGATGATGCAGTGATTAGCTCTATCGATGACAGGAGTTTCACTTTTGGCATCGAAAATTACCACCCGAAGCTGAAAGTGTGCTAACGCTTGCTTCTTGTCTCTTGCATGGCCTACTCTTCGCTTCTGAAGATGGAGGTGATATATTCCTGTGAAACGTCGGCCTTTCTACGAACTACATTGTGTTACGAACAAGAAGACCATACTCTTTCTGAAATGAGTTTCTGTTTTGTATCTTAAGACCAAATCATCAACCATTAACTGTTAAGTTTGGTCAAGTTGTAACTGAAACATGTTTGTGTTCGGTGAACTAGACGTTCTCCTTTACATGCTCTGTTGTTATTTGGATAGTAATAACAGGTAGATATTTCTGAAGAAGTTTTCTCTCGCACACAAAAACATATTCGGAAACATTTCCAGTAGAAAGCAGCACCGTTTATTTAATATTACACTCCAAATTTAGTATACATGCACCTATGTTCCTAACATTTTTTAAAGTTATTAAGGACAGGTTCTTTTTACGAGAGGGCACAAGACATTGTAGTATGTTGAGGCACTGTGCTACAAGCAGTAAAGTCGCGGGCTCAATTCCCGATGAGGTCATTGGATTTTTCAGTTTAACTAATCGTTCCAGCCGCAGTATGGCCCTGGGGTCGACTGAGCCCCTAACAGAAATGACTACCAGAAATATTCCTGGGGTAAAGGGCAGCCGGCCTGCTCGTAAGGCTGACAACCTCACCGCCATCTGTGAGCCGATTGTTTAGAATATATGGGAGCGTCGACGTCTCACAACCTTATTGACCTCCACGGCCACTTACAGGCTTAGCTTTACCTTTTATCTTTTACTATTTACGAGGTGAGCCGGGATAGCTCAGCCGGTATATCGACTGCATACGGAAGACCGAAGGGTAGGAGTTCGAGTCCCCATAATGTCAAATTTTTTTTCTTTCCCACGTCGTCCGGACCGGATCTGGGGCCCACAGAGCCTCCTATCCAATGGGTACCGCAGGTTCTTTCTCCAAGGGTAAAGCGGCCGGGGCGTGAAGCTGACTGTTGACCTCAAAGTAGTGACGAGGCCAAGAAAACGCGGATCTATACCTTCACTCCCCCATACGCCTTCATGGCGCAGTCCTTAATTAGTTAAGAACAGGGACAATTTTACCTTTACCTTAATATTTACAGTGTTCGTTTTTATAGGCAAACCGTCCCGCAAACATTTCTCCTAGATAGCAGCATCGCATAGGTCATAGCGTTATTCTGCCTGCTAAAGTATATTATACATGCAGCTGTCTTTTCAAAATATTTCGAGTTAGTGACGTTTTGAGGAAGTTTTTTTTTTTTTATTGGTTTTCCATTAAGATTCTGACAGCTCCATCCCAGGAACCAGCAGCCCCTTTATGGTCATTCAGCCTAACGAGTTTCTGTTGTCTGTAGCCGCTAGTCCGCTTTCTGTTCTTCCAAATCCGTCATTTCGGTAGCTGCTTTCATAGTACTGTCTGTTGTTTCCGATAAGAGCGCTTTGTTAGCATATTAGCATTTTCAAAACAAGGCAATTATGTTCACTTCCCAGGGTACACCTGTACAAGTGCTTTCCATTATGGTTGTTATCCTTTTGGTTGTCTGTTGTTCAGGATAGAACCCTCTACTCAGTGGCGTGCATTCTGGTACAGAATTTGTGCTGGAAATTCTGTTCCTACGACACCGAATGTTAAAAGGCGGCAATAATAGATGAGACACGTGTCTAGTATCAACTACAAAAAAACTCCATGGCCTTTAGCCCACAAGCGAACACTACACACCGTGCGACCGCCGCTTGTCGGCGAAAGTAGTGCCAACAAATTTTATCACACGTTCTTGTGTAGGTGGAATTATTAGTGATGATCCACACAGATTTCATTGTAGTTGATCAGCTACTAGATATTCTGTCTGCGAGGGAGAGTCAGAAAATTGGTCACAAATGAAAGTAAAACAGCTGTAATGAATGCAATAGGTTTTTACGTGTATCACTATGTAGCATGACAGTCTAGGTAGCAGATGCGCATGCGCGTTTTCAGAGGCCTGTTTCAGTGGTGAAAATGGCACCTTCTTGAGGAGTATAATACCGAAGAGCAGTGTTCTGTTGTGCGTTTTTTATGGGCAAAATTACCCAATCAAAAGGACATTCATAAAGAAATCTTTCCTGTTTATGCCGAGAAGAGTTTATGGTGGCAGACGTTTCGCTGATGACGAAAGAGGTTGAAATTTTGTGTGCTAAAGTGGCTGAGACAGCAATCAAAAAAATTCTATGCTGCGGGTTTCGACACACTGATAAAGCGATAGGACAAATGTGTTAATGTTGGAGGATATGTCGAGAAATAAATGTTTTCTTGAGGTTCGAATATCATATGTTTTACGTTATATGTATATCTATGTGTGGACTATTTACTGACTCTCCCTCGTACATTCGCCAGATGCTGGAAGACAACTGGGAATACAATGAGACAAGAAAATGTGTTCCTCAAGCGGGGGGAAATACTGAGCAACACCCTTATTGATATATGTTTGCCCATGAAATTGACTGAGATATGCTCCATCTATGATGCCAGTTAGTGACTTGGATCATTGCATCACCACTATTCAGCGTGCTCGTATTCATGGTACAGTGAAAAATTCATGCGTACATCCACAGAACTTTCCTTCTGCAAGGTTTCCTACATAAGGTATGACGTACCCTGGCTTGTACAGTAGATGTACGAGGGTTGGAACTTTAATAGTGGCAACTATTTATTTACAACTGATACAAAATAGATGCATGTTTCGAAGTTTTACTGTCCTTCAGTGTAGTCACCAGCATTGTGTACAACCCGTTGCCAGCGATGTGGAAGTCGTAGCATACCTTTAGCAGCGCCTGTTGTGTTGATAGTTCGAATGGAGCGGTCTACTGCCTGAAGAATCTCTGGAACAGTTCTGAAGCGAATGCCACGAAGTGGTTCCTTCATCTTAGGAATCAAGTCGAAGTCACAAGGGCTTAAGTCCGGGGAGTACGGTGGATGGTACAGCACTTCCGAGCCCCATCGATCGAACAAATCAGCCACAGCTTGCGCTGCATGCGGCCAAGCACTGTCCTGCAAAATGATGGGTGGGTTCTGCAGAAAGTGTCGCCGCTTCTTTCTCAATGCTGGTCGTAGGTTGTGTTCCAAAACTGAACANGGGCCAGCTCACGAATCGTATGGCGTCGATCACTCTCCAGTAACGCGGAAAGAGCATACAATTCTTCTTCACTGACACCAGGACGACCTGGCCGACGTATGTCTGCCACATTTTGGCGTCCCTCACTGAAGGCTTTTACCCACCTTGCCACTGTTCTCTAAGGCAATGCAGATTCCCTGCAAGCCTCTTGAAGACCTTGATGACACTGTCGTGCTGTACGGCCTCTGGCACATTCAATCTTATCCAACTCCGTTGTTCCTGTTTCGAAAACATCGTGACAACACTACATTAGACCGCCAGGTAACATGAGGGTCTGTTCTTCTCGACACTGCGCATGCGCGTGATGTGGGAAAGTAGAGTCCATTTGCTCTGAGGTAAGGTAGGTATGTAACTGACGTGTGGTATAAGCGACATTATTTGGTTCTGTTGCATGGCGTCTCTACAGCAGTGTTGCCACTATTAAAGCTCCAACTCTCGTACTTTAACTAAAATATGTTTAGGTGGATCCCTTGGCGTGTATCGAAAGCGTTTCGTCTTAAGAGAGGTCTGAACGCTCTGCCGCAGCTGGTTAGTTGGTTGTGAGCACTATGCTACAGGCCGAAAGGTCGCGGGTTCGATTCCCATTGAGGTCATTCGATTTTCCAATTGACCTAATCCTTCCAGCCGCATTACGTCCCTGGGGTCGACTCAGCCTCTAAACGAAATGAGTACGAAGAATCTTCCTGGGGGTTAAGGTTGGTCGGCCGGCCCGCGCGTAAGGCTGACAACCTCACCGCCATTTTTGAGCCGATTGTCTCGAAAATATGGGAGCCTTGACGTCTCACAATCCTAGGGACCTCCACGGTCTCTTACCGGGATAGATTTACATTTTCTTATTTACCTCGGGGAAAATACAAAATTACCGATGATAGAATAAATTGAGTGGGACACGTGGGTTTCTAGTTTATGTTTATGATGAATTTATATCAGGAGAGCATAAATGCCATAGAAGAAAACATAGAAATTATGTCAGATGCTAGCAAGACACTCGATGTGGAATTGAATGCAGATGAAATCAAGTTGATACTGATGTCTCGACGCCAGAATCAACTTTAAAATCACAACACAAATTTGAAACATTTGGGGACAAGAGTAGCTTAAATGCCGGTAATTGTCTCCATCATTCGGTTCGTTATTTCTCTTCCCGTCTGCTGTCTGAAAACAGAATGGTTGAAATCCACAAAACTTCATTTTTGCGTCTTTGCCTGTACTTGAACCTAAAAGGGAAAGAAGTGACGGATGGTTGCAGAAAACCGTGCGACGAGGGGAGGGATTTATAATTTCTAGTCCTTTTCAGATATTATTAATTTTATCAAATCATGGAGGGTGAAGAAATGGCGGCACATGTAGCACGCATGCGGAACTTCCTAAAGGAAAGTTGAAGAGAAAAGGCCTCTTGGAAGAAGTTAGCCTGGATCAGAATATATTATTGTGACGTGTAGAGCCGTTGCTAGACAACGACCGCTAAACAAACAACGGCCGTTACTATGCAACGGTCCATAAACTGCATCGGAGTAATGGTGTTTTCTGGGCGGTCCCTGCCGAGATGTTATGAACAGGACAATCTAGAGAAATTGAGAGTCGTGAGTCTCCAGTTAGCTATTGGGAAAAAGACTTGTCGGAAGTCGCCATCGACTGTCGCTCCTGGCGGAGGTGTTCCCATTGTTTTAAGTTGTTGCGTAGCAACGCCGATATGCGAGACAGTCACCAGTCTATGAGAACTTCAGGACTGAAGCAGAGGACATTTTTGGGATCCGTAACTAGGCAACGAATAGTGAAGACATTATGTGTGCTGTGGGTACAATGATTTGTGAAGTGTAGAAGAAAATGATGGCATATCCTTATTTGTAGTTACGATATGTAGGTGTTCAGTAAATCGAATTACCAATCCGAACCCCGAATGTAATAACTCATATACGTGACAATATGAAAATGGATGTTAAAGAAGTGGGGGGGAAGGGGCGAATGGGAACTACCTCACAGCACTGATCATAGCCGCTCTTGTAAAGTTAGTAATGAATTTTTAGATCTTGTTAATGTTCGGATTCATTGAGTGGATCCATTAGACACGTCGATGAACCCCTGATCTTCTTGCAACTCTCAGATACGCCACTGCAACCGACCACCGTAATTACTAAGGGGTTACAGTGACCCATTTGCCCCTCTTCTTAAGGGAGTCTCCAAATGACAGAAATGTCTAAATATTCGTGGCCCTTGTTCCTTCATTTTCTTTCCTGCGTTTCTGAAAGTAGCCCAACTAATTAATTTGGCGACTCTGAGGCCTGTTTTTGGAATGTTCCTACCTGTTTCGCCTTTGCTTAACGAATAGCCTGATGGTTTGAGCTGTAATCCTCATGTCTAGAAATTTTCAAACATTTAAATGTCAATCTTTTTTTCTCTCTTATACAGGGTGTCCCAGGAGGAAATGTCAGTATTCTGGGAGGTCATAGTATGGGTCATTCTAAAAAAATATGCGTACATGTGTCCTGTACGAACGGTTTCCCAGTTCGAGATATTTCTCTGTACAGTTCCAAAACTGTTGATAAGACAGATATTACGTACTGTTTATAATACCGGTGTTTATTGTTCAAGTGACAAAGTTGGTACAGTTTTTTTTCCTTGGCAATACAGCCCCAGTGGGCCTAGGCCTACCTCCATGACCTTCTCCGTTCACTTCGGTTTTTCTAGATCTTACACATTCGGTAGGACTCCTTGGGCGGGTGATCAGCTCGTCGCAAGGCCTCTACCTGTACACAAACACAGAAAAACGCACACACAAACTAAACATCATGCCCTGAGTGGGATTTGAACCCACGATCCCGGTTTCCAAGCGAGCGAAGACAGTACGTGCCTTAGACTGCTCGGCTACCATGACCGGCGTTGGTACTCGTACAATACATACGAAGGCAGAATACTGCCTTCTGGGATGTGGCTCTGTGTAATCACATTGAAGTTCACCGGCGTTTCGGAGAGCCTTACTTTTCGATCCTGAAGCCTAAGGCTGTATGTTCTTCCAAAGTATCCGTTTACTTCTACCAGACTACACGGCATCACATCGCAGTAGACGAGACTCGTCATAGTAGCTTCTGTGAGAGCCGATCTGCTCAGAAGCTCCTGTACTCTGCAGATATATGGATATTTGTAGTGGTCACGTTTTCTTCCTTAATGTTTTATATGTGGGAGGGTGGAGCGTAGCAAGTGACTGGCACCCACAATACGCGGAGAACCCCCTCCCCCTCCACTGCTCACCTTTGTTGTTGTGTAAGCCTGAATATGTCTGTCTTAGTTCTCTCAGTTCTTTCCTCTCTGCTCCCTCATTTCTGTATTCAGAATGGAGAATGTGAATTGTGAGCTGCCCTTAGATACTTCTTTTACACGAGACAGGAAAGATTTGCTTCATTAATGGCATTATGAGTCTGGCTTTTGTGTACCTGTTTTGAAGCAGCTAAAACCTTCCACACCCCCTGTCCTGCGCGTCCATGTTGTCTCGGATAAACCGCGTACAGTCACAACGCATAAAACCAGAACCAAAACATATCTCCTGAACATTCATCAGGACTTTAATCTGACTTCATGGAAGAAAGTATCTCGCAGATACTCATCTGCTCACATTACGGGTCTTTTATGGACCGTAATCATGCATTATCAAGTGAGCAGAAGCCGAATCCTGAGCCAGATTAATCCATTCCACATTCTCCAGTCCAGTACTTTAACACTTACTTCAATACTCTGTTACCACCTAAGGGCATGTATTCAAGAAGGTTTATCCTACCCAAATTGTGCTTTAATGTCTCGTTCCATGCTTGCTACATACCCGCCCACTCCATCTTCATTGATTTGGATATCGCGAGTCGGTATGGCGACTGGATGGCCGAGGTGCCGGAGTTCGAGTCCCGGTAAAGGCAGGTTTTCTATTTCTTCATAGCGTGCAGACCGGTTCTGGGGCCCACCCAATCTCCTATCCAATTGATACTGAGGGCTCTTTCCCCGGAATTAAAGCGGCCTGGGGATGAAGCTGACAACTCACTTCCATCTAGTGCCGAGGTCAAGAATGGTGCATTATAATGATGATATTTCCTTAAAATATGCCACGAGCAATCGCAATCATTCCCTCCCCTTTACACCACATCACTACTAGGAACTAGCCCATTTACCCTCACGCAACGTCTGACCTTAAATGACGTAGGAATCAAGTTTGTACTGCCACCTAGGCCCGGATGTCACATACTTTAACTCTTTAGCGCAAGTGATAATTGCTTACGTCACTGCTTTAACATTAGAAGCCATGAAGTTTGCCCACAAACTGAAATTTATGTGTTTCGTATGATACGCAAAATAAACAGCGGCTATTTCCGCAAACAGACTCGATCGGTTGGGCTTTGTAGAGGAGACGTAATGTGTTTCCTGTGAGGTACGAACTGAATATATATATTTTTTTGTGTGTTCCATTTGGTTCTCAACTCAAACTCCACGTTGCACTGCATGCCTCACATGCAGCCCTCCCATTGGTAACATCAAATTTTCGCCCTAATATAGCCCTCCCAACCTTAGGAAAAAATTTACTATAATGCACCGCTTCCAGCGTTATAAAAATATATAATATATATAAAAAAATCTGAGTATATGCTCTACCCATAGCAGAAAGACAAGCGGGCACTGCCTGGGAACCTTCAAAATGAGAGACATAGTTTCTTACCCCCCTCCCATATGTAGTGTCTCTCACTACCGCCCTCACTTCTTCTTATTTTTCTTCTTCTCTTTTTCTTCTCACATTTGTTTCTCACAATAAACAGCGACTGCTTCCCTAAACAGCATTAACCGGTTGGGCTTTGTAGCGGAGACGTAATGTGTTTCCTGTGAGGTACGAACTGAATCCTTATATACTCGTATTATCTTCTTTATCTTGTGTTTCAATTATTTCAGTTAAGATAAAAAATAAACGAACACTGGGGAAGAATATAGAAAGAACATAAAAAGAGGTAAATAAATCAAATTACAAGAAGACAGAATTTGCACGTTTATGTCGATTAACAGGCGACGCAATAGAACACGACACAAAAAAAAAACGAGACAAATAGCGGAGGAGAACCCAGTAATGATGCATCATGGCACTTGTAACTGACAGTTGCAGATGTACTTAGATAACTCCTGCTCCCTGTCGTCATACTTCAAACGGTTAACTATGTTAAATTAGCATCAAGAAATTTTAAATAATTTTTAAAACTTTACATTCCCAGGAAACTGCTATGTTTGTGAAATGTTCTATTATGTGTACTATGCATTGTAGCATATAAGTGTACGTACTTTACGTCTAAACAACTTATGTGAAGCTGGTTTCCTATTTGTAGTGATGTTTGCCCTCTGAAGATGGTCCGCAGAGACCGAAACATGTAAGGGTGTTAAGTTTTTCATGTAGTAATAAACTTACAGGTCACATTGGACAGAGTGATCTATATTTGTGTTAACTAATGTACTATCGCCTCGCATATTGGAGATATTAATTTAATTAAGAGAAGATTTGAAATATCTGATCATATTACAGTGGATAATATTAAAATGAATCTTGAATAATTGAGAACTGGATTCACCTGGCTCAGGATAAGGATCAGTGCTGAGTGTTATGAACATGATATTTTGCCCCGGTGTTCCATGAAAGGCTGAGCGTTTCTTCATTAACTGAATGTCTATTAGATACTTAATTACTTGAGTTTACTCAGGTCTGCCAATATCCGCTTAACATAAAGTTGTTACGTTGTATGACACTCAGATATGCTACAGTTGTGTGTATTCTTTCATATTATCCAATATCCAATTTTAATTTCCTTAATTAAATTCAATTTTAATAATTCCTGATAAAGATCACGGTCTTAAGAGTTCTGTAGTTTCATAGAAGCCCATCAAACTACACGGCTTCACAACTCAGAAGGTAGTTACTACCGTGAAATCCTTCAAACTCAAAGAGAATAATCCGTATTTGCATGTTTTCAGCCCATGAATTTCATATTCCGTACACTGTTTTCCAATATACATTTAACCTGAAATGCAGTTCATTTTCCAGTTACTCGTTAATTCTTAGCCAGTTCTTGTATCACTCTTCTTCACTGCAGCTTCTCACTTCAGTGCAGCGTATTCAACTCAGCCTCCTGTCCCTGACACAAGGGACACCTTCCGTACTGCATGGAGCCTAACCATTCCTGAGAAGCTGCTACTTATATACTCAGGATATTTCCATTATTTTATAGAGGTTCATTACCCTGCTCACAAGAGCCCACTGTTAGCCCCAGCTTGTGCCAGATGAATCCAGTCCCGTTACATTTCTGTTAGAACCCCTCATTTACGCTGGACCTTTCTTGTGTTTCGTTTTAGTGAAGCAGTTTGCCTCACAGAACTTTGCATGTACTTCTCTACCATGCGTGCTACATTCGCATCCTCCTTGATCTGATCCAGCCTGATAATGTTTGGGGAAGGGTACAAGTTATGAAGCTGCTCGTTGCTTAGTTGTCTGTGCCTCTGTTATTTCATCCCTCGAGCGGCGTTTCCCTCTTCTCCATATTCTGATCCGTTAGTGGCTCTTCAAGAAGTCCTCTATAGGACTGAAGTGTTAGTGGACTGAATTCATGCTTCTTTCTGTGTATTATCAAGGTTTTCTCCTTGTCAGCCATCTTCTGTGTCATTTCGATCCCCCCTCCCAAGCACTGCCGCGTGTGTGATTTCTTATCCTCCAGTTTATGCATATATTTTGTTGAACAAGATCGAAAAAATGCGCTATTTTGATTATCACGTTTCTCTTTTACGATTTAAGTGACAAAAGTGTAGATGGTCTATGACAAGAAGTAGCCCTGATTACTTATGGCTGGACTTCGAGTGAATTGCATTATGTCACGTGCTGGGTATGAATGATGGTCTCTGGGATTTCCAGGGATGCGATACGGAGTGATAACATGACATGACGCCTGAAACCCGAAATAGTCCATTGCTAAACAACGGCTCGCTAGGTACGTATGAGCAGAAACGGATAGGCTTGTTGGGAAACCAGACCGTCGCCACGAAATTAACACACGTTTCCGGAACAGCGGATGAACACGAACTGTAGGAGATGGTGATGTCCATCCGGTTCGCCCCCAGGTTATAAAAGGAGGACACGTGAGAACTCTAGAATCAGTTCGTCGTAAGAGAATTCAGAAAACGGTTCAATAGTTCATTATTTAACTGTCGAGTGTTAATCAGCGGACAACGGAAGCTGAAGAAGTGACCGATTCGTAAACGGGAACCGAGTCAGTCAGAGTGGAAGAGAGCGAGTCTAAAGGTGCGGCCACACAGAGCCCTACGCTATGTTCGCTGCGTACGCTACGTACGCTGTGTACACTCTGCGACGCTGCTAACATAGGGAACATAGCGTACGTAGCGTACAGAAGTCTGTGTGGCCAGTCACATTGGCAATAAAGTGAGATATTTTTCTGTTCGTATAGCGAACATAGCGTACGTAGCGTGCGTCGCGTACGTAGCGCTCTGTGTGGCCGAACCTTTAGGTAGTCATTGATTTTGAGCTGTAATTAAGAGCGAATGCAATTGTTAGTCACGGAACTCCGGAAACATGACAGTACCTTTGGGTCCGCAAGGGGCTCGGGAGCATGTGTAGGAGCGCACCGCTTGTGTCTTGTGTTGCATTACGACTCTTACATGTTTGTGTGTTAATTGTGATTTTCGGGCACAGTATTTCCCCTGTCTCCTTTTATGCTCCCTTTTCAAAAGTTGTTCCAGAAATTCCAAGGACCCCTCCTTTGTATAGGGTCCCAGGTCGCCTGGCTCACATTTACGTGCAGAAGACCTTTCCTGATGCCCTTTTTAGCACCTACGCTTTCTTGTCTAACTCCGAAAGTAAATAGGTGTGTTCTGTTTTGTTGAGGAAAGAAATGAAACCAATGAGAAGGATATAGAAATTCATGCGAATGGAGATGAAGGAAACAAAAAAAATTGGGAGGGGGAGATGAAATGAATGAAAGAAGATGCTATGAAAAGGTAAAAACGAGTCTTCCATCATGCTTCAGAAAGACTGAGAGATTTCTTCCTCAAGTAAGAGTCTTTCTTGGTGACCTGATTCACACAGAGGCTTAGTAAGGACAAAACCAGTTTCAACTTCTTCTATCGATGTATCTGCAAATGTAGGAGGGTTCCGTAGAATAGCCATGGGGGGATGGGGGACTCGAATTTGTTATAGAAATCTTTGACAGTGGAAAAGTCTTAAATTGTGGTGCTGCTAAGAGGGGACTCTGACAATACTGTTCGTTCTGAAGACATTTATTCTTGTCCACTTCTTGTTTCAAAACATCCATTATGTGAAAGTAAAGTTGTCCTTATGCTTGATTATGAAGATGTGTGGGGGGAGTGGAGAAGTAGCTCCGAGAATTCTTAACATCGGTACTAGTTGGAGGTGAGTGTTCGGCTTCGACCCCCAGTCGCTTTACCTCCAGGAAAAATTACCCTTGTCCCATTGGCTATGAGGCTAGAAAGCTGATCTGATCTATTTCTCCTCCCCGGAATCTAACCCTGGTTCCTCGGCCACCAGTCCCTGGGCTATACTGGCTGTGCTTAAATGTACATGTTTAGTTCAAACAAGAAGTACCCTTCTCCGCCCGGGACATAGTTGCTTCCCTTGTCAATATCGCATATACGAGTATACTAGCTAGAACTTGAAAGAAAGAACAATGTATTGAGACATTGAAGTTTGCGCATGTAATGAAGCGGCGGAAGAGCGGTATATGAAACAAGAAGGATTTGAGCGGTAAGATTCTGGTGTTCTGGTATGTCACACCGTGAACTGTAGATAGGTACAAGCATTTTTGCTGTGAAGCTGGAGGAGACAGGTTCTTCCGAAACGTTTGTACTCATTTATCAGATTACACGGTGTCACATTAAAGAAGGCTATAGCCTTAAACAGAAACGTGAAGTTTTGATATAGCATATCTCGGAATCTGGAACCAAATTCGGGACCTCCCAGCACGAAAAGTGAGTGACTTTGAATTCCGAATGTTTTGAAAATCGCATTGTCACACAATACAATGTAGTGAAAGTGTCTGTATCCTTGTGCTGATGTAATAGTGATGTAGTAATGCTTATGTGCTCACAGAGGACGTAGTTACTCTCTGTGCCTAACAGATGGTGCTGTCAAATGGCCCCGGCACATATGTACGTACTTCAGTTATAAAGGAATGAATTTGTGTTTGTATGTATGTATGTATGTTTGCAATCGCAGTCTGCATTCATATTGCGGAGAAAGCGAAATGAAATTGGAAGGAATGAGGACAGACGAAGATACAAAAATGATAAAGAATATGTAAAATGACTAAAGATTGAGATACAGAATAGATTTTCACCATGAATATAAACCTGCGCAAGTCCTTAAACGTCACGAACAGATAATTGGATTATTTATTTTTCAGATATTCGTTTTAGATACTTTCCGTTGGATTTTCAACGGACATTGCATTAGTCATGTATATTCTGATGTGGTCAGTATGGCCCGATGTATGAAGGTGCAAAGTAGGCTGAGTTGCATTGGAGTAGGTCAGAAGGGACACAATGGAAGCGCTGATCGGGCCGTCTCTTTTGTTCGATACAGCCACAGATACCAACAGAAGGCTTTAGTTGCGAGTCGAAACAAATAATTCAAACAAGTCACCTGAACTTAGAAAGGGGAGGACTGAAAACGTCAGAAGGAGATGAATAACGCTGGGTTTCCAACACTGCATTCATGACGTTAACAAAAGCGATTGCTTTGGACGGCAGAACCAGTCAGCATTCATCTGCAAATTCAGATCGGTTCATTTCGCATACTTTTCGCTTCTGTTATTCATTTCTGGCTCACAAATATATTTTTCAGGTGCACAAAGATCTTTTAGAAATATTTCGCAGAAATTCTTTGACCTGATGAAAAATGTTTCTCACCAATAGTTGCTACTAATGTCTCAGTTTTATTTTCTTCAAGTCGTTTACGTACCAGCCCAGTCTTTATACCTACGGGATGGTCGAAATATTTAGGTTCGATTCCCGAAAAGTGCTAGAGTCTCTCACGCTTTACGTATAGATGTGGGCCCGCTCAACCTCATGTACAGTGGGTGCTAGGGGCTCTTGCCCCGAGGGTAAATAAACACAAGGAGAACTTTAGTTTACATTTCAGTTCACGAATTCTTGTATTGAAGCGATAGCTCGAAGAAAATGCGTTTCGACAACGAAATTTTCACCCATCGCAGCCCATCGCAACTTCGTACATTTCAGTGTCCTAATAACACTTGCACTTGTCACAGAGTTACTCATTATGTAAGATAATGGGGCCCCGTTGCTTAATTAATTAATTAATTAATTAACCATCACGCTATGAAGACATATGGGGGAGTGGAGGTATAACTCCACTATTCTTGACCTCAGCTTTAAACGGATGTGAACGGTTAGCTTCACGCCCCGCCCGCTTTACCACGGGGAAAGAGCGTCAGGTACCCATTGGGTAGTTCCCGGATCGAGTCTGGACATTGTGGAGAAGAGAAATATATCTTGCCCCTTCCGGGAATTGATCCCCTGCCGTCCTTACCTACTCAGCGATTCCGGCTTCTTTTTTTATTATCCTCAGTTGCTGCATCCTCCTTAGATCGAATACTCGTATTTTCCTGNGAGGGATATACTGCCTCCATCTTCAGGGTCCAAGAGTTAAGACAAGCAGAAACCCAGCAAAAATAAGATAGGTCTGAGTGGTGCTTGCTTCTTGCTAGTCCCTTATTCTACCCTTAAGATGGAGGCAGTAGTTTTCACCGAAACGTCGGTAGAGATCCATACCACAGGGCGCCACTCCTCACAAGGTAGAACTCTTCACACTCACCGCCGTGAGATTTCCATTGCAGAAAGATACCATGTTATATTCGAGATGATATATTTTGAATGTTTCGATAAATGTAATCGAGCCTGTACATCGATACTGCAGTCCGTATATTGTTTTGTTTATTTCCGATGTCGTTTGGTGCTGTCTTCCTCCAGCTGCAAATCTACGTCGTGGAATTATAATCTGGAGAGAGAAAGGAAAGGGATTATCTCTTGCTGGACTTCCGAATTGAAAGAAACGGCGGAAGGGAAATTTCAGATTTTTGACAGGTATATACCGAAAAAAAAAGATGTGGCCAAGGAGAGGGATTTCTCAAACCGTATGGCTGTTGTTAGTTCCAATAAGCATAGTCGTTTGGAATGTGAACATTTGGTCACGCTAAACACAAGGATCCTGGGAAAGACACGCGATTAAGAGGAAAGCGCATGAGACAGAATGCACAATGACTGATGATGGTCATCATGAGATGCAAGTTTCGGGCGTATACCTGACTCTAATGAGTTCGTTTTTCTTTTTTTTTTCTTCTTTTTTTTTTCTTTTATTCAGAAATTCTAACGTCTTCTGCGAGTTAGCATTTGATAAATGTGTTTCTGAATCACCTCCTGATGGACGCCGATTTCGGCAACGTTTTCGTAAAAAAGAAATCAGGACAACTAGCGCACATGTATGTATATATGTGTGTGTGTGTGTGCACAAACACACTTTTTGTTTCTCATTTATTTACTCACTCGCCCTTGGCTTTACCGTCTTCTAATAGGATCATTTGTCACATACGGCCATTGTTCTCTTTTTATTTTGCTTTTTACATGCATCTCTAGGAGCCAAGACAACTCAGTCGGTATAGCGACTGGCAACAGGCTGGACGATCGTGGGGTCCGAGTTCGAGTCTCTGTATGGTCAAGAACTTTTGTCTTGTACACGTCGTCCAGACCGGGTTTGGGGTTCACCCAACCTCTTATCCAATGGGTACCGGTGGTAAAGCAGCCGCAGCGTGAAGCTTATCACTCAGCTCCAGCTAGTGCCGAGGACAAGAAAATGTGGATGTATATATCCATTCCTCCATACGCCTACATGGCGTAGTGCTTAATTAGTTAAGCATGGGGACAACTTTACCTTTACCTCCATCTATTCTTTCGCAGCTCTCGAAAATCATTCCCTGCATCCTCCAGCCATTTCGGACTTGGTGTTCTCGCTTTTCATCTACCTTCTGTTTCACTTTCAGAATTCTTAGCGTTCTAGTCACGTGTCCCAGCTACCAAAATCCTGCCCTTTTCCCATTTGCTACCGGGTCACAGGCTCATGTGTCACCTCATTTCTTCTTTATTTCTGTTTATCGTAACGCATTGCTCGAGCATGCGCTGTCCGTTTGGGCCAGAAGCAGACACTGGTCCCGTGCAGTAGTGACGGATTGGAGTGAAATGTTGATTGTAGGCCAGATCTGTTCTAGACACCCTCCTCGCAAATACCGTGACGATATGATGGGCAGCAACAGGTTCACAACATTTCTAATCACCCTATAGGTCTGTGTTACGCTCCGATCAGTTACTTGCAGCAGATCCCGGACTATCTTGGTTATCCTCACGATCTTCATAGAATTGACTGGATTGTACTTCAGATTAGACAGTGAATGCTCCCTTACACACCCCGTCCCATTCATTATTCAGGTATCATGCTACCACTCGACGCTACATAATCTGAGGCGCTAAATTAATCGTTAAGATGTTACTGTCATTTAATGAAATGTAATTCGAGTCTGAGCACTAAGATGTACGATGTATGTAGAAGGTAAAGTTTTCCCCGTTTTTAATCAATTAAGCACTGCGCCATGAAGGCGTATGGGGGAGTGGATGTATAGATCCATATTTTCTTGACCTCGGCATTAGTTGGAGGTGAGTGGTCAGCTTCACGCCCCGGCTGCTTTACCCCCGGAGGAAGAGCCTCCGGTGGCCTTGAGATAGGAGTTGAGTGGATCCCAGAGCCGGTCTGGACGACATGGAGATACCCACCAGGACTCGAACACCGACCCCTCAGCCGTCCAGCTCATAGCCAGTCTCTGTACCGACTGCGCCATCTCGTATGTAGTCGAGTTAATTTTGAAATAATCGGTGAACATTTTAGCCAGTGATATATAGAAGTTGTCATGGGTGGGAAGATTCTGGGTCATGACACCGCGTAGTTTAATGGGTAATATCCCACTTTCCGGAGGAAGATATGGGCAATATGTTCCTTCGAATCTTTGTTGGACATTGCCACGCTTAGAGTAATTATGTTTAACATGTTGAACGTAATTTCTGTCGTAACTGACGGCAGCATATTGTGAGGGTTATCCTGTTCTTACTGATATCCGGGTTGGAATATGAGAAGTTCAGTTTGTTCCGAACGAGAGACAGTAAAGTGACAGAGAATTCGAACAACGTGCCGGGCCGAGGCTGCATTACCTCACTCTCATCAATGCTTATTATCCAGTAACTAAACAGCTACATGGCGATATAACTACCGCGGGAGTAATAGGTGACGTCCAAAGATGTAATTAAATTTGCTGCCAATATGTACGGTAACCACGGCTGTGTTCAAGTGTTGCGGTGAGGTTTTTTTTGGGGGGGGGGATGTGAGCCGTATCTTTATTACTAAGAATTTTTTCTTAGTTACGTGAATAAATTTTAGTTATTTAGTCTTATTTTGTTATATGTTTATATATATTTCTGGGGGTGAGGAATCAGTCTTGACAGTCTGGCGTCGGCCCCTACTAGACCACTTTGCGAGCCTCTGATGGGTGAGGATGGAGAAATCGGTTGAAGAAGAATTGGCAGGGGAAACCGAAGTACTTGAATAAAAACCTGTCCCTTTGCCAATCTGCCCACGACATATTCCACACGCCGTGACGTTGGAATTGAAACCTGTCCACCTCGGTGAGACGCCATCGACTAACCGTCTGAGATATTGAAAAGTTAGAATTTTGGTTAATATATACTGTGATATTAGCATGGAAAACACTCGTGCCCCGGACAAAGAACTGTTACTTCTGCGAAGGTCCCGCGGATTGATATCAACAGTTTCGGAATTCTGTCACTAAACGCGAGGTTAGGCGGTGAAAAAAAAAATGGAAGGGGGCGTAAAGAAAAAAATCCATTCCTGAATTCAATTTCCCTGTGCTCCGTCGAGCCCCGTGCGTTATGAGCCCCATGGGCTTCGCGTTGGCACAGCACGGGAAGGTGCGTAACAACTGGAGACAGTGACTGCTCTGCTCATGCGCAACACTGGGCAGGCACTGACCTGACTATGAACGTAGAAATTTGTAGACAGTGCAAGTATTAGAATCTTCGAAAAGATGTTGAAGTTAACCGTCGCAGTTTCAGGGCCTGCATTGTTTCGTTGTGCACTACCCTAAATTGAACACGAAATTAATAAGTTTCAGTCACGGAGTCACTTGTGGAGATCTTTTGAAACCGTCTGTGCAGGGTACACATAATTTCTTATCGAATGTGAAGTGACGCACTGCGAAATAAATTATGTGACAGAAATATGGTAAATTTGCCTTATATGAGCCTTTGTGTCCGTGTTGTTTTCACAGTTATTCCAATTGGACTTGTTATAATCTGCTGTAACCATAACCACTACCCATCACTGACCAATTTCTCTCATGTACTCTCCTCTTCAGTTTTCATTGATCTTTCCAAAATATACAATTATTATATTTGTGGACATTATTTATCGCCGTTTTTACTTAAAACACAAGGTTTCGGAGACTGGATTCGGTCTCCGTTTCACTCTCTCCGGACCGGTCTGGAGCTAATACTCTTTCCATCTCACGCTCCTCGGACAGATCTGGAGATACTGTCTCTGTCTCGCTATCTCCTCTCCGGTTCGAAGGAAAGGAATGGGTCTGTCTGTTGGGCTCAACTGAGTAGGTTCCACATGAAGACGGAGACAGAATCCAGTCTCAGAAACTTTGTTTTTAAATAAAAACAGGACAATGGATAATATTCAGAAACAATAACTCTTAATATACCATCGTCATATACGTTTGCGTCTTATTTCCGAAATACATCTTCTTCCTTGGGTACGAAAATATAATTTGAACGAGCGATACTATGTTATGTTTACATACTTGTCACTGTTACTTTTCTGTATTTACTTCCTAATTAACGTTCGTTTCCCAATGCTCCTGCACGCGATAGCATAGTTGGCTGAGGGGCTATGCTACAAGCCAGAAGGTCGCGGGTTCAAGTCCCGATGAGGTCATTGGATTTTTTTT